>NC_092770.1:50132328-50732328 GCF_047496795.1 Chiloscyllium punctatum
GCTGAGTGACAATCTCATTGAATTGCAAAGCAGTCACAATGGCTGTTCCTACATCATATGATCTATTGCATGCAGCTCATACTTCATCAGCTCATCTGATATATGGCATCCATACTTAATCTTCAATGCTCAATTGTAAATATCTTATCCTTGCATTCAAATCCATGTCCTTGTGCCTTTCCCCAAATTTATAACTTCCTTTAGCTTCCCAACTCTCTGAAACCTCTGTACCACCCCAATTCTGCACTCATACACTTGCCAGATTTTCAATGATTCGAAAACAACAGCTCTTTTTATCAGTTGGCTAAGTCCCAAGTTCAGAAATTCCTAAGCTCTCTATGCTTCTCTGCTCCTTAAGCTTCTTCACAAAAAACTCGCTGGCTAAGTTTCTGTTTTCTTGTACTAATATGCTTTCTGATATGAACATTTTGTCTAATCTCGCTCCAGTGAAACACTATAGTTCATGTTGCATACATATTACCTCTAACATAGTAAGTTTTTATTATGTTACATTTGAGTAAGATAACTTTTAAAAGCATTAAAATTTCTGTTTCAAGCATGGTTTCTGTTCTTAAAAGAGATTCATATGTTTTTTTTCAAGATCACCTGATTTTTAAAGTGCTTTACAGCCAATTAAGTACTTTAGAACAAAAGCAAGATACTACAGATGCAGGAAATCTAAAATAAAAACAGAAGAACACAACAAATATTCATGTTGGGTAGCAGCTGTGGTTTCAGGTCAATGAATTTGATCAGAAATGAAGAAAGATAGAAAAGTAAGCGCTTTTAAAGCAGTGAAAGGATAGCGTTTTGCAAGGATGACTGTGAGGGGGCTGACATGTTGCCAAGGAAATGGTTCCTTCAGAATATTAAAAGGTAAAACGAAGATGTGTTTAGTGACAATAACATAAAGGAGGTGAAAAAAAATGCTATGAGCATAATCTACCGAATCCAAAGGAGTGGAGGGAGCCAAGGTGAAAGTAAGGGAAATAAAAACAGAGTAGCAACAAACAGCATTTGAATGATCAGATAATGTTTTTTGTGAAACTAATATTGGCTCCAAAACCAGTTCTAACTCCCCTATCCTTCAGTGAAACAGTGCCATGAGATTTTATATATCTACATGAGCAGGCTTTAATTTTTTCCCCACTGATCCTGTCACACCATATAACCCAGGGCGTGAGTACCTATGTACCAATGAACCCCAAAGGTTGCTTTAATGTCTAGCCCAAAAGAAAGCATCTCAGATGGTACAGCAAACCATTAATACTAGATTGACTGTTAGCCTTGCTCATATCCTGGAGTAAGACTTGATTCAAGATCCAGAAGCAAGGATGCTATCCACCAGGCCACACAGGAACACAAATCAAGTCAGAAGAAACAACAGTTTTTTTTAATAGAACAAATAATGTAAAACAAAAGTGTTCTGATGGAAATTTTATGAAGAGTTAATAGGAAAAAAAATTATTTAAAATTGGTTATTGAACTGCATTCAAGAAGAGAAGGATAAATTAATAGATGTTTTTAGGCAGATGATTTCAATACCTCATTAGAAATACTGCTTGGAGAAAAATCCATAACACCTCTTAAAAAGGAAATGATAATACATTCTTTTTAAACTTTATAACAATGAGGGAACGGAGCAAATAACAGAGCGATATGTCTGTAGCCTCTTTTCTCGCAACTGTCATATTCTGTGATTCTTAGTATATGAGCAAAGGCATTAGCCTTTGTTATTAGTTTCCCTAATTACAACGGAATATTCAACCTAGCACTCATAACAGTACTCAAATGTGATAAGTTTTTTTTCACTAATGGGATATGGGCATGTCTGGCTAAGCCTGCATTTATTGCCCATCCCTAATTACCAAGAGGCTTGCACAAACGAAAATTTGAAAAGAAATACAGAAATGTAGGCAAGAAGCAAGGAGCAGGATTAGAATCAGAAGCCAGGTGCAAGAGTCCAGAAGATTGTGTTGATTGTTCACTGCCAAGATTCAGAACATTTGCTCTGGGCTGAAAATTGGCAGGATCCACTGGTGATAGACCATGTTAATTTCCAATGACACAGGTAAAACTCTACTAGACCTGGTAGTGTGTAACAAAACAGAATTAATCAACAATCTCAGGTAAGAATGCCCAGGTGACAGTGGTCAAAACAAGGGAGAAGTGCAGATCCACGATTAGTGACTTAAACCTAAACAAAGGTAACTGTGAGAGTCTTAAGGCAGAAGTGAACCATGAAGTTGATTCAAGAGTAGAACAGTAAAGTTGCAGTGGCAGACTGTTAAAGAGATATTTAATAACTCTCAGCAGTAGTTTATTCTAATGAGAAAGAAAGGCTCTTTAAGATGATTGCATCATCACTGGCTAAATAAGGAAGTTAAGGGTAGTATTATGTTGAAGGAAACACCATGCAAATCTACAAACCTGATGAAGAAGCTAGTGTGCTTCCAATTAAACGTTTTAGATTAGATTAGATTAGATTACTTACAGTGTGGAAACAGGCCCTTCGGCCCAACAAGTCCACACCGCCCCGCCAAAGCGCAACCCACCCATACCCCTACATTTACCCCTTACCTAACACTACGGGCAATTTAGCATGGCCAATTCACCTGACCTGCACATCTTTGGACTGTGGGAGGAAACCGGAGCACCCGGAGGAAACCCACGCAGACACGGGGAGAACGTGCAAACTCCACACAGTTAGTCGCCTGAGGCGGGTATTGAACCCGGATCTCTGGCGCTGTGAGGCAACAGTGCTAACCACTGTGCCACCGTGCCGCCTACTGTTGGACTATAACCTGGCATTGTATGATTTTTAACTTTGTACACCCCAGTCCAACATCGGCATCTCCAAATCACAAATCTACAAAGATATGGATAGGTCAAAGGACTGGACAGATTTTTAGAAGCTGTAAAAGATAGCTAAAAATATGTTAAAGATGCAGAAAGCACCTGCGAATATTTGAACAGGAAAAGAGTAACTATAGCTAATGCTGATCCTCCAGAGAGGACAAGAGAAAGAGGCAGTGTCTGGGGAATTGGTATTGAAAAACAAAGAAATGGCAGAGGTGTTGAACAGGTAGAAGATTTAGAAAACATCTCAAAGATAATTAAAAATTAAGAGGTGACAGGGAGGGATGCAAAAACAAAATCAAGGAAAGGTGTTTGGAAAACAATTGATAATACACGGATGTGTCCATTTGTACTGTGCAAGTCAACAAGCAAATGAAATTGTAGCTCTCAAAGTACTTGGTGCTCCAACCTTAGTTACATTCACTTTTTCTCTGACAACTATGGTAGGACTTATTGAAAGGGTTTTAATAGGTCACTCGAGTCTAGGGGGTCTTTGAAGAGCAGTTAAAGGGATGAAGTAGGTTTGAATATGTGAAGTATGATAGAGAGAGAGAGAGAGAGAGAGAGAGAGACATACACGGAGACAGTGCAGTAAAGAAATAAGCTTCATGCTGTTATCTGTGCTGCTAACTGAACTTTGATAGTATCCAGCGAGCGCTGGCGAATATCAGGCACACCCTAATGAACAGGTTATTGATGGTGTGAAGGTGACTGAACACCAAGGTCAGTTGAAGCTCAGGGTAAAATCCCAAGAGCTATTAGAAGTCAAAGGAAGCGCTGGAAGCCTCATGAAGTATTGCAGCTAGGGCTTAGGGAAAGCCCTTGATGACTCAGAAGTTATTAATATTTCAGTGCAGAAAGTGGGGTGGAAAATGCTTGGTGAAGACAGAATTTAGAACCAGCAAAGAATGCCTAAAAAAAAAGGAGAGAAAGCAGAATATGAGAGAAATCTAGCTAACAATATAAAATAGATAGCAAGAGTTTTTACAAGGACTTAAGAGTCTGTGAAAACTCCAAAGTCATGACTGCAGATGAGTGCAGCTTCCAGAATCCGGGAAAGACTAGATACAGGGAAGGCAAATGAAGTACCAGGACATGAACAACAATTGAGATAGTCCATGAAATTGCACTTTTAAAGGGAGTTTTAGACTGAATACCATATATACTAGTGTATAGGTCAAGTTTTGAAGACCTTTTTTGAGCTGAAATTAGGGGGATCGACTTATACACGAGATATTGTTTGAGGAGATGAAATTCACGCTTGGCATAAATAAAAAAAAAGGACAAACAAGAGCCAGATCTCTATATAAAATAATATCTTGAATATTAGCAAAGTTAAACATAGTAAAATGGACCCAGCTTGTACAAAGTGCGAAAACAATTATAATACTTTCATTCTATATAACTAATATCTACTTTGGTTGAATATAGGATAGATGGAAGAAAGAAGTTTGCACTCAAGTCCTGACTTTCATTTGCACTTCATCTTCGAGTAGTAATATGTTTTAAGTACTACATTTAAAATGGGAAATTTACCTTCTAGGCCTAGTCCTTGAACCTTCCCTGTAATATGTTCGCGCCGGTACTCTGTGGATAACTGAAACCGCAGAAACTGACTCCGCAGATTACAGTAATTCTGAAAACCTGCAGTGAATCATGATGACTGACGGACAGGAAGACCTGTAACGGAGCAGTATGATCAGCTGACTGGAAAGCCAGAGTGGAGCACAATGGGCAGGCACACTGACTCCTAAATGTTGATCTGTAATTGTGAAGGACTAGGGATGACTTATACATGGGGTATATGGAAAATACAAGACCTTTTGGCCAAAAATAAGGGATCGCTTTATACCTGACGTCAACCTATACACAAATATATACGATATTTGGAATCGCTTGTAAAGTTTTAATCTAAGTTGCTCAGAGCCACTAATGTCAGAGAAAGTTGCTGAGAAATCTATGGCTTCTGTCATGACCACATTTCCTACTTAATGTCCTCCATTGGGTGCTCAACTACAATTGGCTTGTTATCCATATTTACCTCATGTTAATTCTGAATGTTAGAACATAATGTTTGTTTTTCAAAATATAATTTGGTGAAAAAGACACAGTTTGTCAACTGACAATCATCATTAACTGGTGTATTCTCTATGCTAGCCCTTGTCCTGTTCATAGTGCACATATCAACCAATTACACCTTTCTTACATACAATATAAAAGTTAGTTTCCCCTCAAATTGGTGTTCTTGGGAATTGTCTTGATGATTGCAAGAGAAAAAACAATGTCAAATTGCATTGTTTTTAAAGAAACAGCCAAGTTTCTACATAAACTGTAGATTTTATTACTGTTTTAACTGTGTATAGTAATTTCTATTGCTGTTTGTTCAAAACTGTGGAACCTTTACCATTAAAATAAGCACCTGGAACCTCATATTTTCTCTGCTCTAAAAAATGTATAATCAGAACATAAATTTAGAAATTTGAGCTTGCATAATATTAAGGCTGATAAGTTCACAGAACCGTATCACAAGCATCTTGGGGTATTAAAGAAGTGAGGACAGAGACAGTATATGCAATGATTATAATCTTTCTTAGCTTGTCAAAGTGTCCCAGAGGAGTAGAAAATAGCAATTGAAGCCGAAAAATAAAGGCAAATTAATCTAACATCTGATATAAGCTGCTGGAATCATTAAGAATGTTATAGCAGTAGATTTAGAAATGACAATGTGACTACGCAGAGCCTACATGGCATTGTGAAATGAACACTGTGCTTAGTTGATCTATTAAGGTTTTCTAATTAAGCAATACTCAATGGATTCAAAGGAACGAGATGATGTTGGATTTCCAAAAGCCATATGATAAGGTTCCACTTCAAATTCTGCCAGAAAAAATAACAGCACATTTAGGGATAACACATTAGCAAAGATAACAGGACTAATCAGCTAGCAGGAAACAGAGAGTAGGGATAAATGGATCTTTTTCAGTTGGGAAGCTTTATTAATGGAGTGCAACAGTAATCAATGCTGAGGCCTCAACTATTTATAATCTATAAATTAACATGGATTATGAAATCTACATTATGTTATTGGGATGAGTGGATCAAATCTATTGCAGTTAAAATTGCCAATGACACCAAAATAGGTAGGAAAGTAAGTTGCCAAGGCAAGGTAGAGTTTGCATGTTAAGTAGAGTCTGATTAGATTAGATTAGATTACTTACAGTGTGGAAACAGGCCCTTCGGCCCAACAAGTCCACACCGCCCCGCCGAAGCGTAACCCACCCATACCCCTACATCTACCCCTTACCTAACACTACGGGCAATTTAGCATGGCCAATTTACCTGACCTGCACATCTTTGGACTGTGGGAGGAAACCGGAGCACCCGGAGGAAACCCACGCAGACACGGGGAGAATGTGCAAACTCCACACAGTCAGTCGCCTGAGACAGGAATTGAACCCAGGACTCTGGTGCTTGTGAGGCAGCAGTGCTAACCACTGTGCCACCGTGCCGCCCTGGATACATTAAGTTAGTGGGATAAAATTTGGCAAATGGAGTATAATGTGGGTAAATGTGAACTTGTCCATTTTGGCAGGAAGAACAAAAAAGCAGTTAGCTATTTAATGGAGAGAGATTATAGAACTTGGTGTACAGAGAAGTCCAAGTGCCCTGAACGTATATGTCCTGGTTAATTTGCAGCTACACCTAGTGATTAAGAAGGTAAATGTAATGTTGGTATTTAGTGCAAGAGGAATAAAAGTAGGGAAGTTTCACTGTAGCTGCACAGCACATTGTTGAGACCACTACATTCAGTTTTGGTCTAATTATTTGAAAGAAGATATCATTGCTTTAGAAACAGTTCAGAAGTGTTCATTTCACACATTCTAAGAGTGATGGCATTTCAGTTACACTGACAAGAGATCAGAGAATGAGGGTCTGAGGCAACTTGGATTAGAGTACTTCTGACCACTTAACAATAAGATTAGACCAGTCAGCCCATCAGACTGTTTCATTATTCATTTGGATCACGACTCATCTGTACCCCATTTACATACAGTGTCCTTTGCTCCATGTCCTTTTATGACAACAGCCTATCTCAGTTTTTAAAATTCAACAGTGCTAAAAAAAATCTTCATTGAGAGTTACAGCTTCTTCTATTTGTATGCAAATTAAATTACCAGCGTGGTATATTGCAGAAGGCTCCTCTCAAAAGGCTAAAATTACCTCATGGAGTGACTATTAATGAATTTGAAAGGCATTATGATGGACACTGTCATTAGTAACAACAATTTCCCGATTATTTTAGGTATTTTTCTTAAATGTCCTTCGAGCACATTGGGTCTTCCAGGAAAGTTTGATCCTTAAACTCAGACCCTGCAACAACGGGATTGCCCCAACTCAAATCAGCAGAGGTAGCAGCAAGGCAGAAATTCCCACTTGTTTCCCCAAAAGATATTCAAAGAAAGTCATTACAACATGATCCCTATGAACCTTGGAGCAAGGTTAGTACAGATATTCTTAGAATCGCAGACAGAACTGTGGAGCACTGATGGGTTTATTTATTGCTTGCAAAGGTTGATTCACTTTGCAAAGTAGGTCAGCTTGAGAACAAATAGCTACAGCCTTGTACTCAAGAATACCTTCCATTATGCTCCACTCTCTTTCCATAGACAATGGACATCTGATTGTGGCCCATATTTTTCTTGCCCCGAGTTTTTCTACAGCTAATCTGAACAATGAACTAATTGTTTTCATCCATTTGTCCTTCATCATCCAGCAAAATGGGACAACCATTAGATGTTTTCATTTCTAGCTATTTGGATGAAGCCAGTGCATTTCCAAGAATAATCTTGTCCCCAACCCTAAAATCATTGTAATCGCATAAAAGCAAGGAATATGTGTGAAGTGTGTACAATTGCTGAATGAATCAAACCCAGAAAATGTTCCAGCTATGGTACGGAAGACTTAAGTACCCGATCCAGCCACATTTACAATCAAGCTGTTTCAGTGTCTCTGACATCTGTCTCATAAGAAGAAAGATTTCCCTCAACTGTGTTATCATAACAAAACAGTAAATTTAATTCAGTTAACTTCTATTCCCATCAGCCTCTCCCTAACTATCAGTAAGGTGTTGGAAGGCAATGTTAATTACATTTTGGTTTCATAACGTGCTCTGTTTCAGTTTCAGAAGGCCTTTCAAAAGCTTGGATTCTCACAAAGTGAATGGCACTGAATGAACCACAGGGCCAGATAAAGCCAAGGAGGGTCAAACAGAAACAAAGAACTGCAGGTGCTGGAACGTTTCTGTTCTGAAGAAGGGTCACTGGATCTGAAATGTTAACTCTGCTTTCTCTCCATAGACGCTGCCAGACCTGCTGTGTTTTCCTAACCATTTCTGTTTTTGTTGTCAATGACAGCCAATACTTTTGAATGAATGGAATCAAACTGATCTACAACAAAACATTAATGATATCTAAATCTGGATCATCAAATGTTAGGGAACACTTGCAACAACATATCAGAAAACAAGAAATGTCCCAACCAAAAGCAAATTATCACAGATGATGGAAACCTGAAATGAAAAAGGAAAAAATACTGGAAACACTCAGCACCTGTGCAAAGTAACAGGAACGTCTCCAGTCAATGACTCTGAAACATTCTGAAGCACTAACAGATGCTCCTTGATTTGTTAAATGCTCCAGTATTTTTTGATTTTATATTGAAAGTTCATCCATCTCCATGACCTTAAATAGCACCACTGGCATGTCCCTCACCATCCACGTCACTATCAAACAGAAGTCTAATGGCCATCTATGTCAACATTATTGCTCACGAGCCAGGCAGAGACAGATGTTGTGTGACAAGTATCTCAATTCTTGAATCCACATAGGCTCTCTATTTTGCACAAGGCTCAAACCACAATTATGATTCAATGCCTAACATTTGCCTGGAGCATCCAGCCACATTCACATTTGAGGAACTCAAAGCCAGCCACCAGGACTAGTTACTTTAATTGATTGGTATCCTATTCCTGCACTAGAAACATTTTGCCTACAGTATATTTTATCTACAGGAAGTGCTGTAGCAATTGAGCAAGTTTACTTCAACAGCAGTTCACTCCTCCCTTAGGTTATCAGTCAGAATAATAACTGAAGCATTTCTGCAGGAACATCATTATTTTACATTTCCACTCTTAACAGTTGCATTCCTTCAGTGCATTTATGATGCCTCAGTCAATATCCCAGGATTCCCACAATTAGCCCTGTCCTGAAACCTCTATCATCTTAATAACTGCAGTAATTCAAGTAGAAAACCAATCACTAACATTGCAAGTAAACATGAATAATGTGCGTTCATGTAACATTATTGATGTAGTTAAGTGTTATCAAACAAAGCTTTATAATAAGTAATAGGTGCAGATCACTTGGCCCATCAAGCCTGTTCTGCCATTCAATAAAATCACGGCCGATCTGATTACATCTTAACCCCACTTTCTTCCCTGCCCTGTGTGTCCCTTGATGCCTTTGTCAACCAAAACTGAGCTCTGAATTCATCCAATGACCCAGCATTCACTGCTCTCTAGGGAAGAGAATTCCAAAGACCAAATGCCCTGAGAAGAAAATCTTCCTAACCTCAGTCTTAAGTAAGAAACTTCTTATTTTTGAGTTGTACCCCCAAATCAGTGTTGCTCCATGTGAGAAAACGTCCTCCCAGAATCTACCCGATTAAGTCATCAGAATCTTATCGCTTTAATACAATTATCATTCCTCTAAACTCTAATGAGTATAGGCTCACTGTCTCAACATTTTCAATCTTGAAGACAAATCCTTAATTCCCAGAATCATTCTTGTGAACGTTTTCTCTCAACTTCAAATGCGAACTTATCCATCCTGATAGGAGACCAAAACTGTTTACCGTACAATACTCCAGATATGGTCTGATAATGCTCTGTACAACTGTAAGAAGACTTGCCCCGCAAAAGGCCAACATTCTATTTACTTTCCTAATTACCTGCTGTCCCTGCATGTTAATGTTTTATTATTCATGTACAAGAGCACCCAGAACCCTCAGTACTGCAACATTCTATAATCTCTCCATTTATAATAATATCCTGCTTTTCCATTCTTCCTGCCAAAGTGAACATAGAGTCATAGAGATGTACAGCATGGAAACAGACCCTTCAGTCCAACTCGTCCATGCCAATCTAGTCCCACCTGCCAGCACCCAACCCATAGCCCTCCAAATCCTTCCTATTCATATACCCATCCAAATGCCTCTCAAATGTTGCAATTGTACCAGCCTCCACCACTTCCTCTGGCAGCTCATTCCAAACACGTACCACCCTCTGTGTGAAAACGTTGCCCCGAAGGTCTCTTTTATATCTTCCCCTCTCACCCCTCTCCCCTCTATGCCCTCTAGTTCTGGACTCCCCGACCCCAGGGAAAAGACTTTGCCTATTTATCCTATCCATGCCCCTCACCTTGTACTTTTTCATGAAATACACCATCTGCCACTTTTTAACAGTCTTTAGCCTATCTATATCCCTTTGCAACTATTTGACTCTTCCTCACGACTTGCTTTCCTTCTTTATATAATCAGCAAATCTGATTTCAACACACTTGGTTTCTTCATCCAAATAGTTTGCCAACCTGAAAGTGACCCACTCATCCTGACTCGGAGTTTTTCTCTATCCACCATGCTTGTTACATCGCCCATATACTCTAAAAAGCTTGTCAAATGCACATTGTCTCTGTCTGATTGAATTAGGTTTTCTAAATGTCCTAGTACCAACTGCTTAAATAGGATCAATTAAAATCATGGATGAGAAACAGACCAGAATTAAGGAAACACAGATCGTGTAGGGTTTTAGGCAGAGGGAGGAGGGACTTGAAAGCAAGGATGAGAATTTTAAAATCAAGTCATAATGTGATAGGCAGCAATGTCAGTCAGCAAGCGTAGGGGTGATGGGTGAACAGGACTTGATGAAAGGTCCGGATGAAGGGCTTACACCCGAAACATAGACTCTCCTGCTCCTCAGATGCTGCCTGACTGGCTGTGATTTTCCAGCACCACACTCTTCGACTCTGATCTTCAGCATCTGCAGTCCTAACTTTCTCCTAAGACACAAGTAGTAATACAACTAGGGATTGGTAATAAATTCTGTCTTTGAGAGCATCACTCATATCCAGGGAATAATTAAGAAAAATATTGTCTCTCCTCTCATTTCAAGTTCCCAAAAGACTTATCCTTCAAGCTCTCATCTCTCTTACAGATGTTATGATCTGATAGTACAACTTGTATATGGAGCCAATAACCTCTCTGCTACGTCTCTTTTCATAGAAATCTAGTCTTGAATGAATCAAATCACTCAAGTGAAGAAAAAAACAAATTGGCTCCAATCATAAACAGCATCCTCCCCATTGATTCCAATCCCATCTTTGATCATCACTCCAGCAGAATATGGGAACACAAACCATAGATGCAGAAGTAGGCCATTTGGAGCTCTGAGCCTGTTCCACGATTCAAACCATCATGACTAATCTCACTTGCCTGTCTGCCGTTCATAATCCTTGATTCCCTTATCAAAATTCTAATTCTTTCTCCACCAAATTCAACAAGACAGCCCCCACTACTTTCTGGCAAGAGAATTATACAGACTGACAACCCTCTGACAGAAACCTTGTTGGGCTGTCCATTTGATTTTCAATCATACTTCATAAGTTTAAAAGTCATCACACTTGCATATGGTTCTGCAACACTGGCCATTTCCAGCATTACTTCAGCCCTCCTCCACCAACTCCCTTATCCATATTTTTGTTATCACTAAACATGATTGTTCCAGTGTCCTTTCTCCTATCACCCACTGTCGCATTCCACAAACTCCAACTGGTTGAAATCCCAGCTGCCAGTTTTCTGACCCACACTGGTCCATCAATCATCCTGTCTTCACTACATACTCTGGCTGCCTAGTCCCCAAAGAGATACCTCCATTAATTTTACTTCCCCTTCTGTACGTCTGCAATACGATTCAACCTTATGACCTGATCTCTCCCACTTTCCTACTGCAGAAGCTTCATCCTCTGATACTCTCTTATTACCCCCTAGTTCAGAAAGCCCCTCAAAATTCAAACAACCTTCAATGACCTCTCCTGAACTCTGCAACATGGTTTCAGTATCCGTTCCTCCAGTTTGTTCACTTCCTCTGCAGGGGGCCTTGGGATGTTTTGCACACAAATCCTGCTGTTCATAAACACTTCAGGCATTAAGACACCGTCAAACAATTTCAACTAGAAAACAAAACAAAATCTGAAACTGAAAGAAAACCATGGTTGGGGAATACGTGAACTCGCCCAAATGGAGAATGTGGATAAACCCCCTGTGATTTTAACTCCCCAATGGAGTAGGTTATATGAATGAGTGACAGTTGTTGGTCTCTCATACCCTCAGTGTGTCCCCAAACCACCAACAGCCACGGCCCCGGCCCCAACTTTCGATCCTCGGCCTCCATACCTGCGTCCCCACCACCACAATCTGCGGCAGCTGGATAATATCGGCCCCGACCGTGTTAAACACCTCCTGCAGCTTGTTAATGACGGGAATCAGCGCCTCCATCGCAGCTGAGTGATTGAAGAGCGCACTGACTGACCGTTGCCCCACTTCAAACTGTCACCATTGCCGGCCACGGGAGGGGAAGGAACCGGCCGCCTCCTGGGCTCGCCGCCAACGGCAGTCACTGCGCACGCGCAAATCCCCGCCGCACAGGGCCGCCGGGAGGGATCGCGCACTGCCGTCTGGGAACTGTAGTTCATTTCCTGGTTCATCGACCCTTCCCCCCTTCACCAGGCGCAAAACTTTAAACTACAACTCCCATCCTCTCCTTCAGTAACTCTTCAATCGTGCTGAGAGGTAGGCTATTTTGCATGTTTGATACTTGAATTTTTATACCATCTGTGAATTTTATTCAAAGTCAAGCCATTTTCAATTAACACCTTTTACCTGTGTCGTACTGCATATATAATGAAATCAAAACCTTGATTTATAAGTGTTCCTGTAATATATCAATGGTTCTAAAGAAAAATCTACTTAAAATGAAGACTTTCATACCAAAAATGTGTTTTCTGCTCATGAAATTTGAATCTCAAACTTTGAAAATTACATGGTATTTAAAGTGTCATAGGAAATTAGTTTACAAAGTTTTGATTTTGTTTCTAACTACTGTAAAGATTCGATGCTGTTTTGCTTTTATTATGGAGGAGGTAGAAGGGAGAAAAAATAACCCCTTCTCAAGAGACAGGAGGATCTCCAAATAGACAACGAGATGACAATGAGAACAAATGATTGCAAAAGTTAATGCCAGGGAATGTAGATTGAGGAACAGTTAACCACTGTGAGATAAAGAGATAGAACAATGACAAGAAGAAGAAATGACAATGGTAAACTTACCTTCCTCATCCTTGTTTGTAGCCTTTATCATTTTAACTATACTAATGTCTCAGTCATCGAGCTGGGTGGAACAACACTGGGCTATTTCCAAGCTTATCTAACCAGCCAAAGCAATAAATTAATATGAAGTTGCTTCTCTTACTTTCAAACTGATACCTAGGTATCAAGGATCCAATGGTCTACTCTGTGCCCTTTCATATGCTGACACTAGGTGACATAATCTGAAAACAATGTCAGGTTCCACATATAAACTTAGTGAGGCAGAGCTCTGCTTCACTACCATTTCTCTTGACACGTTTGACATTGAGTACTGGATGAGCAGAAATTTCCTCCAGTTAAATAGTCTTCACTTCCATCTACAAACACCATTCCACAGCTAGCAATTTGACTTCATTCTAGCAAACATCTAAGACTGAACCAGACAAGTGAAGTATTTACAACGTATTTGATACAGACAAGCTTCTATCCTATGCTATCACTACTTAATCTCACCAGTATGATTATAATGTGGTAGGCATTACAGAGACATGGTTGCAGGGGGTTCAGAACTGGCAGTTAAACATCCAATGCATTTACAACTTACCGAAAAGACAGGGAGGTGGGCAGATGGGGCAGGGTTGCCTTGTTAATTAAGAATGAAATTAAATCTATGGCACTGAATGACATAGGGTCAGATGATGTAGAGTCTGTGTGGTTGGATTTGAGGAACCACAAAGGCAAAAAAAAACCATAATGGGAGTTATGTACAGATCTCCGCCTGTATTCCTGATGAAGGGCTTTTGCCCGAAACATCGATTTTATTGCTCCTCGGATGCTGCCTGAACTGCCGTGCTCTTCCAGCACCACTAATCCAGAATCAGGAAACAGATAGGGCATGTCAAAAAGGCAAGGTCACTGTGATCGTGGGGGACTTCAATATGCAAATGGCCTGGGTGAATAATGGTGCCAGTGGATCCAAAGAAAGGGAATTCATGGAATGCTTAAGGATGGCTTTTTGGAACAGAACTGGAAGCAGAACTAAGTGGGGAAGACAGTAGAGCAACAATGGCAGGAGTTTCTGGGTGTAATTGAGGACGCGGTACAGAGGTTCATCCCAAAGAAAAGAAAGGTTACCGGGGGGGGAGGGAATTAAACAGCCATGGCTGACAAAGGAAGTCAGGAAATGTATCAAAGGAAAGGAGAGAGCCTATAAAGTGGCCCAGAGCACTGGGAAATCAGAAGATTGGGAAGACTACAAAAACAAATAGAGGATAACAAAGAGAGAAATAAGGAAGGAAAGAATCAAATATGAAGGTAAGCTAGCCAGTAATATTAGAAATGGTAGTAAAACTTCCTTTCAATACATAAGAAACAAACGAGAGGCAAAAGCAGAAACTGGGCTGCTCCAAATTGATGCAGGAAGGCTAGTGCTGGGAGATAAGGAAGTAGCTGAAGAATTTAGTAAGTACTTTGTGTCAGTCATCACAGTGGAAAATGTGAATAATATCCCAATTAAGGAGAGTCGGGGCAGAGTTGAGTATGGTAGCCATTACGAAAGAGAAAGTGTTAGAAATGCTAAAAGGTCTAAAAATTGATAAATCTCCTGGCCTCGATGAGTTACATCCAGAGTTCTGAGGGAGGTGGCTGAGGAAATAGCGGAGGCGTTGGTTGTGATCTTTCAAAAACCACTGGATAAAGTCCCAGATGATTGGAAAAACATTGTTGTAACCCCCTTGTTCAAGAAAGGATCAAGACAAAAGATGGAAAATTATAGGCCGATTAGCCTAACCCAGCTTGTAGGTAAAAGTCTAGAATCCATCGTTAAGGATGAGATTTCTAAATTCAGGTTCAGATTAGAATAAGTCAGCATGGATTTAGTAAGGGAGGTAGTGCCTGACAAACCTGTTAGAATTCTTTGAAGAAGTAACAAGTAGGTTAGACCAGGGAAACCCAGTGTATGTTATCTATCTAGACTTCCAAAAGGCCTTTGAAAAGGTGCCTCACGGGAGGCTACTGAATAAGGTGAGGGACCATGGTGAGGTACTGGCATGGATTGGGGATTGGCCGTCTGACAGAAGGCAGAGAGGTGGGATAAAAGGTTCTTTTTCGGAATGGTAGCTGGTGACAAATGGTGTCCTGCAGGTTTCAGTGTTGGGGCCGCAGCTGTTCAGCTTGTATTAATGATCTGGATGAAGGGACTGAGGGCAATCTGGTGAAGTTTGGCAAGATATGAAGTTAGGAGGATAGGCAGGTAGTACTAAGGAGGTGGGGAGGCTGCATAAAGCCAAAGTACAAAGGGATCTGGGAGTGGTAGTCCAGGATTCTCTGAAGGTTGACTTGCAGGTGGAGTCTGTCATTAAGAAAGCAAATGTAATGTTGTCATTTATCTCAAGAGGGTTGGAATATAAAAGCAGTGATGTGCTTCTGAGACTTTATAAAGCTCTAGTTAGGCCCCGTTTAGAATATTGTGTCCAATTTTGGGCCCCACACCTCAGGAAGGACATACAGGCACTTGAGCGTGTCCAACGGAGATTCACACGGATGATCCCTGGAATGGTAGGCCTAACATACGCTAAATGGCTGAGGATCCTGAAATTGTATTCATTGGAGTTTAGGAGGTTGAGGGGAGATCTAATAGAAACTTACAAGTTAATGCATGGCTTAGAAAGGGTGGACGCTGGGAATTTGTTTCCGTTAGGCAGGGAGACTAAGACCCGTGGGCACAGCCTTCGAGGGGGTCAATGTAGAATGGAAAAGAGGAGACATTTCTTCAGCCAGAGAGTGGTGAGCCTGTGGACTTCATTACCTCAAAGCACAGTGGAGGCCGGGATGTTAAATATCTTCAAGGCGGGGGGGATTCAAGATGGCGGCGACCCAGCAAGTCTGAGTCTGTAGTATTCTGCCCAAGACTCAGGCAAAGTGGGGTACCCACCTTCACCACACCCGCTAAACCATTTAAAATAACTCTTACCCAGAGGATCGAAGCGTTTATTGAAGAATCCAGGAGCAGGTGGGAGTCGCTCTCGGTCACGCTGCAAAAGCATGACCGAGAAATTGAAAAACTTGAACATCGCGTTGGAGGGGCGGAACTAAAGGCTGCGACCGCAGAGACTGCCGCTGAATCGAACAGCGGGTCTGGTCCTTGGAGGAGCACATCAACGACCTTGACAATTGGGGTTATCGAAAAAATATTCAATTGCTGGACCTTACCAAACGGGAAGAGGAAGGCCAGCTGGCAGTTTTTTTGGAGCAATGGCTCCCTGAAATATTAAAATTGGAGTCCGGATCAGGCCAGGTGCTGGTAGAGTGGGCCCACCAGGTTGCTATACGCAGGCCTGGGTCAGACCAGCGCCCATGCCTCATTCTGTTCTGCCTCCAATGCTACAAAAAGAAACAGATTAAGGATTCTGGGTAATCCAAGATGGAGGACGGGAAAAATTTCTGGCTGTAAGAGCTGCTCATTTTTTTGAGGTATTTTAGGTGTTGGAGGTGATTTCCTCGAATTTCAGGAGCAGCAATTACTGTTTTATATGCTGTTGCATTGCTTTGGAACTTTGGAAAAAAAAAGTCAAAACAATACAGTTTTAAAAGGAAGAGCAGACAAAGGAAGCACATGGTGAGGACAGTGCAGGAAAGAGATCGATCTGAGATGGGTACAGCTGAGAACAGAAGTGAGTCAAACAGTCAGGGCAGGCAGGGACAAGGTAGGACTAATAATCTGCATTTATTTCAATGCAAGGGCCTAACAGGGAAGGCAGATGAATTCAGGACATGGTTAGGAACATGGGACTGAGATATCATAGCAATTACGGAAACATAGCTCAAGGATGGGCAGGACTGGCAGCTTAATGTTCCAGGATACAAATACTACAGGGAGGCAAGAGAGGAGGGGGAGTAGTATTTTTGATAAGGGATAGAATTACAGCTGTGCTGAGGGAGGATATTCCCGGAAATACATCCAGGGAAGTTATTTGGGTGGAACTGAGAAATAAGAAAGGGATGATCACCTTATTGGGATTGTATTATAGACCCCCCAGTAGTCAGAGGGAAATTGAGAAACAAACTTGTAAGGAGATCTCAGCTATCTGTAAGAATAATAGGGTAGTTATGGTAGGGGATTTTAACTTTCCAAACATCGACTGGGACTGTCATAGTGTTCAAGGTTGAAGGAGAGGAATTTCTTAAGTGTGTACAAGACAATTTTCTGATTCAGTATGTGGATGTACCTACTAGAGAAGGCACAACACATTAAGAGGTAGCATAGTGGCTCAGTGGTTAGCACTGCTGCCTCACAGCACCAGGGGTTTGAGTTCGAATCCTGAGTTGGGTGACTATCTGTGTGGAGTTTGCACATTCTCCCCACATCTGTGTGAGCTTCTAATGGCTGCTCCAGTTTCCTCCCACACTCCAAAACTGTGTAGGTTAGGTGGATTGGTCATGCGAAATTGCCCATAGTATTCAGGGATTTCTATTTAGGGCGGCCCGGTGGCACAGTGGTTAGCACTGCTGCCTCACAGCGCCAGAGACCTGGGTTCAATTCCCGACTCAGGCGACTGACTGTGTGGAGTTTGCACGTTCTCCCCGTGTCTGCGTGGGTTTCCTCCGGGTGCTCCGGTTTCCTCCCACAGTCCAAAGATGTGCAGGTCAGGTGAATTGGCCATGCTAAATTGCCCGTAGTGTTAGGTAAGGGGTAGATGTAGGGGTATGGGTGGGTTGCGCTTCGGCGGGGCGGTGTGGACTTGTTGGGCCGAAGGGCCTGTTTCCACACTGTAAGTAATCTAATCTAATCTAATCTAATCTAAAACACTTGACCAACTCTTGTGAAATAAGACTGGGCAGGTGACTGAGGTGTCAGTGGGGGAGCACTTTGGGGCCAGCGACCATAATTCTATTCATTTTAAAATAGTGATAGAAAAGGATAGACCAGATCTAAAAGTTGAAGTTCTAAATTGGAGAAAGGTCAATTTTGACGGTATTAGGCAAGAACTTTCGAAAGCTGATTGGAGGCAGATGTTCGCAGGTAAAGGGACGGCTGGAAAATGGGAAGCCTTCAGAAATGAGATAACAAGGATCCAGAGAAAGTATATTCCTGTCAAGGTGAAAGGGAAGGTGGGTAGGTATAGGGAATGCTGGATGACTAAAGAAATTGAGGGTTTGGTTAAGAAAAAGAAGGAAGCATATGTCATGTAAAAGCAGGATAGATCAAGTGCATCCTTAGAAGCGTATAAAGAAAGTAGGAGTATACTTAAGAGGGAAATCAGGAGGGCAAAACGGGGACATGAGATAGCTTCGGCAAATAGAATTAAGGAGAATCCAAAAGGTTTTTATAAATATGTTAAGGACAAAAGGGTAACAAGGGAGAGAATAGGGCCCCTCAAAGATCAGTAAGGCGGCCTTTGTGTGGAGCCACAGAAAATGGGGGAGATACTAAATGAATATTTTGCATCAGTATTTACTGTGGAAAAGGATATGGAAGATACATACTGTAGGGAAATAGATGGTGACATCTTGCAAAATTTCCAGATTACAGAGGAGGAAGTGCTGGATGTCTTGAAGCGGTTAAAGGTGGATAAATCCCCAGGACCTGATCAGGTGTACCCGAGAACTCTGTGGGAAGCTAGAGAAGTGATTGCTGGGCCTCTTGTTGAGATATTTGTATCATCGATAGTCACAGGTGAGGTGCCGGAAGACTGGAGGTTAGCAAACATGGTGCCACTGTTTAAGAAGGGTGATAAAGACAAGCCAGGGACTATAGACCAGTGAGCCTGACCTTGATGTTGGGCAAGTTGTTGGAGGGAATCCTGAGGGACAGGATATACATGTATTTGAAAAGGCAAGGACTGATTCGGGATAGTCAACATGGCTTTGTGCGTGGGAAAGAATGTCTCACAAACTTGATTGAGTGTTTTGAAGAAGTAACAAAGAAGATTGAGGAGGACAGAGCAGTTGATGTGATCTATATGGACTTCAGTAAGGCGTTCGTCAAGGTTCCCCATGGGAGACTGATTAGCAAGGTTAGATCTCATGGAATATAGGGAGAACTAGCCATTTGGATACAGTACTGACTCAAAGGTAGAAGACAGAGGGTGGTGGTGGAGGATTGTTTTTCAGACTGGAGGCCTGTGACCAGTGGAGTGCCACAAGGATTGGTGCTGGGCCCTCTATATTTTGTCATTTACATAAATGATTTGGATGCGAGCATAAGAGGTACAGTTAGTAAGTTTGCAGATGACACCAAAGTTGGAGGTGTAGTGGACAGCGAAGAGGGTTACCTCAGATTACAACAGGATCTGGACCTGATGGGCCAATGCTGAAAAATGTGTTGCTGGAAAAGTGCAGCAGGTCAGGCAGCATCCAAGGAGCAGGAGAATCGACGTTTCGGGCATAAGCCCTTCTTCAGGAATGAGGAGGGTGTGCCAAGCAGGCTAAGATAAAAGGTATGGAGGAGGGACTTGGGGGAGGGGTGTTGGGAATGCGATAGGTGGAAGGAGGTTAAGGTGAGGGTGATAGCCCAGAGAGGGGGTGGGGGCGGAAAGGTCAGGAAGAAGATTGCAGGTCAAGAAGGCGGTGCTGAGTCCGAGGGTTGGGACTGAGATAAGGTGGGGGGAGGGGAAAGTGGTGTACAAGGGCTCAAGGCTTATGCTGTTCCAGGATTTTTCTCCAGCCGTGGTCCGCATTTGATGAGGCAAAGAAGCGTCTGAGACTTAAACATCCAATATTCCTTGCTGCGCTTCAGCCATGAAGGATCCGTTTACAACTTTGAATCACCGGAGAAGGCTAAAGAATTTTTGGACTCTTAAATAGACTGTAAGAATTAAACCATATGGCTAATGATGCTATTTTGCCCCCCCTCCCCCGGTGTACCTTTTCTTTTTCTTTTCATCCCCTTTATTGTTTAATATCATTTCTGGGGGGGGAAGCAGGGAGGGAGGCTTATTTGTTATCCACTGTGTGATTTTCTTTTTTTTTCAGGCCAGGCGGCTTAATTGATTCGTTTTGGGGGGGGCGGGGGAGTATGTGTGTGGGCGTATGCTTTGTCCGACCTCAATTTCTTTTTAAGAGTGGGGGTTCTTTTTTCTTCTGTTATTACACTTAGTTATCTATTACTTGTTGGGATTGTAACTTTATAGTTTTATATGTTTATACTTTGTGTTATCTTTATTAGACGTATCTAAGTATTGGTGTGGGGCACTCACTTTATATATATGTGTTTATATTTGTTTGTGTTATTTTGTAAGTTTGTAAAAAAAGTTTTAAAATTTCCTATTTCTTCAATAAAAATATCTATTAATAGAAATATCTTCAAGGCAGAGATTGATAAATTCTTGATCTCGCAAGGAATTAAGGGATACGGGGAGAGTGCGGGTAAGTGAAGTTGAAATGCCCATCAGCCATGATTAAATGGTGGCGTGGACTCGCTGAGCTGAATGTCTTTACTTCCGCTCCTATGTCTTATGGTCTCTATGTCAACCATCACTGTCTTAGCCCATTTGCTGCTGAAACTCTCATTCGTGTTTTGACAGACTTTTCAGATCTCTTCTGATGCACACCCTTCCAAACTCTACATTTTGCATCTTACACAAGGAAATTGAAGATTTGTTATAATTGTATCAATGCACCATCCAGTTGCCTAATACCTTTGTATTCGCTGACCTATGTAAAGCTAACTGAAATTCCAGTCCAGTAAAACCATTAACTCAACAAAGGGTTCTGTTTTGGCAAGTCAAGTGAATTATTGACTTTACTTGACTAACGTCTTAAGTGATCTTTTAGCTGTCCTTTTTGTGTTCTCTTTTATCAATGTTTATTTGGGCAAGATTAGGATGTGAAGTGTTGATGTCTAATTGACATTTTTACATGATTGTAGAAACTGCAGCTTTTGGTAAACTGTCCAGCCAGAGAAAACACTTTCTGAATATCTATCCCACGAAGAATTTTTATAAATTCCAACTATGTCCTCAGAGGAATGTTTATTTAAGTATGAGTTTACTAAATTGGTTCTACACAAAATTAGGAGGGACGGTTGTCCTATGCAATTTATTTTTAACATTAGATGTTTCAGAGAAACTTGATGGGCTCTCTAACCAGCTCACCTCCATATTTTCCCACTTCTGTTGTCACCAACATTCTGTTTCAAGGGTCTTTACTCACTACTCACGACTCACTCCTGCACATACTTCCCAAGAGCAAACATTGTGGGAACTGGGGCACATTTTACTGAGCCAGATCCCACTGTTGGGAAACTCTTCCAAGATAAAAAGGTAAAAACAATGACTACAGATGCTGAAAACCAAATACTGGATTAGTGGTGCTGGAAGAGCACAGCAGTCAGGCAGCATCCAATGAGCAGCGAAATCGACGTTTTGGGCAAAAGCCCTTCATCAGGAATAAAGGCAGTGAGCCTGAAGCATGGAGAGATAAGCTTGAGGAGGGTGGGGGTGGGGAGAGAGTAGCATAGAGTACAATGGGTGAGTGGGGGAGGGGATCAAGGAGGAGAGGGTGGAGTGGATAGGTGGAAAAGAAGATAGGCAGGTCGGACAAGTCAAGGAGACAGTAACTGAGCTGGAAGTTTGAAACTAGGATGAGGTGGGAGAAGGGGAAATGAGGAAGCTGTTGAAGTCCACATTGATGCCCTGGGGTTGAAGTGTTCCGAGGCGGAAGATGAGGCGTTCTTCCTCCAGGCGTCTGGAGGTGAGGGAGCGGCGGTGAAGGAGGCCCAGGAGCTCCATGTCCTCGGCAGAGTGGGAGGGGGAGTTGAAATGTTGGGCCACGGGGCGGTTTGGTTGATTGGTGTGGGTGTTTCGGAGATGTTCCCTAAAGCACTCTGCTAGGAGGCGCCCAGTCTCCCCAATGTAGAGGAGACCGCATCGGGAGCAACGGATACAATAAATGATATTGGTGGATGTGCAGGTGAAACTTTGATGGATGTGGAAGGCTCCTTTAGGGCCTTGGATAGAGGTGAGGGAGGAGGTGTGGGCACAGGTTTTACAGTTCCTGCGGTGGCAGGGGAAAGTGCCAGAATGGGAGGGTGGGTCGTAGGGGGGTGTGGACCTGACCAGGTAGTCACGGAGGGAACGGTCTTTGCGGAAGGCGGAAAGGGGTGGGGAGGGAAATATATCTCTGGTGGTGGGGTCTTTTTGGAGGTGGCGGAAATGTCGGTGGATGATTTGGTTGATGTGAAGGTTTGTAGGGTGGAAGGTGAGCACCAGGGGCGTTCTGACCTTGTTACGGTTGGAGGGGTGGGGTCTGAGGGCGGAGGTGCGGGATGTGGACGAGATGTGTTGGAGGGCATCTTTAACCACGTGGGAAGGGAAATTGCGGTCTCTAAAGAAGGATGCCATCTGGTGTGTCCTATGGTGGAACTGGTCCTCCTGGGAGCAGATACGGTGGAGGCGGAGAAATTGGGAATACGGGATGGCATTTTTGCAAGAGATAGGGTGGGAAGAGGTGTAATCTTGACCTATCCCCTTCATCTCCTCCCCCACTCACCCATTGTACTCTATGCTACTCTCTCCCCACCCCCACCCTCCTCCAGTTTATCTCTCCATGCTTCAGGCTCACTGCCTTTATTCCTGATGAAGGGCTTTTGCCCGAAACGTCGATTTCGCTGCTCGTTGGATGCTGCCTGAACTGCTGTGCTCTTCCAGCACCACTAATCCAGTATAAACTCTTCCAAGAGGCTATTCAGCCCTTCATGTATGTGATTTTCTGTAATATTAACTCTATAACATCCCTTCCATCTTCAACACACTCCCTTTCATCATAGGTCTGTAAATCTTTTCCTCATCATGTAATTATCCAATTTGCATTTGAATCTGTCCCTACCACACCCCAGCCTGTATATTCCAGATCTAACTCTGTGTAAGAATGTCTTTCATATTTTATTTTTATTGCTAGTCTCCTTAAATAGGTGCCTTCCTGTTCTTGGCACTTCTGCAAATAGGAATAGTTTTTAATCTACTCTACCCAAACCCCTAATAATTCTGAATACCTTGTGTTTTTTTGTTACAATGATGAAGTCTCTAAGGTATAGGTGTTTTGGACTCAGTCTTTAATTTCAGACAAAACAAAGATCTGTGGCCTGTTCTGAGTCTGCCTAGCAGAACAGGAAGCAGCTAGATACCAAGTTACTTGCCGTGGTTCAGCATACAGCAATGCTGTGAAAACTAGCACTCTTAGTGATCAGATTAAATTCATGGGGTGCTAATTTTGAGACTGGAAATGTTGCCTAGATTGGGCTAGAGGGATGATCTCTGGGAAAAGAAAACCTCATAATAAAAGACAATTGTAAGATTGCAAGATACCAGGTTAAGAAAAACAGATAAGAACAAAACCTCTGTATCCAACCTTTATATTCTGGAATGGTGGTGGGGGAAATATGAAGGTCTGTTAAGTAAAATGTAAAGTATACCTGGAAATTGTGTTTCTTTGGTTGTGCCCAGAATAAGAGCGAAGATATTCTGTTCTCTGGTTTAAAGTATAGTTGCATACAATGATAGTGTTTAGTTAAGTGTTTTTAGTAATTTGTTATAATAAATATCTTAAAACATGAGGCCTGAACATGTCATTTTCTCAGCTGATAACTGGTTGCCTCAATTTCTTTTTACAAAAATTATCAGTCTCTACAAAGTCAGAACAACCTTTATCAAATTTCCTCACAGTGTTGTCTAAGAAGGACGGTCCCAGCTTCTCCAATCTATCCATGTAATGAAAATCCTTTACTCTGGAACTATTCTTGTCAATCTCTTCTGCATCCTCTCCAATACCTTCACATTTTTCTGAGGTTTGCCCGGAATTAGACATAACACTACTGTTGAGTCACGAACCCCCCCGCCCCCCCCCGCCCGCCCCCCCCCCCCTCCTCCCTCCCCCCCCCCCCTCCTCCCTCCTCCCCCCTCCCCTCCCTCCCTCAGTGTTTTAATTCCTTGCTTTAATACCTGCAATTTATAAAGCTCAAGATCCAACTCGGGGTGAAGACAATAAATAACAATTTGCCATGGGGGCTGCTGATGAAATCCTTGTGCTGGCAAGATCTTGAGAAATGGTTGATCACACCAGTTCCCTTTACCTTGTTAATCGTTTTCTTTAACACGACCTGCCATCTTCACCGATTTGTACACATACAATCACAACTAAGTCATAAGAGCCTGTGGTGTTAGAGGCACTATATTTGTATGGATAGAGAATTGATAAATGGGCAGGAAACAGTGAGTGGATGTAAGGGATTCTTTTTCATGTTGGAGACCTGTAACCAGTTGAGTTCTATAGGGATCTGTATGGGGATCCGCAATTGCTTACAATCTAATACTAATGACTTGGAGGAAGTGTACTGTAGCCCAGTTTGCATAAGAAACAAAAATAGGTGGAAAGGCAAGTTGCGAGACTGATAAAAAACTATTTACAGAGAGTTATTGAGAGGTTAAGAAATTTGGCAAATGGAGTAGATCTTCATTTTGGAAGAGAGAACAAAAAAAAGTATTATTTAAATGGAAAAAAAACTGCTGAAGGCTGGAACACAAAGGGACTTCAGGATACAAACAATAAAAAAACCTTACAACATAGGAACAGGCTCTTCGGCCCTCCAAGCCTGCGCCGATCCAGATCCTCTATCTAAACCTGACGCCTATTTCCTAAAGATCTGTATCCCTTTGCTCCCTGCCCATTCATGCAGCTGTCTAGATACATCTTAAATGGCACTATCGTTCCTGCCTTTACCACCTCCACTAGCAACATATTCCTGGCACCCACCACCCTCTGCATAAAGAACTTTCCATGTAAAGAACTCTCCCCTAAACCTTTCCCCTTTCACTTTGAACTCGTGACTCCAAGTAATTGAGTCCTCTGCTCTGAGAAAATAAGTTTCTTGATATCCACCCTGTCACACAAAATATAATTTTCTACTGAGCTAACGTATTCCCTAACTACTCTGAAAAACCTATTTTTCCCTAAAGAATATATTTGATTCTCACCCCAATCAGGTCTCTTCCAAATTGCCTTGGACAGTCTAAAACTCTAGGTTTCATGAACTCAAGTAAATCCTTTTTCATTACAAATTGAAAATGAGTTAATAGCCTTCAAAGATAAAAAACAGAAAATGGAGAAATTCAGTTCTGGCAGCATCAGTCGACAGAGAGATAGGGTTAATGTTTTGAGATTCTCTGCTTTTATTTCAGATTTCCATCATCTGCAATATTGTATTTTTACTAAAAGCCTTTAATGCTCACTCTACCTGTCATCAGCCAATGGTATAAACAATTTTCCATCAACACTGGCACAGTGGCTCAGTGGTTAGCACTGCTACCTCATAGTGCCAGGGATCCGGGTTCAATTCCAGCCTCAAGCGACTGCCTGTGTGGTGTTTGCATGTTCTCCCAATGTCTACATGGGTTTCCATTGAGTGCTCTGGTTTCCTATCTCAGTCCAAAGATGTGCAGATTAGGTGAAATTCGCCATACTAAATTAACTATAGTTTAGGACTGTGAAGTTACATTTTCAAGTGAACCTTAACAGCTGGTGTCATGTCAGCCCAGATAATGCATTCAAGGTGTGAGCTGCTCTGTGTGAGACTGTCTGTGCCACAATGGACAGACCCCTCCCACCATGTACGACTCAGCCAACGTTGTCTTGAGAATGTAAATTTTAAATAAGCTTTGTGATTTACATATGAAAGAACTGAAACCAACATGGTCATTCTCAAAGATGGGAGACTTAACAAACAATCCAGGTCTTTTTCAATATATAATTTCAGTTACATCACACTGTAAACTTTTGCTATAAATTCTGTGTCTTATGATCTTATACTCCATAACCACATGCTGAAGGAGCAGCGCTCCAAAAGCTAGTGCTTCTAAATAAACTTGTTGGACTATAACCTGGTGTTGTATGATTTTAAACTTTGTACACCTCTCATGATTTTGTAGGCCTCTCAATCAGGCCCCCCTTCAACCTCCTCCTTTCCACAAAAAATAATCCTAATCTACTCAACCTCTCCTCATAGCTAGCACCCTCCATACCAGGCAACATTCTGGTGAACCTCCTCTGCACCCTTTCCATAGCATTCACATCCATCTGGTAATTTGGCGACCAGAACTGTACGCAGTATTCCAAATGTGGGTAAACCAAAGTCTTGTATAACTGTAACATGACCTCCCAAATCTTGTACTCAATATCCCATTCGATGAAAGAAAGCATGCTGTATGCCTTCCAGTCCTCTGGGACCTCCCCCATGTTCAAGGATGCTGCAAAGATATCTATTAAAGCTCCAGCTATTTCCTCTCTCACTTCCCTCAGTATCCTGGAATAGATCCCATTCAGACCTGGGAACTTGTCCACCTTAATGCCTTTTAGAAAACACAACACTTGCTCCCTCTCTATGCCAACTTGACCGAGAATAATTAGAGATCTATCCCTCACCTCAACATTTGTCATGTCCCTCTCCTCGGTGAATACCGATGCAAAGTACTTATTAAGGATCTCACCCATTTTCTCTGACTCCTCTTTTGTCCTTGATGGGCCAACACTTTCCCTGATTACTCTCTTGCTCCTTTTATGTGAATAAAAGGCTTTGGGGTTTTCCTTAACTCTGCTCACTAAGGATATCTCATGACCCCTTTTAGCCCTCTTAATTCTTTGTTTCAGATTGGTTCTACATTCCCGATATTCTTCCAAAGCTTCATCTGTCTTCAGTCACCTAGACCTTATGTATGCATCCTTCTTCCTCTTAGCAATTTCACCTGTCACACATGGTTCCCTAATCTTGCCATTTCTATCCTTCATTTTCACAAGAACATATCTCTTCTGAACTCTAATCAATCTCTCTTTAAAAGCCTCCTGCATATCGAATGTGGATTTCCCTTCCATCTGCTGCTCCCAATCTACGTTCCCCAGCTCCTGCTGAATTTTGGTATCGTTGGCCTTCCCCCAATTTAGCACTCTTCCTGTAGGACCACACTCATCCTTGTGCATGAGTATTCTAAAACTTATAGAATTATGATGACTATTCCCAAAGTAATCCCCTACTGAAACTTTAACCATCTAGCCAGACTCATTCCCCAACACCAGGTCCAGTGTGGCCACTTCCCAAATTGGACTATTTACATATTATTCTAGAAAACCCTCCTGGATGCTCCTTACAAATTCTGCTCCATCCAGACTTCTAACACTAAGTGAATCCCAGTCATGTTGGGAAAATCAAAATCTCCTATCACCACCACCCTGTTGCTCCAATATCTTTCTATGATCTCTCTACATATTTGTATCTCTATCCCACATTCACTATTGGGAGGCCTGTAGTACAATCCCAAAATTATTTCTGCACCCTTCCTATTTCTGAGCTCTACCCATATTGCCTCACTGCTCGAGTCTTCCATAGTGCCTTCCTTCAGCACAGCTGTGATATTCTCTCTGAACAGTAATGAACTCCTCCAGCCCTTTTACCTCCCTCTCTATTCCACCTGAAGCATCGACATCCTGGGATGTTTAGCTGCCAATCATGCCCTTCCCTCAATCAAGTATCAGTAATAGCAATAACATCATACTCTCAGGTACTAATCCAAGCCCTAAGTTCCTACTATACTTCCTGCATTAAAACAAATGCATTCATCCTCTGCTTCCTGCCTACTCTTCCCCTTACTCACACTGACTTCATTATCTCGTTCCTTACAGGTTTTAGTTACTATCTCCTTCCTGTTCACCAACCTCCTAATTTGGTTTCCATTCCCCTGCCACATTAGTTTAAACCCTCCCCAACAGCGTTAGCAAAAGCACCCCCAAGGACATTGGTTCCAGTCTGGCCCAGGTGTAGACCATCCAATTGTAATAGTCCCATCTCCCCCAGAACCGTTCCCAATGTCCCAAAAATCTAAACCCCTCTCTCCTGCACCATTTCTCAAGCTACACATTCATCCTGGTTATTCTATCATTCCTACTCTGACTAGCATGTGGCATTGGTAGCAATCCTGAGATTACTACCTCTAAGGTCCTAGTTTTTAAACTTGTTTCTTAACTCCCTAAATTCTCCTTGTAGGACCTCATCCCGTTTTTTTTTTCCCTATATCATTGGTGCCTACATCCACGACAACTAGCTGTTCACCCTTCCTCTTGAGACTTTTCTGTAGTCGATCAGAGACATCGCTGACCCATGCACCTGGGAGGCAATATACCATTCAGGAATCTCATTTACGACCACACCTATCTACTCTCCTTACAATCGAATTCCCTATGACTATAGCCCTTCCAAACAGCAGAGCCAGCCACTGTGTGATGAACTTGGCTACTGCTGCCTCTGCCTGGTGAGCCATCTCCCTCAACAATATCCAAAACAGTATACCTGAACACATATACAAAACACTGAAAGCTAGCACACCAATGCAGCAGGTAATCAGGAAGGCTGATGAAATTTTTTTTAAAGATTAGATTAGATTACATTACAGTGTGGAAACAGGCCCTTCAGCCCAACAAGTCCACACCGACCCCCCAAAGCGCAACCCACCCATACCCCTACATTTACCCCTTACCTAACACTACAGGCAATTTAGCATAGGCAATTCACCTGACCTGCACATCTTTGGACTGTGGGAAGAAACCGGAGCACCCGGAGGAAACCCATGCAGACACTGGGAGAATGTGCAAAATCCACACAGACAGTTGCCTGAGGCGGGAGTTGAACCCGGGTCTCTGGCGCTGTGAGGTAGCAGTGCTAACCACTGTGCCACCGTGCCTTATCTCCAGAGACTGGGCCTCCACTGCCCTCTAGGGCAGAGCATTCCACACAGCCACGACTCTCTGGGTGAAGAAGTTTCTCCTCATCTCTGTCCTAAATGGTCTACCCCGTATTTTTAAGCTCCAGTCTCTGGATTCATTTAAGAAAGAGTTTGATAGAGCTCTCAAGGACTGTGGAATCAAGGGTTATGGAGATAAGGCAGGAACAGGATACTGATTAAGGATGATCAGCCATGATCATATTGAATGGTGGTGCAGGCTCGAAGAATGGCCTACTCCTGCACCTATTGTCTATTGTCTTTGGATCCCCTTGCCACAGAAAGCTGCGATATAGAGTCCTTGTGTATATTTAAAGCTGAGCACGATAGATTCTTCATCAGTCAGGGAATCATGGGTTATAGGGAAAGAGCAGGAAAGTGGACGTGAGGAATGTCAGTTCAGCCATGATCCTATTGAATGGTGAAGCAAGGTCAAGAGGGCAAATGCCTACTCCTGTTTCTTTCTTAGTGTTAAATCCCTCTGAACACACAACCTGTTTAGAATTGTATCCTTACCTTCTCAATCTCCCTGCCAAAAATGCATCACTTCACACTTTTCAGTCACTTGTCCACAATGCTTCTAAATCTTGTGTCATACATATATTCTAAAACTGTGCCCTCTACCCAAAGTCAAAGTTATTGATACAAATGTAGAAAAGCAGTGATTCTCGTACTCCTGGAAACTCTCAGTTGACATCCAGTCTGAAAAGCAACTATTACACTCTTCTGTCTGTTACTCAGTTACTTCATATTTACTCTACATTACCCCTTTTAATTAATAGCTGTTTACTTTGCTGACATGCCTATTACATGGCACTTAATCAAAATTCTTGGAGAAGTCCATACACAGTGTGTCTGACGACATTACCACAAAAATCTAAATCAACTTAGTTAAAACACAAGATGCTTTTAAAAAAACTAATACTGCCTTTACTTAATTAATTCACATTTGTCCAAATGATTTCACTTTGTCTTGAATTGTTGTCTCAAAAGGTTTTCTCACCACTGAGGTTAAGTTGATTGGCCTGCACTTGCCAAGTGTATGGCCTTTCTGAAACATGACAGTAAATCATAATGGTTTTGCAAGTCACACTGCTCCATCTCTTTGGTGGAGTCAAACAAAATTAAGAAGTTACCTTGGGTGATTGTACTTTTCCCTTCCTTCATTCCTACCCCAAATATCAGGCATTGCAATGCATAGTAAATGTATTTGAAAGACATCTTAAATATAAAAATTACAACTTATACATTTTCAAATTCATTTCCTGTTTTTCTACTGTGTGGAGCTTTTCCATACATTATGTATATATTTATAAAAATAGCCTTATGTAATAATTAGTCACTTGATCACAGTAGCCATCTCTGTGGCATCTCACACTCAGTGAGCATAGAAGTCTATACATAGCACACTGACTCCATAAAACAGATGACAGCAAGTAAATCTGAAAGCGGATTCCAAAAATCATGAGTTTGAGAGAAGATCCATTCCGAGAATGCAATTCTGTCCCAGTTATTTGACAATTGGGTGAAGGATTTCAGTTACTACCAACAGGACATTCTAACTTACTAAACGTTATCGTAAATGGGACCAGCCTTTGATATTCTCCCATTTCCACTTAAATAAGAGTAATGATACAATAGAAATATCAATTTCTTCATATTGATCCATCTAATATAATTGATTGACCAAGAGAAATGGTTTATAGTTGTCCCTTTACAGAAAAGATATGCTATTAATGAAAAGTGATTCATTCAAAATCTTCAACATTTACACAATAAATATAACAAGAATTACAATTTGAAAGCTTTTCCAATTTCAGGTCTTGAAGTCTATTGCTAGGGTTAATGGAACCACCCCTAGGTGTTAAACCTTGACAATGACATGATTAGAACTCCACGTGACTCCAGATCCCTCCATTTGAACTGATGCCTCAAACATGTTTTTAAATTAAATCTGAAATACATATTCATTATCAAAGCAAATTAACATCCACAAACCACAGTAACTATTCTGCCAAATTGAGCCATTTGACTATGTGATAATTTTTCTTTCCAACTCTAAGCAATGACAGCCCATTTGTCAGAATATGCTGTCCCAAAATTAGCACTTGTTCTGGTTTTGTCACTTGTCTGTGATTAATCCAAATTCCACCATCTGTGATCATCTGGTACCTAGAATTGGAGAAGAAAAATACATCTTTACTGTTTGTATTTTCTTCAGAATCACTATTTAAGCAATCACCCTGCTCCCAATTTACATCAGTTACTTAGACAGAAACCATTAGCTAAAATCACAGCTAGCCTAAAGACAGGTATGAAAGTAGGCTGTGAAGAAGACATACAGAGTTCACAGATAGATAAATAAGTTGAGTGTGAAATTCTGGCGGATGGAGTAGAAGTGGCAAAATATGAAGTTCACTTTGGCAGGAAGAATGAAAAAGCAGATTACTTAAATGGAGAGCAACTGTGGAATTCCAAGTGCAGGAGGTGTTTAGTGTTGCATGAGTCACAAAAGATTATGCAGATATAGTATATGAGCAAGAGGCTAATGGGATGCTATCCTTTATTACAAGAGGAACCAGATATAAAAGTAAGGATGTTAGCTTCAGTTATACAGGGCATTTTTAAGATAACATCTCAAATGCTGTGTGCAGTTTTGATCTCTTTATTTAAGAAACTCCATAAATACTGTTTGTATTTTCTTCAGAATCACTATTTAAGCAATCACCCTGCTCCCAATTTACATCAGTTACTTAGACAGAAGTTCTGAAGTTTACTAGTTTGATACCTGAAATGAATAGCTTATTTTATGAGGATAAGTTGGACAAATTGGGCTTGTTTCCACTGGAGGTTTGGAAAAGTGAAGAGTGATTTGGTTGAAATGTACAAGATTCTAAATGGTCTTGACAAGGTGGGCACAGAAAGGATGTTTCGCCTTGCAAGTGAGTCCAGAGCCAGGGGCCTTTGTTTTAAGAGTAGGACTCACTCTTATGATTGAGGTGAAATGATTTTTTTTTTGTCTGAGGTTTGTTCCTCTGAAGACAGTGGTGGCAGGGTCATTAAATAGTTTTAAAACAGAGTGAGATAGATTCTTGGTGGACAAGGGAATCAAAAGTATTGGGAGTAGATGAGAATGTGAAACTCAAAACACAAACACATGAGCCACTTTCTTATTAAATGGCAGAGCAAGCTCCAGGGACTAAGATTGTCTGCTTCTGTTCAAATTTCATAGGTTTGTATGTCAAATTACAACCAAGAAAAGAACTTATAACAAAATGGCGAGAACTATGGCAGTTTGAGGACCAATTGACCTACAGAGAAAGATGGCTAGTGATATTAACTTCCCTCAATTAAATAGATAAGGTATTGAGAATTCAGCACTCAACCACATGATTAATTTGAGAGGTTTTGAATGACTTTGGGATCTAGTCTGAACCCAGCTCAAAATCTTTCCCAGTTTTGAGGTTTCTAAAGTCAGGTGACAGGGAGATGGACTTTGTAAACAGAAATGCAAAACTTTGCTGATACCATTTTGCTCGGAGATAAATTTTGCCATCTTTTCTATATATGTACTTGAAAATGGAAATCCAAAGTAGCATCTGTGCTGTAAAATCCTACATAACTGTCAAAGTCCACTGTGCACAGCTCCACAAAGGTTATAAAGAATAAATGAATAAGCTAGTCATAAGGATATCATTAATGAGGTTCCTTCCCCATTCCTGACTATCAAAACCATTCATTGATTGACAATTAAAATTTCTTAGGAGAAAGTGAGGACTGCAGATGCTGGAGAGTCAGAGTCAATGTTGTTCTTGATGAAGGGCTTATGGCCGAAATGTCAACTCTCCTACTCAATTAGAAGTTCTTCACAAGTGACATACCCTCTTGGTCCATCCGGAATAGCACTAGCTTTACGACAAAGGTCTAGGACTGTTGTGCCTGGCTCAAGGAGATTCTCGGAGAATGGTGCCTCTTTAAATAATTCTTGCAGTTCTTCATCTGACATAGTCTCTAGGGCATCCATACTACTATGATAGAGTGCTCTTGTACATCTGAAGAGGAAATGCAAAAATACTGAACAGTAATAACAGTAGAATATAAACTAGCATTTGTTTATTGAGTTGAATGGCACAGAGAAGATAGATTTGCTGGTTTGGAAGCTACATGACTCATAGGAAAATTTCTCCAATTCTGTTCAATAATCATTTGGTTCAATCAGGCTCTATTTAACAGAGATAAAGCCAACTTCCATATATTCCCAACTCCAGCCATGGAGCAAGATTTGAACACATAGCTTTTTGATTCTGAGATGACATGGCTACTAAGAATCAAGTTGACACCTAAAAGAAATTTAAGTGACATTATCACTGAGTTATTTAAACAAAATAGAAAAAGCTGTGAGTTCTGTACTGCCAGGGCTGATTTGAGTGGAGTATAAACGTAAAAGAGGAAGTCCCTTGTTAACATATAAAGGATTGGCAAGAATACAAACTTAGAACTGTAATACTCACTACAGAACATACAAAGAACAGGTTTGTTACAGATACAGTTGGAATTCGAGGCACTCGCTGACATCGATTCAGTGTGTCTTGTCTGTCCTAAACAAATCTCACTGCTTCTCTTCCTCCCTGTTTTCTTTCAAGACTCTCCTGAAAACCACTTCTTTGATCAAGTTTTGGCCACTCTTTCTAATACCACATAGAAGCTATAAAATTCTCTCCATCAGACTGTAACCAGTTGAATTGTACTCCTGTTAATTTTGGTTGTGTAACATCAAAACACAAAGAAATTAGATAAATGTTACTGGGTTATAATGCTATCTTACTGCAATTATTTTGAGTTACTGTTAGAGTTAAAAATAGACACTGCTTGTTATAAAACAGATCACATTTGTCTTTTGTTTTATTAAACTCATTCATCTTCTGGAAGGTGGTTTCCATGGATATTACACAGATCAACATCCATAGGGAGAGATAGTTTAATGTCCATAAACTTCACAATTATTGTTTCCTTGTAGCCACTAGTGCTTAATACTTCAAAGGTTGTCGGAGCAAAGCCTAATTGAACTAAATCTCTGGGTTAAGGGTTTGGTACACAAGCCTCAAGACTTACCTTTTGGCAGTCTCTAGACCTTCTTTACCATGAACCAATTTGGTCACTTCTGCTGCCAGTCGTTTCTGGGCATTTCTCTTTCCTGGATCATTTCTATGGATGTCCATAATGCTTTCAATCTCAGCAAGTGGGATGAAGGTAAAAAGTTTTAGATACCTGAAGAAATCAAAAGTGCTAAATGATCAAGGGTAGAAATAACATAATAGATATGTATACTTTATAAAGGTAAAATAAAACTACGTCACCATTAAGAATACATATTACTGCAAGCAGACTGTTGTAACAACAGACACTTGATGTCTAACTTTCAAGTTCATAATCTTCCCTGCGTTGCTGCATACACGTATAAAAAAACAGGATATTTCACACTACACTAGGGTCAAGGAGGGACCAGGCTAAAAGCATAGACATTCTTTTCCTCAAGCTACATGTTCATGCCAAGGTTCTAATACAAAAAGGAAGGAAAGGTTCTTACTGAATGTCAGGCACTTGCTCCTCAAAAAAATTAAAATGTAGCAGAGTCAAGAAAGAACAAAACACTATGCACAGTTCTTCATTCTTGATGGCTACTCAAAGCAGAGATGACACTTGTTACAATTTTATGTTTCAAATAATTAGTAATCATTAGGCAAAAACTTCTAAATAAGGATAGTGGTGCACAGTACTACAAGTGAAAGAGTAGTCCACCAAGTGTGAGAAAGCAGAAGGGAGAGAGGTACTTAAAAATCATAAAACTGAAAGTAGCAGTATAGGAAAACTAATGAGACTACAGGCTCATGCGCCATCTGGACATGAACCCTGCATCCTCGGATCTTAGTAGTGCCCTCAGATGGTAGATGCATTGTATGTAATCATCCAAAATTTCCTAGATTCATGTAAGAGGGGAAACTTCAAATACAATTTCTATTCAAGAAAAGAGGGAGAAGGAAAATAGGAATCTATAGGCCAGTTAGTCTAACTGACAATGTGGTTGCTGTGGATGTTTCCTCCTTTGGAAGAATTGAAAGGGCACAGTTTCAAGATAAGGAGTCTCAAATTTAAGACCGAGATGAGAAGGAATTTCGTCTTGAGAACCTCATTGATCTTTGGAGTTTTCTTCCCCAAGAGTAGTAGAAGCTTTTTTTTAAGTATATTCATGGCTGAATTAACAAACTTTTGATCAAGACAGTAAATAGTTCTGAGGTGGGCAGGAGAGGAAAGAGAGGCAGCAAAGTGGAATTGGTGCCACAATCAGATCAACAGTTATCTTCCTAAATGGCAGAGCAGGCTCAAGAGGCCAAATAACCTTCTCCTGGTTCTATATCATATGATTAGTACTCTCACAAGGTTTGGAATCCTTGATGTAATGGGAAAAGAATAGTTATTTAAATAGAGAAAAGCGGCAGAAAGTTGCAAAACAAGCTGACTTGGCCAATACTTGTGTATGAAACAAAAGTAATAGGTGCAGCAGGTAAGCAGGAAAGCTAATGGAATGTTAGTCCTTATTTCAAGGATATTGGAGTATAGAATAGGAAAATCTTACTGCAACTATCCAAGATGCTGGTGAGACCACATTTGGAGTAATGTGAGTAGTTTTGATCCTCTTTATTGAAAGTAAGTTATCATTTCATTGAAGACAGTTCAGAGAAGTTTCACTAAGATGATCCCTGGTACAGAGGGACTGTCTAACAAGCAAAGGCTAAACAGTTTGGGACTCTACTCATCAGAGTTTAGAAGAACAAGAAGTGATCACATTGAAACTCTTAAGAAAGACTCCTAAGGACCATGACAGGATAAATTCTGAGAGGATGTGGCTTCTCTTGACAGCATCCAGAACCAGAGGGCATAGAACAAAGGGAAGTCAATTTAAGAATAAGAGGAAATTTCTTCTCTTGGAGAGTCAAGTCTTTCACTGAGAGCCGTGGGGGCACAGTCTTTGTGTATCTTTGTAGCTGAGATAGATAGATTCTTGAACAATAGGAGAAAGGGCAGGCAAGTGGACATATGGAAGGCTAGCATCCAAGTAGCTTCGAAATTGACGTTTCGGGCAAAAGCCCTTCATCAGGAATAAAGGCAGTGAGCCTGAAGCGTGGAGAGATAAGCTAGAGGAGGGTGGGGGTGGGGAGAAAGTAGCATAGAGTACAATGGGTGAGTGTGGGAGGTATGGCCACTCCCACAACCACTTCCACCCCTCACAACTCCTCATGAATCACACCTGACATCACTTCTGCCCTTCACATCATCGCTGATGCCACATGCTCAGTGACTTCCGCCACCCCTACTGCCATGGTCACCACCACGTCCGCTCCCACCAGCGCCACTCATTTGCATTCTGCTGACATGCCCCCCACAGACCCCACTGTCACTATCCCCACCCCCCAGAACCCCAAGGGGAACACGACCCCTGCTCATGACTCCACCCCCATTCCCCCCACCATCACACCCACTCCAGTTACAGGTTCCACCCCCACTCCCAGCTCTACACCCACACCAGATCCCAGCTCCCAGCCCTGCCGAGTTTTCACCATCCCCCCAGACCTCCCCCTCACTGAGGACGAACGATCAGTCCTCAGCAAAGGACTCACCTTCATCCCCCTCTATCCACGCATCAATGAATTTAATACACGCCGTGACGTCAAACAATTCTTCCGTCGCCTCTGCCTCCGAGCTTACTTTCACAATCAGAATTCCCGCCCACCTTCTGAGGACCCCTTCGCCCACCTCCAACACACTGCATCCACCTGGACACCCCGCGCTGGCCTATTACCTGCCCTCGACCTCTTCATTTCCAACTGCCGCTGGGACATTAACCGCCTCAACCTGTCGTCCCCCCTCCCACACTCCAACCTCTCACCCTCAAAATGCGCAGCCCTCCAATCCGTCTGCTCCAAACCCAACCTCACCATCAAGCCAGCGGATAAAGGGGGCGCGCAGTGGTAGTCTGGCACACTGACCTCTACACCGCTGAAGCCAAACGTCAACTCGAGGACACCTCTTCCTACTGCTCCCTCGACCATGACCCCACCCCCCATCACCAAACCATCATCTCCCAGACCATACAGAACCTCATCACCTCAGGAGATCTCCCACCCACAGCTTCCAACCTCATAGTCCGGGAACCCCGCACTGCCCGGTTCTACCTCCTTCCCAAGATCCACAAGCCTGACCACGCTGGCCGACTCATTGTCTCAGCATGCTTCTGCCCCACTGAACTCATCTCTACCTACCTCGGCACTGTCCTATCCCCCCTCGTCCAGGAACGCCCCACATACATTCGAGACACCACGCACGCCCTCCACCTCCTCCAAGACTTCCTTTTCGCTGGCCCCCAACACCTCATCTTCACCATGGATATCCAATCCCTCTACACCTCCATCCGCCATGACCACGGCCTCCAAGCCCTCCGTTGCTTCCTCTCCAGACGTCCCCAACAGTACCCTTCAACCGATGCTCTCTCATTCGTTTGGCTGAACTGGTCCTTACCCTTAACAATTTCTTCTTTGAATCCTCCCACTTTCTCCAGACCAAAGGAGTAGCCATGGGCACACGTATGGGCCCCAGCTATGCCTGTCTCTTTGTTGGTTACGTAGAGCAGTTGATCTTCCGTAATTACACCGGCACCACTCCCCACCTCTTCCTCCGCTACATTGATGACTGCATTGGCGCCACCTCGTGCTCCCGCGAGGAGGTTGAGCAATTCATCAACTTCACCAACACATTCCACCCTGACCTTAAATTTACCTGGACCATCTCTGACACCTCCCTCCCCTTCCTGGACCTCTCCATCTCCATTAGTGACGACCGACTTGACACTGACATTTTTTACAAACCCACCGATTCCCACAGCTACCTGGATTACACCTCTTCCCACCCTACCTCTTGCAAAAATGCCATCCCATATTCCCAATTCCTCCACCTCCGCCGGATCTGCTCCCAGGAGGACCAGTTCCACCACAGAACACACCAGATGGCCTCCTTCTTTAGAGACCGCAATTTCCCTTCCCACGTGGTTAAAGATGCCCTCCAACGCATCTCGTCTACATCCCGCACCTCCGCCCTCAGACCCCACCCCTCCAACCGTGACAAGGACAGAACGCCCCTGGTGCTCACCTTCCACCCTACCAACCTTCGCATAAACCAAATCATCCGCCGACATTTCCGCCACCTCCAAACAGACCCCACTACCAGGGATATATTTCCCTCCCCATCCCTTTCCGCCTTCCGCAAAGACCGTTCCTTTCGCGACTACCTGGTCAGGTCCACGCCCCCAAACAACCCATCCTCCAATCCTGGCACTTTCCCCTGCCACCACAGGAACTGTAAAACCTGCACCCACACCTCCTCCCTCACCTCTATCCAAGGCCCTAAAGGAGCCTTCCACATCCATCAAAGTTTTACTTGCACATCTACTAATATCATTTATTGTATCCGTTCCTCCCGATGCAGTCTCCTCTACATTGGGGAGACTGGGCGCCTCTTAGCAGAGCGCTTTAGGGAACATCTCCGGGACACCTGCACCAATCAACCACACCACCCCATGGCCCAACATTTCAACTCCCCCTCCCACTCTGCCAAGGACATGGAGGTTCTGGGCCTCCTTCACCGCCGCTCCCTCACCACCAGACGCCTGGAGGAAGAACGCCTCATCTTCCACCTCGGAACACTTCAACCCCAGGGCATCAATGTGGACTTCAACAGTTTCCTCATTTCCCCTTCCCCCACCTCACCCTAGTTCTAAACTTCCAGCTCAGTAACTGTCTCCATGACTTGTCCGGACTTGTCCTACCTGCCTATCTCCTTTTCCACCTATCCACTCCACCTTCTCCTCCCTGACCTATCACCTTCATCCCCTCCCCCACTCACCCATTGTACTCTATGCTACTTTCTCCCCACCCCCATCCTCCTCTAGCTTATCTCTCCACACTTCAGGCTCACTGCCTTTATTCCTGATGAAGGGCTTTTGCCCAAAACGTCGATTTTGAAGCTGCTTGGATGCTGCCTGAACTGCTGTGCTCTTCCAGCACCACTAATCCAGAATCTGGTTTCCAGCATCTGCAGTCATTGTTTTTACCCATGGAAGGCTAGATCAGCCATGATCCTTTTGAATCAGGCTTCAGGGACCAAACGACCCACTCTCGCTCCTATTTCTTATGGTATTATCTAAAGATGCAGATCATGCATATTACTGTGACACTTAACAAATTGTAAGTGATGGTGAATGTCTGCGAGAGCATAAACTGCGACAGCTCCAGATTAATATTCTTACAGGATCTGAAAAAAAGTCATCAAAATTATATTCCTTCCTTCACAACATGGTAGCTTTGAAATTTTGGTAACACGTCTCTTTCTACTTTGGGAGTGATACATATATAAGAATAATCACTTCAAAAGTATAATGCATACTGCAATAATTATGAAAAAGCACAGATATGATGCAACTGCACCTATCAATAAACCATCTCATAATCATGTATTCACCTGGCAAAGAAATACAGCATCTCCAAGGATTTTTAAAAGAGCCTAAATTAATAAATCATTGCCTTGCATCAGACCATAAAAACACAAACTATAAACAAAATGAAACATAAGTAGAAAGAACTTGCCTTTCTATATTTGAATCTGGTTGCCTGACAAAGTACTGGTACAACTCAAAGGGCGAAGTCTTGTTTCGGTTCAACCATACTGCATTTCCTGCAGTTTTACCCAGCTTGTCTCCTGATGAACTAGTTACAAGTGGTACCATGATGCCAAATACGTCTTGCCCAGTCACCCTAAAGAACCATTAGTTTGTTTTAAAAGAAACGTACATTACTCGAAGATTCAACACGTGAAAAAAATGGGGAAATCGAAAATCACAATAAATTGAGATACTTGCGAAGGATATACTTAAGGGAGATGTGCTTTACTTGTGTATAAATTCGTATCCAGATATCATGTTACCCAGTTGATCTGTCCCTCCCAGTTGGATTCTGCAATTGTGATGTTGATTTAAATAATAAAAATCGTATGCCTGAAACATCTGGTAAGTGAACTCAGTCAAATTCATGCCCTCGGAGCTCTTGAGCCGAGACTGCACACTGTGTCTGCTCAGCATGGTGGCCATGCGAAAGTGTCGACCCACTGTATCCAGGAAGCCAACCACCTCCTTCTCCTTATACCAAGACCAGTTATTGAGAATACTGAGTGACCCCAAATTGGCCGCCTCAGCATCATTGCAGAAGCAGAGGCGGTGGTTATGGAAGACGCCGAGGATCCCCTCCTGGATGCCCCGGGCGTTCTCCTGCACCGTGTTCGCACTCACGGCCTCCCTTTCGCTGCTCCGGCCGCTCGGATCGCCCAGCCGAGCTGTGGCTCCGCCGAGCAGCACCAGGACTCGGTGGCCTGCCCGCTGGAAGTGCAGCAGGCCGATGAGAGCCAACAGGTTGCCCACATGCAGGCTGTCGGCAGTGGGATCAAAGCCGCAGTACACGGTCTGGGGCCCGGACTCGAGCAGCCGGGGCAGATCACCGCCCTCTGGGAAGATGTCTTTAAAGATGCCTCGCCGGTGAAGCTGCAGGACATTCCTGCCACTTTTACACCGGCTCCGGATTCGGACCGCAACCTTCCCGGAGACCGAGAGGAAGGATCTCGGCCTCCCGAAGAGGGTTAGGACCAGGCCGCCCCATGCCATGGGCGCCGCCATCTTGGTGGCCTCCCAGTGCATCGTGGGAACCCGTGACGTCTCACCCGAGTCCCGGATGAATTCTGGGACCAACTGCCGAATGTTTTGAAAAGTCAAGGAAGTTTGAGCAGGAGGTGGCACGTGGCGGATGGGAGACCGCTCTGCACCGTAGCCACGCTCTGTCTGCAGCTCCCAGGCGCCAACAATCCTGCCTCGGGTTTGCTGCAGTGCTCCAGGGAATCTCAGCACCAGCTGCAAGAACAGCATCTGCAGCCTGATGGAAGGGGCTTATGACCGAAACATTAACCCTTCTGCTCCTCGGACACTACTGTGCTTTCCCAGCGCCACATTCTTCGGTTCTGATCTCCAGCACCTGCAGTCCTCACTTTCTCCTAGTTGATTATAATGTTACTGCAAAGCCTAGTCCAAGGCTTGAAGAAGTTCTCCTCCTCCCTCTACAAGGATCTCAGTGAGTCTCACTGCACTTCCCCCCCCAATCCCAGGTCATCTCCTGGACCCTGAAGCAGACTCGCTACTGCAGCCACATCTCCTTCCTCAGCACCTGCCTATGGAACCAACTGAGCCCACAGGGACTCCGGACTACATACAGTCCATTACAATTTGGACTTGAACAGGACAACCGGTTTCTACAACACATCCTGATGAAGGGCTTTTACGCCTGAAATGTCGATTCTTCTGCTCCTCGGATGCTGCCTGGCTGGCTGTGCTTTTCCAGTGCCACATTCTTCAACTGCAGCCTTCAGTGTTGAGGTCAAATAATTTTAGGACCTGAACAACACCTCTCACATCCTAACCCCAATCCCACACACCAGACCTTCATCAGATGGACCGCAACCACAAACAACTCATTTAACTGGTGGGCTTGGTTCAAGTCCCACCTGTTCCAGATCTCTGAACAGGTTGATGAGAAAATAGGGTAAATCGTTTTCTTTTTAAAATTACAATTTTGCAGCTATTGATTCCTCAGGCTGACCTTTATCAAGTCTTTTTTCTGTCCAACCATTGTTCTCTCTCTGGGCTTCACCTCCACCTATCGTTTGCTCCTCCCCTCTCCAACCATCCCACCTTCAACACATATACCAATATTTTCCTGGCTACATTTACTTCTGAAGAAGGGTCACTGGGCCCGAAACATTAACTATGCTTTGTCTTCACAGCTGCTGCCAGACCAGCAATTTTTTTTTCTCTTTCTCATTTCCAACATCCGCAATTCTTTGGTTTGTCTTTTGTTCATCAGCTCAATTGTTTGGAGACACGGATCTGTATTAAGTTACTGGCTGGTCTGGCCTTGTCATGTAAGCTCTTCCTCTGTTGTGCCACCTTTTGTCTGTGACAGCCACTAAACATCTTCCTTGAAACATGGTATTGGAAATTGTGCACCTTTAGAGCTGTAACAGAACCAGCTCAAACCAGCCGTAAGAAAGGCAGGAAGGAATGTACAGCTGAAAATCTGTGTATTTATCATGTTCTAAAAGAGCCAACTGCTGAAAGAAACAGTGAGGAAGAAGTTAGCAAGTACAATAAAAAATATATAGTTATATTCATAATGTATTGATGCCAACAACCTGGTTTCAATGCTTAAATTGGCTAAGATTACCATGAAGGACTCTTCAAACTCTGCTCTCCCCTGAGGTATGCTGACCCTATCTCTGGTGAGAGAACAATGCTGTGGGCCTGGATGTAGGTTTTGCTCGCTGAGCTGGAAGTTTCATTTTCAGACATTTCGTCACCATACTAAGTAACATCTTCAGTGAGCCTCTGCGAAGCACTGCTGATTCCTGCTTTCTATTTATATGTTTGGGTTTCTTTGGGTTGGTGATGTTATTTCCTGAGGAAGGACACCACTTCGACTGGGACAACCCATCTGTCTGAGGACAAGCCAAACATAGACACATACAAGAATTCCTAGAAGCATGGCAATCCAACCAAAACTCTCAACAAACATGTTAATTTGGACCTCATTTACCAACCCCTGAGAAAATGAACAGGAAATGACTTCACCCACCCAAAGAAACCCAAACATATAAATAGAAAGCAGGAATCATCAGCGTTGCTTCGTCCAGAGGCTCACTGATGTTACCTAGTATGGTGACGAAACGTCTGAAAATGAACTTTACAGCTCAGCAAGCAAACCTACATCCAGAACCTCAACTCAAGCTACAAATCTTGTCAAATCTCGCTAGTTCTGTAGTCCTCTGGGATAATGGTGACTTCACAGCATGGAAAGAGGCCTTTCTCTGCAGCTTATCCAGTTTTTAATTCAATTTCATTTGCTGGTAACCTTGAACACTGTCATTTAAAGTATTCACCTGTATTTCAGGGACTGGAATATAAAGTCTTGCTAAACTATATAAAGCTCTGGTCAGACCACAACTGCTATACTGTGAACAATATTGGTACCATTATTTAAGGAAAGATGTACTGTATTGAAGGCAGTCCAAAGAAGTTTCACAGGATTGATTCTGGGTATGGAAAGATTTTCCTATGAGGACAGATTGAGTAGGTTGGGCTTTGTACTCATTGAAGTTTCGGAGAATGAAAGGAGATTTTATAGAAATCCTTAGAGGGCTTAACTGGGGAGATGCAGAGAGGTTTTTTTTCCCTTGTGGAAGAGTCACAGAGGACACAAGGCATCACCTATTTAAGATGGGGTGACAATTTTTGTGTGGGATAGTGAATCTGTGAAATTCTTAATTGCAGAGGATTGTTAAGCATTTTCAAGGCTGAAATAGATTTCTAATCATTAAGGAAATCAAAGTCATGGGGATAAGAGAGGAAAGTAGATTTGAGGATGATCAGATCAACCACGATCTCATTCAGAGGCAGAGCAGACTCAATAGGCTGAATAGCGTACTTTTACTCCTAAGTCTTACTGTCTAAATGTTATGTCATATCCCATTTCTACTATGCCTTCATGCAATGAGTTCCAGATAACCTTGAATTTTTGGTGAGTCAAATGACTGCTATATTTAATATTGGGACTCAGTGTACCACTGAAAATGTAGAATGCTGAAAAGTGCACTTCAGTTATTACAACATTCCAATAATTGTGATGAGTGGCAACAGCTCACACATTTCACAAAGGAATGGGGAATTCAATTATGATACGTAATCGCCACCCTATCCTGAGTCTAATGGAAACTGAGAGGCAGCAGTGAAAATCATCAAAGGTACCATAAAGAAATCCAACACAAATTTATGCAAGCAACTCTTGGTTGGAAGAATGCATTTACTGAAGGCATGAAAAATTGTCAAATCCAAAGATTAATGTCACACCACACCCAAACTGCTCCCCACATGGCAGAAACACCATACCCAAACTGCTCCCCACTTGGCAGAAACACCATACCCAAACTGCTCCCCACATAGCAGAAAGACTGCCAAACAAGAAGTGAATGAAAAAATAAAGATGAAACAACAGAAAGTCAATTTCACTTTGACAAAATTGTTAAGTCATTTACAAGAGCCGAGCTTTGGGTAGCCAGTCAGAATGGAAATGTTCAATGCTCACAATAAATGTCAGTCCATATAGCAATTTGGGACTTGTGTTGAGCAGTTTTCATCTTGATTGTACAAAGAGAATGGAAACAGTAAAATATGTTCTAAGAACTGCAGACATATTCCTGCAACTAGAGAAGCTGGTCGGTCACTGCCAGCACTCTTGTCATTGGTCTTGCTATCTGCCTAATGCACAAATGATCATCAGTCCCAGAAGTCCACTGTCAACGGAAGCAGAAATGAATCACCAGCAACAGTTAAAGTGGTAACAATACTTGCCACAGGAAACACACTTCCCGATGAAGAAACATCAACCTAGCAATGAGCATATATCAGAGAACAGCCACCAACAATATGCATGTATCACTGGGAGATCTGCATGATTATCAGGAAATGCATGTGCAGAGACTTGCAAAAGTGGAACTGACAAGAATTAACACACTTTTGTTAATGGTTGATCATTTTCTTTATGATCATGTAAAACTGTAGGATTCATAACTGTTAGTTATAGTGCATGTGTTTCATTTTATGTAAAAAGGAATGGGGGATATTTGAAGCAATGAACTGTATCTAGTATGCTGGCTAGTTTGCCATAGTTGTGTGACCTCCATCTCTGCTGTAGTTGTTTTTTGTGCAGTTTGTACATAGCAGCAATTACACACATCATTTGAAACACAGGCTATCATTGTGAGGTAGTCCACTCACCAGGGAAGCCTACGGATGTTCTTTCACCCAAGCAGGGAGGGAATGTCTCTATTGCCTGCATGTTGTGACATGTTGTCACCTAGGTATTTGCGAGGTGCTTGACTCCTAGGGAATTTAAACTGACCCTATTGTTACAGAAACCTGAAGACTGATTAGAAAATACAGATTATCCTCCTTTAATTGGCTATAAACGGCTATATAAATGTTAATTACCTCATTTGGTTAGGTTCTGTGTTTGGACTGTAGATCACTCTTCTGCAAAAATACACAAGAACCTGGAGACATGCATTCTTCCTACTTTTAAGGGTATGATTTTAGGCCCTTGATCCCAGCAAAGACGGAGAATCTGGTCTATTTAATTTCATATTGTTTTCCTATTTAATAAAGTACATACCTCAATCATGTAAATACATCATAGATCATTCCTTGTTGCATTCACAACCCCTCCCTATTAATTGACTCAGTCATTCTTTTAATCTGGTTTCCTTATTTAAATCCTTCCTAGTTTAATTTATTTTGTTTCTCAAGGTGTCTGTTTCATTTAGTTGATGTCTTTTTTAGTGATATGGCCCTAAATTCCTAATTTCTGCAATGTTTTTTCCTGGTTTCTGAAATTGCCATTGCAATATCTCCAATCTTCAGCTATTTATATCAATAGTTTTCATATGACACATATAGTATTCTATTGTAAGATGGTATTTCCCTTGAAGAGATTAGTATTGAGCTTCATACCACAGTGATATATCATTAGCTATGGTATTATGATTCATTCCGCAATGTTGTGATACCACTTTGGGAATTAAATTTGTGCAGTCCCTTCCAAAATGTTATGAAAGCAAAGCTGAGGTTTTTTTCTTTTGAGAGGATAGCAAAGCAGAAAAGGTTACCAAGAGAAAACTGGATAGTGCTTATGCAAAGCAGGTTGACAGGCAGAGATCTGGAGGTTTATGCCTTTCTTTCTATGAAGGCATCTAAAGCTTATGAGTTGGCCAAAAAGGCTGTTCTCACAATGTACAAGTTATTGCCTGAGGCTTACAAAATCTTTAAAATATCCAGAAGCAGCTTGGGCAGACGTGTATGGAATTTGAGAGGATAAGACAAAATCACTTTGACCATTGTATATGGGGATTAAAAGTAGTGGTTATATATGAAACGCTTGAGCAAATACTTCCTAGAAAAAAAATCTACAATGTCAATTCCTCCATTCATATAAATTCACATAGAAAACCAGAACATTGCTGCACCAAAACAGGTGAAATGGCCATTGACTACAAGCTGGCCTATCTAAATCTGTCATGACCTAAGGAAATAGGTCAGTAGTGAAAGGAAGGTATGATTAGATTACTTACAGTGTGGAAACAGGCCCTTTGGCCCAACAAGTTCACACCGACCCTCCAAAGAGCAACCCACCCCCCTACATTTACCCCTTCACCTAACACTATGGGCAATTTAACATGGCCAATTCACCTAACCTGCACAGGTTTGGACTGTGGGAGGAAACCGGAGCACCAGGAGGAAACCCATGCAGACACGGGGAGAACGTGCAAACTCCACACAGACAGTTGCCTGAGGTGGGAATTGAACCCGGGTCTCTAGCACTGTGAGGCAGCAGTGCTAACCACTGTGCCACTGTGTATGTGCCCAGGAACAACAGGTACAGCTGGGGATGACTTAAGATCTTTTCAAAACAGGGTGCAAGTATGTGCAAAAGCCTAAGTGTTTCGATTGTCACAAGATATCATTGTCACATCTTCATGCTGAATGTTGGATAAGTCCATGGAACCTATTGCTGTACACTGGCTTAACACAGGGAAAGAAGCTCTGATGTGAGTCCAATGTATGCATTGTAGTTCTTTCTGCAATTGAGACTACATATAAGCATTACTGAGTGCAATAAATACCTTCGAGTTACTGGGAGCTCTTGTTAAACGGAAAACTGTCTCCTCAACCTAAAATGAGGCAAGTAAATCTATAGTCATACTTAGAAATACAAGAACGATTGTAACTCTTCTGAGCTGGGAATATCCACCTGAGAGTGACATGAATATCAATCTTTTAGTAAACACCATTAGTAAAGAGTATATAACAATATCATTGTATTGGCTTCACCTAAAGTGTGACCTAATGTCTGAAGCAGTAACTATAGAGGTTGTCCATAGTTTACTTGTGGATAGTGTTGACCTACTTCTGGGAATGATCTGGCAGGAAGTGAATGTTATAGTTTTCCCAGTAGTCATTGATAAAGTAAGTTGAGGAGACAGAGTAATTACAGGATTTTTTTTCCTTGTGTCGTGATCTGAGCAATGGCTAAACAATGTGCATCAGATAGCAAATTGGCATCACAGACTAATATTTTGTTTGCTAAAACTTTCTTTAGAGATAATCTGAAGGAGGTTTTCAATAATTCCTCTCTGATCAAAACTGAGCAACTCAATCCAGAGTGCAATAAAATAACCCAATCAATTCAAAATGAAGTTAAAGCTAAGGGAGTTCTAGAATGCTACTACGTTAAAAAAAAGACTCTGATAAGGAAGTGGAGATACCTGCACAGACCTGTGGACAAAGAGTTGACGTTGGTTTTTCAGATGGGCAGTGTACCACACCAATATGGTCAGGAAATATTAAGCCCATGAATTTCCTGTAGCAGGACGTGTAAAAGTATGTGTGATCTGAATGTGTATAAGTCAACGTTTTTCACTGGCTAGTGTTCACAAGTGCATGTTGCAGTTCTATAAACTGCTTTTGTGTCACATTGGCGGAAACTGCAAGATGCATTCACACTTGATCTTTTATTTTCCGTACCAGTTTTTGAGGAACCATAAAGTAGGCTGTAGTAAACCTGCGTGGGACCCTTATCAAAACTGAAAGTGGGACAGCAGTATATATTTACTGTTGTGGATTTGGCTAATTAATTCCCAGATGCCATATACTTGAGAACAGTTACTGCACAGAGATGTTTAGAGTACAGAGGAGGCCATTCATTCCATTGTGATCATGTTAATCAACAAAGATTTGACCACACTAAATCCCATTTCCAAGCTTTTGGTCCATAGGCTCAGAAACTGCGACAATGCAAGAGAATATGTAAACAATGCTTAAATGTTAATGAGAGTTCCTGACTCAACCACCCTTCCAAACAGTGAGTTCCGGACTTCCACCACTCTGAGGCAAAACAATTCTCCTCCAACTGCCTCTTAGCTTTCTGCCTCTTACTGTAAATCTATGGTGCCTGGATATTAACGCCTCCACTAATGGAAGAAGTGCCTTCATACTCATCCTATGTATGCCCCATATAATCATATACAATTTCATTAAATCCTCTCTCACCCTTTGCTTCTCAAGGAAAACAACCCCAGCCTAGCCAATCTTCTCTCATAGTGCAGGAAGCATCCTGACAAATCTCCTCTACACTTTCTAGTGCAATTACATGTTTCAGATAATGCAGTTACCAGAGCACCACATAAGTTCTGCTGTGATATAACCAGCATTTTATACAGCTCTGGCCTAACCTCCTTGATCTAATGCTGATAATGGTAAGTATCCCATGTGCCATTTTAACAACCTTATTTACGTGGCCTGCTTCATTCAGAAATATATGGATATGAAATCCAAAGTCCCTCTGGTCTTCAGTACTTTTTTTGGGGTCTGACCATTTGTAGTGTAATCCCTTTTAAAATGGTAGTAGAGAAGTCAACTCATTTCTTCACTCAATATGGATTGCAAATGATGGACCAGTTGGATCAAGGTTTCAATTTCATTTCTAAAACTTTTCAAGAAGTTATAAGTAGTCTGGACATGACATAGTTAAAATGACACAAGGAACTTTAGAAAGATACCATCAAACCCTCAGAATAATAATCAGGGCCCACTATCATGTGCAACCATGTGATTGGGACAAAGGAATGAAACTTCTTTTGTTTGCCATATGAGATTCACCTAATGAGTCAACTGATTTTATTTCTTCAGATTAGTTTGTGGTTTTGGGATAAGTGGTCTTATGAAACTAATCAAAGGAAGTTTTTTTTTAGGACAGAATGACAAATCCTTCATGTTAGACTGTGTATCAATGTTCCAAGAATGGTTCATAGGATCCTGCAAAGTAGTCCATAAACACCTTAATGCATCACAACCATCCAACAATGGGCTAAGTATGCCAAATTCAGGACAATTCAACCAGGTTACTTATTTTATAAGGTGAACTATTGAAAGCACAATGGTCAATGTAGACTAATCTAAAGGATTGGTAAAGTAATTTGTTTAATTAACAGCCCAGATTATCAGAACAAAATGTTGTCACATATGTTGCAGTAATAACACTGTCAGGTATTTTTTAAAAAAATACCACTATCAGTCTCCCTCATCTTTTGTTTGAATTGTGCTTAACTGCTTTTGTACATAAGTTAATCAACTGGAAAACATGGGTGATTTGGTGATGAGGGGAAAATTTTTAGTTGGGTGTAACAGCACCTATGGATATAAAACAAGAGAAAAAATATCACTGTTGAGAACTGTTTTTGGAACACAGGTAGTGTTCCTGCCTCTACAACAGGAAACCTAGGCAAGTTCCACCTGCTCTGAAGATGTGTAGTAACATCTCTGACAAGTTTGATTAGAAAAAAATCTAAGTCCTGCTGGCCCTTATTTATATGGCTCTTGTGTTGCAATGGTAGTGTCATTAACCCTTGGTCAGGAGACTTGGGTTCAAGACCTACCTGCATCACAGCCATGAAATAACACCCCTGAACAGGTTAATTAGAAAATTGATGCATTTTTAAAAATATACCATTGTCAGCATAAAGATGTATGTGTAAGTATATCAGGTGGTAAGGACAGTGGGGGATGAAAGGGATGAGTAAGGATGTTGTAGAAGGACGAGACAATTCCCATATTGAACCATCTACTTTCTGGGTAGCTAACACTGAGCCATTAGGTTAGGTACCATGCTTTCATATTTAGAGACAGAAGAAGAGAAAGATCTAACTAACTGAATTTAAAGGAACTTGTAGAGTTGTACAACTCTAATTTTCTGTGATGTGGATGCAGGATAATCTTCCGATATCAAAGAGCATCCTTATCAGTTAGGTCCAGAAATAGGCTCAAATGAAAGCTGAAAGATATTGGAATCCACATGTGCATAAAGGGTGACCTTGTGACAGGAAGCCATCCTCTGTGGAGTTACTTAAAAAACCAAAGTAATGTGGTCAGAGGAATCCTTTGAGAAGTTAAAAGTAATCTTAATCAATTAACCTGCCTTACTGCTGCAAATTTCGCTAAGCTCTTTAAGGTAGCAATTCATGCTAGTGACTTGGGGATAGGTGCAATCCTATTACAGTGTGGAAATAGAGAAATCAGTCAGATACTTTTCTAACAAGCCAAATTAGTGCTAAAAGGGATACTCTACAGTGAAAAAAACAGACCTTTTTTTAATCCATACATCCTTCACAGCTCGATGGTGACACTGTTATATACTGACTAGAATCCCTCAGGCTTTGTGGAAAAATTTACATAACCAAAATACGAGACTATTTTAATGGAATTTGCTAGTGTGGTCTTTTCTCATAAAAGTTTGTTCAAAATGCATGAAAAATTTCATGTAATTCATGATGTTATTATAACTGTGTGATGGGAAGAATGCACTGATAATCAAACCCTACTACTTCACCATTAATACAAATGCCTGGATTCAATTACCAAAATGGTCAATTGTTTCTCTTTAGTATTATGTTTCTGCATGGAAGTGAGTTTCAACTGACCTTTTTTTTTAATGAACTTCAAATACTCAGTTCATTATAACAGAAACTTAGTCTTAAAACAAGTGGTTAACTATAACTAATGAAAACTATATTCCCTTAATCGTAAACACCGAAACATTTGTAAAGATCATGTCCTTTTAAATTATTTTTCTGTACTTTTGATTGTGGACTGAAAAGGAGAAAAGAACTGTTTTAAAAGCAAACAATTGATGGAGGATTGCTGCATGTGTAGAAAGCAAGTAGCCTGACACTCACTGCAATCCTCATTTACATAGATGCTTATTCAAACAGTAATTGAAGTGTAGTTTGTAGACAAGCTGGAGATGTGAAGAATTGTTTGGTCCAGGTAATTGATTAGTCTATGGACTAATGACTAGATATCAATGACAAACACTTTTTGCAACTAGCAACTATGAGATTTACTCTCAGAAAGCTGAACATTTTGGTACTGTGAACAAGATAAGGAGAAGCCTTCAGACCACCTCCATTTCAGCAACTCTCCATTCTCTGCAGTAAAAGTGACTTTAAGTCTGAAAACAAAATTTCCTCCAGCAGGTGTTGTAATTTACAACTTTTAATTCATAAGTCAGAGACCATTTATAAATTAATTGCCTACCCTAAACTTCTTGCAAGCCAGTGGAAGCATTCAGAAAAATACAGAGAAGCAGCATTTTGAATAACACATGATCCACTGACCTGCCTCTCCATTAATATCCATTTATTAATTCCCCATATATTAATACCCATTTATTATTTTTAACTTGGTGAGAGAGATGGTGGGGCAGGAGGGGGTGGATGTTAAAGGGGATCAGAGTTTTAAATAAAACCGAAATTATTGCTGAAGAAACTCAACAGGTCTTCAGCATCTGTGGACAGAAAGGTATGCTTTCATTTCATAAACTGTATGTTAACTAATTCTGTATTTTCATTGCGTGCATTTTGGATATTGATGGATATTTTCTTTTTAATATAGAAAAGATACAATTGGTCATGTTTAGACTGGGGAAAAGTTTATTCTAATTTATGTTGTGGCCCATGGAATAATGGGACTAGAAGAATACAGTACATTCCTCCTGTCTCAGTTGTAATTGATAAACTTTAGGAAAGTATTATTCTGGTGGTGTATTGAAAATACAAATATTAGTTAATTTATTTTTAAAAATCAGTTATTAAACATCTAAGATAATATATTCAATGCATAATTTTAATGTAAAAAACTCAAGCTTCTGGAGGGTTGTACTTATGTGCTGGATTGCTTAGAACTCTGTTACCACTGTGGTGCATTCAGAATTGGAGTTCCTATTTTAATTTTCTATGTCCTTCTTGGAGCAATAATGAAATGTTAAAACCAACTGCTGTTCAGGCCAAAAAGCCCACAATCTTTTCATTGTCATTAATTTACAGCCAAACTCTTGAGTTCTCAGGTTTTAGGGGTGGTACGGTGACTAGCACTGCTGCCTCACAGCGCCAGGGACCAGAGTTCGATTCCTTATATAGGTGACTGTTTGTGTGGAGTTTGCAGATTCTCCCCATGTCTGCGTGGGTTTTCTCCCACAACCTCAAGATATGCAGGTCAGGTGAATTGGCTGTGCTAAGTTGCCCATAGTGTTAGGTGCATTAGTCCAGGGAAAATATGGGGAGTGGGTCTGGGTGAGTTACTCTGCGGAGGGTAGGTGTGGACTTGTTGGGCCTAAGGGCCTTTTTCCATATTGTAGGGAATCTAATCTAATCTTTTCTACAATATATTTTCTAGAGAAAGAGGAATACATTTGGAATCTAGACAAATGGATTAAAACTAACTAAATCAAATAGCTACTGCTCCAGACATAAATCAGCTTTACTATTTCCAATGGGTAAGAAAGTTGATCTGAAAATAATACCTCAGACTAGTTAACATGATCTGGATTAGTAGCTTGGTAAGTGACTGCAGTGGCAGAAGTCTATCTTACAAATGACACTTTAAATAGAGGCCCATTTGCTGGTACAGAAGATCCCATGGGTCTATTTCAAAGAAAAACTGGGGAGTGATCCCCAGTATCCTCTTCAATATTTATCCCTCTATAAACATCATTTAAAAATATTATCTGATCATTTCATCAGTGGCACTGGGAACTGATTGAGCGCATTCCTACAGAGGCTACACTTATTTACTAGAACATATTTGTGACATCCAGTGCTCAAGTATTTCTTTGTAATGAACTGGCTTTATGCAGTTTACCTTTTAATATAAAAACAATCAATAGGAATGACCACATTCTGAAAATGTTTGAAAAGGGCTGTGTATAAACACTGCATTGTTCTCAATGGGAAAATATGAAGAGTAAATGTTACAAATAGCAATGGTACTATAAAACAGCTTTCAATATTTTGGCACAGCCAATCACTTTAATTATACAGCCACCTTCATATACATTTGATTTCACTGTATTTCATTAACAGTACTAAATGAGTAACTTAAGAAAAGCTCTGAGTGAATGATTGAATCAAAGACATTTTGGGAAAATAATTGCAGAATTCAGAGAACATAGCTTAGTTGGTTTCAATTATATGTACTATACACAACTTTTGACAAATGATGGGACATCTGAGCACCAAATTGTTCTCAAGAACCCAAAATGAATTTCTCAATTCTGCTAAGACTTTTTGCAAAGTTTCTACACTCAAACTCCAGGTTTTCAGAATGAGACAAAGTACTGTTGCAGTTGTACATGGTATCAGAGGTAGGTTGTGAGAAACTTTGCAAGCATAGACATTTATAAGTCCATATATTCAACAAGTGCTTTGAAAATGTAAAACCTCAACATTTAAAGCAAAGCTCAGTGGCATTGAGAAAATTAACAATTTCCAATTTATCTTTGACTTTGTGGTTAAAACCAAATGAACATGTGTTTCATTTTGTTAGGTAGCCAAAACAGTCAATTTCCTACCATTGTCAGATTTAGCATATATAAATTTTAATATTGAAATGTTAAATTTGTACCTGACATGTCATATAAACTTTTAACAGTACACCATGTATTCACAACTATATATTATTGGAGTTGGCCTAAAAATCTTCGCTGGCACAATGATCCAAGTTTTGAAGGCACTTGACTCCCAAGATCGAGGTAGCCAGTTCAAACACTTGGCAAGTTGTTTTTCAAACTCTTCTTTAGGCAAGTTTGATCATCATTGGGCAAGTCTGAGGCATTTCTTCTCAGAGATGAGGAAGAAACAGAACAAATAACCAAACTATCACTTGACAGGTGATGGATTACCGCGGATAGTGATCTGTGGGTTCTGTTTACCTGTCTGTATCAGGAATCATGCAAGGTGGCATACAATACTATTAGGAATAACACATTTTAAACAATTTTATAATATAGTGTGCATGTATTAATTCAGTTTTAATACTGTGCTGATTGGAAATTTAAAACCAAAATGTATATACATAATTTTCTTCTGCCTGTTGATTGACAATATTAACAAGACCCTACAAATCATTTCAATTTAGCTATAAATTAAAAGTGTAGTATCAAGATGCAGTCAATGTATACTAAAACGTTCAATTGCTAATATAGCTTAAGCAGGGTAGTGACCAGGTAACATAAATACTGCAGAACAACATTTGAAACAAAAACAAGTCCTGCAATTACAGGCATTGTCTGCAGTATGGAGCAAATGGATATCAAAATTCATAGCACTTACCAATAGCATAGATAATGTGGAACAAAAGGGAAAACTAATATGTGCATTTCTTAATTTTACTGGATGAAAATGAGGATGGTGATTATTGCAAGTGATCAGTGGAAAAATTGTTTTAAAATGCTCTTTTTACTGTATGAAATAAAGTTAAAGCTAGCTGTATTTCTGTTCTTAATGGAGTGTATAAACATCACTACATAGTTCATCTACCTCTAACCTGAAATGTGGCTGACAGGTGATATCTTGATGATCCACAGTAATGGTCTCAAATAACATTTTTGCTCAGGGAGCAACCCTGATGGTTGCGAATTGTGGTGCAAAAATATAGTCAGAAGGCTCCAAATAGTGCGGAGCATGTTGGAATGCTGGAACATCTTACAATGTTAGAAATTCTTTAGAACAGCAGATAGGCATTGGCAGAAGATGTCATGATGGTTTTGGGAAACAAAGACCATGACAAATTCCTCAGTGCTTTCTGTTTAAAAAGGTAGTGTTATAGAGACTGAAATATTCATTTTAAGGGGGCACCAGTAACAAGGAAAAGTACTTGCAAACTATTTTATTTGCTTCACTAAATGACTTAGGGATCAGGAAAATTCCAGAAACTTATACAGATTTGGACTTTGTTAGTCATCCAACGGAGGAAGATTTTACTTCTGTGATGTTGCAACTTGCATTATGACCTTTCAAGAATACACATCATATCCCTTCTATTAGACATTAACATAAAATGGTGTCATTCCAGAAGTAATATCTAGTTTGGTCATTGAATTCGATTTAGTTGCATCTCCAGAAAAAACAACTCCCTAAAACAAATCCAGCTCTACACACAAAAATACAAATGCAACACTGGAATTAAAGTTGAAGTATCCCTTCTGATCCTTTTACAATTCAGAACTTGGCACAGGGAGCAGGTACTAACTTACTACCTGATGACAGACCCACTGTTTTGCCGTTTCATGCAATGTACTTTCAGATACTTGCAAATCTTGCCACATGCTCTTAACATTTTACTATTTAAATGGAGTGATCAGTGGTCTAGGCAAATTTGCCAGTGATTTGATGCATGTTATTTCAGCTTTTATAAATGAAGTCTGAAAATAATGCATGTTGCAGGATATGACAAATATTGTCATAAACCCATATTGAAATTCCATGAGAACTAGAAATCCTGTTTCTTTCTGACATCTTCTTTCATTATAGGTCAGTGAGAGCCTTGTGTTATGGCCTATTATAAAATACTTAAAACTGTCACTCAATTTCATAACTTCACTGTAAAAAGGTTGAGAATTTATACATATTTACATCAGAAAGGTGTTAGAGACAATATGGGTTATACTGTTTGCCATCATTTTACCCTCTGTATTAGTGTGTTACCATCTTTGTCTCTATTCTTTAGAGAAATTGAAATTGACATTTGTATAGATATATCTTTTTGCTCCCTATATGAGATGAATGATTGCCTTGGTTAAAATTTCCTCCCATCTTACATGAAGTGACCCTCATGTCTCCATGTGCTACTCACAACAAGAAGCTGAGTAATTGTCCTACTCCTCGGACACTAGCAATAATGCTGAGAAACTAAATCAACAACAACAAAATGGCACCTGCACAATACTCAATTCTCGATTAACAGTTCATGCATCTGGGACAGGGGTTCACTTTCCTTCAATAATTTATCAGGAATCAAATATTAACCTGTTCTTTACACTGTGTAATGATAGTACTTGCCATTCTGTAGTGCAGCAGTTATTGTCATTCCTGTCCACCACCTTCAATCATTTTACATTTCAAAACTAGTTAAATTTTTACCACTGGATGCACATAAATATCCACAAATTCTTTGAGTTTGCTTAACTGCTACATTGATGAAGGCAATGAAGGGATACTGCAGCTTTAAAAATAAATTATGTTAAATCTCTGCAATGTTATAACACAAAAGGTCAATATCTTCTAGAAGACTGAGAAATAATGCCTAAGCACAGAGACCAATATTCTCTAAAATGGCTTAGATGAGTTTTTTTTGTTGAAAGCACATTTAAAACAAAATTGGGAGACAGGTATCTGGGATGTCAATCAGAACTTCAGATTTCATAAATATCAAATTTTGTATGAACAACAACCAAACAGAAGAAATTCATAATGAGACCACCTCAATTTAAATCTGACTTAATTACCCTGGTATTTTGTATTAGAAAGTTGATACTGGATAGTCCTTAGGGATTCATGGACGTTTGAGGGAGTTCGATGAAAAACTTCAAGTGTGACTGAACAAACAAACAGTTTGTGACTGCTGCAGAATTAGTTCAGGGTGAAGACGTCAACAGATAGTGAATATAGATTATTTCATTTGAAGGAATAATTTGACTTTGTTGCACATAAAGGATCGCTCATGCTTCAGGAATTGTCACTGAGTATCTTTGGACCCTCCATGTCAGCTGTTAGTAGCTTGGTCTACCTCAGACTGGCTGCTCAGTCGCCAAGTAGAGGAGTCGTCACTACCAACATCATCATTGTCAGTTGGTATTTCTCCCTTTGCAGCCATGTTGATGATTCTCAGCCACTGTTGTTTCTGATCATTAGAGTCTGCAGCAAAAGTATGGATGAATCTCGACTGTTTAAGTCTAAACACATGAGACATGTCAACACCCTTTGGATTGTCTTCTATTGTGTAGCCAAGAAGAGGAATAGTGGCCAGTGCCTTCACATCCTAGAGAAAATGTAAAGATGTAAGAAATTTCATGAAATGCAATTCTAAAAACAATATTTGACTACTCAATAATTCAAAAACCATCAAGTTCCAGTGACTTGAAGAGTTACATTTTGGAAAAATTGTTTAGAATTGCCAGGAATCACATTGTATCCTCTCAGATTTTGGAACTTAATGGCATCATCCAGCATATGCCTGGTAACCAACATGGAGATCTACCTAAGAATCAGGTTGAATGGGAACGCAGTGGTAGGTCAGTAATTCTGTTCCAAACATGACTTTAGTCCTGCTTCTGACCTGTTTTGAGGCAGCAATGGGGCAGTAGGAACACAAGGATCAACTCAAGAGTGTGTTTACAATCTCTTTGTGCAAAACATTCACAGCAACCCCTTCCAAGTTTGAATACAATAAATTAGTGGTATTCACTGGACTGAATTTTGATACCAACTTTTACAGCAATCCTCCATCTTTGCCCTTCATGTCCTCTGTTGACTTACAACTGTTTGTTTACTTGCTTGTTACTGTCTGGTTAGATAACATCATAAAATGTCCAAATAAGCCAGAAGCTATTTGCTTTACAAAAACTATGATAGGAAAAAGTGAGGATTGCAGATGCTGGAGATCAGAGCTGAAAAATGTTGCTGGAAAAGCGCAGCAGGTCAGGCAGCATCCAAGGAGCAGGAGAATCGACGTTTCGGGCAAAAGCCCTTCCTGGAGAAAAACTATGATAGTAACAAGCAAAAATGAAATTTCAGTCAAGTGATGGCAACACAGGAAAAAAAGCAATATTTCTCACTTGTGTTCATCAGAATGCACCAGCCAATGTCTCACTGTCCCAAACTGTTTTGTACACCAGCACAGTGCTTACACCTGGTTAGTTATCTGTTGGAAGTCAAGTAATTCTAAGAATTTCTATTCTGTATTAATTCACCACCTTCTCAACTAAAACTTGCATTGAAAGCCCATTACAAAAAAAGTCTCAATGGAATTTTGATCACAACAGTGTGATATGAACATACGAATTGGCAAAAGGACATTTAGCCTGTTGAGCCTGCTCTGCCATTCAATAAGACCAAGCTCATCTGATTCTAACCTTTCATCCAGATCCCTGTCTTCCTTGGATGACATTTCACTCTCTTACTTAACATGAAGCTATCCATTCATCTCTGCCTTAAACACTCAAGGACCCTGCTTCCACTCCCTTTTCAGGAAGTGGGTTACAAAGATTCATGACCCTCAGAAAAATAATCTCTTCGACAATTTTAAATAGATGATCCCTAATTTTTAAACAATGTCCCTGAGTTCTAGACCCTCCCAAAACAGGAAACAGTTTGTCCACATCCATCCTGTCAAGACCCCTCTGGTTCATTTATGTTTCAAATCAAGTCATCACTTACTCTTTTCAAATTAAGCAACTACAAGCCAAGCCAGGTATCAGTCTCGTAAACTTCCTCTGAATTGCCTCCAATGTATTTACATCCTTCCTTAAGGTGACCATTACTATGCACTGTACTCAAGATGTTACCTTCTTCGTGCTCTTTGTAATTGAAGCATAACCTCCTTCATAATTTCTCAATGTTTTACCTTCAGAATGTGAAAATACAATTTGGCCCATTTACTATTATGTTCAATGTACAGTTTTTCATTAATTTCAGTTTCAATTTCCAGCTGTTTCAACCACCTAGAGTTTTCACATTTCAAAATACTATTTTGGATTAGAAAATGAATACGCATTTGCTCTTTTTTTCTGCCTTTATTTGCATGTTTGATATTTCTAGCTGTGTTGTTCTGTTTGTAAATTTCCATAAAAATTTACAGTGTAAACAGTGACCTTTGGGAGGTTTCTGAATGATCTATCCTCTTAGTCCCATTCTGATCTTTCCCCATATTCTTTAAGCATTATCTTCCCTTTAAAACTCTATGTATAGTTTCAATAACAGATTCTGCTTCAAAATTCATGCCCTAAGAAAGTGTATTTCCCCAATGATTCCATATGTTCTTTTGGCAATGGCCTTAAATTTAGAAACACAGAATTTGGGTCACATTGTACCTACTTTACAGAATGACCGACATGTACACAGTCAGCTGCAAGTATGCCGACCAACATGAACAAGAAACATCCTTTACCCATGGGTGAAGCATTTGCCCCTGGAAATTAAAGGGAAACTATCTGCTCAAGATCCCTATTACAACAGTGGTTTGCTTTGCCTAAGTCAGCACTGATAGAGTTCCTATAGAATGCACCTGAACATGGAATCTGGAAAATCTGATTGCTCCTCTGACCCCCATGTTGGGAGACTGAACCACCAATCCCAATTAACCGATGGCACTCCTAACTTATTCCCCATCACCACCACTTCCTATCCCAACTCATCATCTTGCCTGCCATTCCACTCCCTCCTAACCTAAATTGCTTTTACTACCTTTGCAGGACGTCAAATCCATTGCTGTGTATTGGTTTCACAAGAAACCCTCTACAAAATATTCATTTATTTCTTATTCCAAGTGTCAGACAGTTAGCAGCACATATGCCTTTGAGTCAGAAGTGCAGCACTAAAGGTAGACTGCACAGTTGGAGGTGTTCTCCTTTGTACAAGTCATTAAACCAAGGACCAATCTGTCCTCTCAGACGGACATAAAAGATTCCATTGCACTTCTGAAGAGGAGCAAGGCAGTCATCCTCATGTACTGGCCAGTATTTAAATTGATTTCACGAAAAACAGATCATCTAGTCATTTTCATACAGCTGTTCTGGGAATTTGCTGAATGCAGATTGCCTGTCACATTTCTTACATTATAAGAATAACTGCACTTCAGAATAACTTCGCTGGCTATAAAGTGATTTGAGACATTTGATAGTTGTGGAAACTCACTACATTTTACTCCCCAAGGAGAAACACAACATTGAGTTGCAACTGCAATTTAAGAAGTGTCTGCTTATTCTTACTTATTTCCTTTTTAATCTCTCTCTTTTTAACCTAGTCAGTCAATTTTAATTCTGCTTTCCCATCTTACTTCTTAAAAAGAAGGGGAATATCCCTTTTCCGTTCCAGTCTGATAGATATTTCACAGGAAATTTGTGGGCGGCACGGTGGCACAGTGGGTAGCACTGTTGCCTCGCAGCGCTGGAGACCCGGGTTCATTTCCCGCCTCAGGCGACTGACTGTGTGGAGTTTGCACGTTCTCCCCGTGTCTGCGTGGGTTTCCTCCGGGTGCTCCGGTTTCCTCCCACAGTCCAAAGATGTGCAGGTTAGGTGAATTGGCCATGCTAAATTGCCCGTAGTGTTAGGTAAGGGGTAGATGTAGATGTAGGGGTATGGGTGGGTTACGCTTCGGCGGGGCGGTGTGGACTTGTTGGGCCGGAGGGCCTGTTTCCACACTGTAAGTAATCTAATCTAAAAATTAAAGAAAACAAAATTTGATTGTTCCCCAGAAATCATGCTGTGGGTACCTCATTGGTGTGGATCTGCAGAATATTATGGTACATACCAGCATTAAGTGGATTTAAATCTCCAGGATAACAACCTCAGCTGTAAAAACCTGCTTGTCTGGATGAAAAGGTACACAATTCTACAAGGGAGTAACGACATAAGAGAAACTTCCAAACCTGTGGCTAAAAGACATCATATCATGAACAAGTCTAATCTTATTCCCTTGTAGTAAGCATCAGATCATTAGCAGGTGCTTCTCTCTGCTGAGAAGTAATCTGCACTCATCATAGCAGGAATCCAACTTTATACAGTTATTAACATGATTTTTTTAAATGTTCAATGTTATTAATACCTGGGGAGCTCCATACATATAAAGAACCAATCCCTCATTCTTGGGCACCACACACCACACTTTCTGCCAAGGTTTAGTAGGTTTCTCTAGATAGTGAAGAAAGTCACAGATGATGCAATTTTCTGAGACCTCAGCAGCCTCAATCTGAAACAGATGAATGAGGGACAAATATTAAAAAGTAAGAACAACTTTAATTCACTACAGCCAAGAAAAAGAAATTACTTATCATTAATGAATGGCCACAATAGCACTGATGACTCAGCTTATTATAAACTTAATACCCCTCTATAGTAACAAAAGTGGTTAGGTGATTAGTTCAGTCTCCCAGTGCCTTAATGAACAAATTGCAAATACAAAAGTTCAAATCTTACACTATTGATTTGTGAACTTATTTACAATGAATTAAATAAATCTAAAATGGGAAGCTGTCAATAACAGTGACCACAAAACTACCAGATTGCTGTAAAAAGGAACCTGGTTCATTAATGCTCTTTAAGTCTGCCATTTTCACCTAATTTATCCTGCGACTCAAGACCCATAGCAATTTCGTTGATTCTCAACTGCCCCGTTTAGCAAGCCACTCACTGTATTTAAGAAGGCACCTCACCACATCTTCAAGGGCATTTAAAAACAGAAATAGTTGCCAACTTGCCAGCAATGCCTCTATCCTATGAGTGACATGAAGAAAATCTTGGACAACGCCTGCTTTGAAATGAACAGAATAGCAAGATGTAATATCTACAAATTTGATTCATTTCATTAAAGGCAGAATGGAGATGGCCTCATGGAGCTGAACTTTTCTTTAAAAATATATATAAACAACAGAAACCTAGTTGTATACACACATTATCACACTTTAGGAAAAACAAGAACTCCTACCTCAAGAATTCCTTTCTTTTTTTTATCATCCTTCTCCTCACTGTCAGTTTGTCCTGTTATTATGATATAACAGTCTTTACATACTTTGCTGGGCTTGTTGCCATCATATGCTAGGTTTGCTTTGTAATCAGAGCACTTCCAACATACAACCTATTAAAAAGAGGGAGGTGCAATTGAAATTTACTTTACAGCTGAAAATGCAATCATTTGTGTCACCTTCTGTTCAACACGTATCTTGAAGGTAACTGACAATACAAGCAGCAGGTTGTATTTATGTAGCCCCTTTAGTTAAATATTGCAAAGCATTTCACAAAAACACAAAAAAAATTATGCTAAGCCAGGTGAGATGTTATTTTGTCAACTATCCTAATATCAAGAATGTATAATTTTAAGAAAACAGTAGTTGTTTTATTTTATATTTGCAATGTTGTTTCTCATTTGGCCTGATATTTAACTGGCCACAAATTGATTGATAATCTGTGCAGCCCCTATTGACATTATGAGGTCATTGCTGTGGGTGTGTTGAGCGGCCACCTCATACAGCAAAGTTTCATTAGATCCTTCTCTTCCACTTGTTTCTAACCACCATCATAGTTCATGAAGTAAGGGGTTGTGTACATTAAATTGATTGATTTCTAAGTTTCCAGGGTGAGAGGGCTGACAGTCTATGAGGTGACGTTCTGTCAAATGGGCCTATGTTGTAGTGTTTAGGAAATTGAGGGAACATTTCATTAGAACATCTAAGGCTAACAATTTGTGATTATCTATTTTTGGGTGTGGCCTTCCTGCACTCATTGTCATTAATACAGGGAGCATGCAAATTTAATGCTGCCCATTTTTTGTAGCATTCAAATAGTTCAAGTTGCGTCAAGGATTTTAGGTACCCAAGTTAGTGTGCCCTGATCCTCCCTGATTCAAGCAGACCATCACTTTGTACCTTGTAAAGGGCAAGTGAATTCAGTCAAAGACTGTTGCAGCAAGTGACAATACAGGCAGTCAGCAGCATTCACAGCTACATAAAACAGACCATAATTTCAGTGAGAGCGAGAGAGAGAGACATGGATAAGTGGATGACCTGTTTTTGCAGGAGACCAGCAGGCTCTCTGAAGGGAATGGAAATATGTAGTCAGGGAGTGAAACAAAGGAATCCTGTCAAAGAAGCTAACAGTACTATAGAAAAGTTTAATGGTCTGACAAAGATATTCGAGTTTATTGAATTCATCTTCAAAGCACTTCATACCCACTGCAGCATGAATCAACACACCCTGACACTCTGCAATTATATTAAACATCTAGATATTTAACTCTACAAATACTAACTGCAACATAGCCTTTATGTTCAGTTATTGCTAAGAATATGAGAAAAAAAATGCAAATGAATTCTGTTACAAAAGGACTCAGAAAAGTTCTTTACTGGGCTAGGACTGGGTCAGTAATGACAGCCATGCACAGAGATACAGAGTACACTAGTTGACCTGCCAGAAAACATAATGTCATTGTCAAGAAGCATGGGAGGAGTTTGGCTCAAACACTACAAAAGAGCACTGTACAGAGTTCTCCTTTTGGCAGCTTCTGTGCTGTTCTCTCATCGTGTTATCTAACTAGAAGTGTAGCTTTGATATCCATTGCAGTCTTTGAGAGAATATGCCACCAAACCTTATGTCCTATCTGTGAACATACTGCAGTATCCTATAACTTAGCACAACACTTCCAAAAAGTGTTGGAGAGTACTTCCAGAAACCTTGCAATTGCTAATATCAACTTTTGTCCAAGTTGAATGTCTGGACCTTTTCAATAATGAGACTGGTGAATCCTACTCCCTCTTGCAGGTTTGCTAACATTCTTTCATGAGCAACAAGCAAACAGTGTAAAGCTGACCTGCACTTACGGTTGTTTGATATCATGATCTGAAAGTTGCAAACCTTCAGATGCACACACTGCACCCCAGCACCAGTGCCCTTCCCAGAATGGGACACCATGCGGGCTATGTCTGACATGCAAGACTTTCAGCTTCTGTTGTCTGAAATTCCAGTGATACCATGAAATCAAATTTTGTGACATTAATTTGGAGGGGGCTCAAGAGGATGGTTCACTAAACTACCGAACTCGGATCTAGGTTCATAATCACAGAATAAAGAATCAGTTATTTGAGAAGGAGATGAAAAAAATTTTAAGACTATTGTTATACTTTAGAATTCTTTACTCAGATGGCTGTGGTTTCTGAATCATTAATATATTTTTGGACAATAAAGGGAATTAATAAATAAAGTGGCAGGGCTGGAAAGCGGAATTGACACACTGAGTTTGGTCTTCGTCATGCTGACTAGCAGAACAAGCTTGAAGGTCATAACCCCTCCAATTCTTAAGCTTTTAGCCCATGTGGTGAAACTATGCAAGTGATCTTTACAATGTTGAACAAAGTAAAATATTTCCAGAAGCAAACAAAGATCGGATCAGCTCAAATGTTGGTGAAGGATGTTAGAATGATAAAGAATTGCATATTCCATATAAAAGTAGTGCATTTTCCAACTTAGAACTGGTACCAATACTTAGAACAATGAACAAACATGTATTGTAAGACAAGCATTTTGAATCAGAGTCCACTTACATATCCACAAGCACGGCAATGATGTCTTCGTCTAGTCAGTGCATTGAAGGGCTCCTTACATTTCATACATAAAGTAACTTCATTGTCTCGAATCCATCTTGGTGCCCTCATTCCCAGTTCTGCAGTCTTTGGATTGATAGAGAAAGAAGAAAAAGGTAATTTGAAACAAAGATGGGCATGCCAGTCAGCTAGTGTATGAACATTTATTTATAATTCAAACTGACCTCTTCCCTTAGTGATATTTCATCACCATATGTTTCTTTTCAATGGCAGCTTTGTCTAAAGATCCATTAAGATCATAAAAATTAAAAGTGATTTTTAATATAAACTTTTTATTGAGAGTTGTGCATTTATAGATGGATTTAAATTTTATGTCTCAAACTTTGCACTGAATCAGTAAACATGCTAACTCACCCCTGTTAACAGCACTATTAGCAATGTTTCAGTCAATTGGCATATGTACTGGAATGAACTACATATAGATAGTCTTCAGTGTCACTGGTTAAATGTTCACATTAGCAGATTTCAGGAAAGTTAAATATGCAGGAAACAAAAATATTGGAATATTTTGGTGGAGAAAGCTAACTTGGCCAGAGGAATAAAATATTATCCCTCAAAAAGTGACTTTTTTTCTTGAATTCCAAAGTTTACTCATGACATGATTCACACCCATCACAGTGCTATTGAGAAGAATGTATTTTTCAACCTCTGTCAAGGACTGTGGATTACTATGGTGAAATCTATTCACAGCATTATTCTCATTTCAGAATTAAGTTCTTACATTGAAACAAAAAAACTTGCTATGCAAAAGTAGAAAACTTAATGTATTAATTTAAACTCTTTAAATTTTTAGTTAGTTAAAAAAGAACACATTTTAAAAATATAATGAAAATTGATAGGCAATACTTTTTAACAAGTCCCAAATAATTCAAAGATACTGAAGCATAATACTAAAGGGAAAAACACAACTGAGAGAAAGTTTTGAACATGTTCTTCGTTTTGTATTTCACCAAATTCGATAATTGCCCATCCCTAATTTCCCAGAGGGCACTTAAGAATCAATTGCTTTATTGAGGACTGCAGTCACATGCAAGGCAGACCAGATAAGGATGACAGAAAACATTAGTAAACCGATGGGTTTTTACAACAAATAAACAGTGGTTTCACGGTGGCCTTTCAGCCTCCGTTACAAGCACAGACGGGGGCGGCACGGTGGCAAAGTGGTTAGCACTGCTGCCTCACAGCGCCAGAGACCTGGGTTCAATTCCTGCCTCAGGCAACTGACTGTGTGGAGTTTGCACATTCTCCCCGTGTCTGCGTGGGTTTCCTCCGGGTGCTCCGGTTTCGTCCCACACTCCAAAGATGTGCAGGTCAGGTGAATTGGCCATGCTAAATTGCCCGTAGTGTTAGGTAAGGGGTAGATGTAGGGGTATGGGTGGGTTGCGCTTCGGCGGGGCGGTGTGGACTTGTTGGGCCGAAGGGCCTGTTTCCACGCTGTAAGTAATCTAATCTAATCTAATCTAATCTAATAATATTATGAGCATGTCTCTTAAAAAATATAATCACTCTATCCTCAGGTCCAATGCTATTAGAAAGATCTCTCATTCCCAGCTTATTTTGGATCACTTGAAACATGCTTCTCTGTAACCTATAAGCTTAATATAACTCAGACATTTGTTCCAGAGATTGGTTGTAAACAAAATGGTTACTGTTATTTATGTATTAGCAGTGAGACAAAATGTCTCTCAGAGCAAGGCTGCAAAGTCAGTGTTGCCAAGGAAGTAGCAGTTCATGCACAGATGCCAATGAGCATTTTTAGGATCAGTCCAACATTTTGAAGGCTGAATCAGGATAGCGGAAAGCTCATCATGGAATGGATATCCAGTGACACCTTTACTGAATTGCAATCACTAAAAACATGATGACAACATGAGCTTTTCAGTATTAATGTCATTTTGAGACTTTGGATGTTAAAAAAAGGTACAATATAAGGGTGTTTGTTACTTCTGTGAAGGGTTAAGAGAAGAAAACAAGGGCAGACAGTCCTTAGAGAATAGTGACTTATCAAAGAACAGGACACATCTGCAATGCTAATGAAAATGGTTTATACAGTTGGAGTAAACATTTAATGCAGTTAGCTTAATTTCAGTTTTGAATAATCAAGAATTGATTTTACTTTGGATTAGAAAACACAGAGATCTAAAGTTTTGGAGCAGTTCAGAGGAGACCCGAGTGGGGTCAGAGCAAACATAATTCCCCTGCATGTTTTGTTTCCCCCTACAGGAGTTAAGGGGATAAATTCTCAGGAGAAAAGTTTATTTTATGCAATTTCTAGACCAGGAGTGTTTGTTTTGAAATCTGAGGGTTATTAGAGCTTATATTTTCTTGGTTTTTCATTTTTGTGATATTGTTATCACAATATCAATGGAGTTGGAGACAACTCCACAGTTCACAGGTCAGAAAAAGAAAGAATCAGTTAAGTTAAGCTCCAAGATTTGATATAGGCATAATTTCTCTGGATTGAATTACTGTAAAGTGATGGTGTTGGGAAAAAAGTTGAAACTTTACTTTTCTGGGTTTTGAGATCCTTTTAATACACACTTTAAAAGTTTGCACCATAGAAACAGTGTTCCCAAATTTGTCAAATCTATATCCAGATTTATTTTTTTCTGTTTTTGTCTTTTGCGTGATAAATTTCTGTTCATTTGTTAAAGAAACCCTGCAGCCTAGCAGGGCAATGTTTGAGTTAATGATGAAGCACATTAACTGAAGTGAGAAAAAGAGCTCTCAGGAAGATCACACTCCAGAATGTTGCTGTCCAGTAATATCATTGGCTGGGATCATAGAAGTTATGTAGTTCTGTTTTACAGACTTTATTTGGATCACTTGAAGCATGAAACTCTGTTGAAAGCATATCTTTCTGCTGTAACCCTTTAGTTTAATATTAGGTCAGAGACTTGTGTGTCTGAGAATGTTTATAAATATGTATTGGACCCACCTCGCTCAGTTTCTTTGTTAAAGGTATGGTAAATATGTATCATTATTTGATAATTTGGATTTTTGTAATTAAGGCAGATAGGTTTTGGTTTCAATTCTGTGGGGGAGACTTATTTTTTTTTAAATGTCAAAGTATCTTTTGGAAAAACTGACTTAAATACATCATTTCCAAGAAAGCATGTGACTTATTACAGGCCTAGCCAGATATCTATAATGTTAGTTCACAAAGTGTTTATACTGCTGAGTTTATGGTACAGAAAACAAATGATCGGGACTCAATGATTGTTGAGTTTGAGTTCCATTTGGAAGAATCAGGTTTTCAGTTTCAACCACAAAGAAGAATAACCACAAATAAGTCTAGCAGAACAACTCCACATAGCAGCAGGGTAGTTTGTAGGATCTAAAGGGTGAGAATTTGTGGCTGTCAGAACTGAAAAGCATTCTAGACCATTGGAACTAAAAATACATCTTAAAATTGTTCCTGCAGATCAAAGCAGAAAACTAGAAAGTCAATTAAAATGAGTTTTTAAAAAAATAGAAGTAATAATACTCTGGGTGCACAATCAACTTGTGTTTCTGCATCAATAGAACCCTGGCAGCCTCATGAATCTATTCATTGAGCAACCACCAGGATAACGAGATTCAAAGTTAAATGCCATTAGCTTAATTATGATCTGTGAAACCAGGTTTCATTCTGGGTTTGAATTTATTCAATGTTATCATCAGCCATATCAGGCAAAATATGCTACTGGAGGTGACCTCACATCATAAACATCAAGGAATTTACCGAAACTTCTGGAGCCTGTTCCTCCCCTTCCTTGGCAATTGCAGACCTGAAAGTTTCATTCTTCTGATTAAAATCTTGTATGGTGTTCTTTAGAGCCTATAAGAAAAATAAAAACACAGAACAGACCAAACTTCTAAAAACTCAAGAGCCAACAAAGAAAGCTTCTTAATGACTTAGAAGGTCAATTCAGCAGATGGGAATTATACTGAGCTGTATAGAGTAGTGTAAAGTTATTTGATCTTGATCCTGAAGGCTAATTAACCATCTTGTGCTGTTTGGTGCGTTCACTGCAAAACTGGGTCACCCAAACTTCTGGACCTCAGTCGAAGGTTTACAAATATCACAAACTATTTTAAAATATCAGTGTAACACAGTGTATCATTTTGTGCCTCAGAGTCAGATTATTTTTTCCTTATTTTAAGCATTGTCTGCATAATGACACGTGCATTTCATAAGGCAAATCAGTCATTTTTGACTCTAATTCCAGCTGAGATAGATTTGGGACCTATTGCCTTGCCCTGTCCCTGACAATGGAAGAACGCATCAAATCACTGCTGACAAAGAATTGCCAAGTAAACAGGATGAAATACTCAGCAGATAGTGGGTCAAGGACTGCCTGAAACTGTTTTTATGGATGGATGAATAGAATAAATCTATGATTAACTTCTTGCATTGTTAATGACTGCATTACACCTAAACTGTATTTGTAAAACTGTTGTCCGGCACTATAGACATACCATCAGTTCCGCTATATTGTGGTAGTTCCATTTCTGTGCAATCCCATGTTACAAGAAAATTGTATAACAGCAGCATCATTTAAACTAACGGGGTCAGAATTGCATCATAACCAATACACACTTTAAAATACACACTTCGCACTATAGAAACGTTGCCCCCAATTTGTCAAATCGCGTTATAGGGAATTATAGCAGAATGACCTGGCATCATCCTTGCTAAGGAACTAGAAACAAGCCATTATCTACAAAAAGAATGGGTGGAACATTCTTGAAGTCAGTGAGGAGTGCTGGAACTGAAAACAGAACCACTACTTGTCAGGAACAGGTTGGTATTATTTATGTAAGCTATGCCATTCTGTGCTATGTACAGCCAAAAGCTGCAGCATCTCACTGCTTTATACTGGCCAGTTTCTGGTACAAAGAAAAACAAAATAGGTTGTACTGGTTAAAAAGCTAAAAAGAGATATCACGAAATGCAAACCTGCCAGATTTTCATATGTACCACTAGTCAGCCATATAAATGACCTTACGTAATGACAGATAGTTAAAATAGTTAATAAAACTGATTAGGTATGCAAATTACCTCCATCCATCATGCTACATCCTGATTCTGTGAAAACGTATTGAAGATTTAATATAGAACTACAATATTTTCCTCTGTCAGTTGCGGGAGAACAGAGTTCAGCAGCAGAGGGCTAAGATGACATAAAAGAACTCTGACCATTACACTCCAATGTTTAATTAACATGTACACAAATCAAGATAGTATTGACTTTTAAATTCCCCTGGGAGAAAGTGAGGATTGCAGATTCCTGATGAAGGGTCTATGCCCAAAATGTCAATCCTTTTGCTCCTAGGATGCTGCCTGACTTGATGTGCTTTTCCAGAAACACAATCTTGACTTTTAAATTGCCCTGTTCTTTTTCTGAATTTTTATTTTCTACCAGATTCATAGCAACCTTAATAGGACACTAATGGAGTGGCGATGGATACAGAGACACACTTATAAAACCTTAAAAACAAAAATAAAAGTGTGTAATTGCCCTTATTTGGCAAATGACAGGAAACTTCAACCCTGCTTCCACACTAAAACAGAAGTTAATAATCTCAACAGTAAGGATCGATTTTCAGCAACTTGTACATAATAGGGAGTGGAGTTGAGCTGACCACCACTAAAACAAACACCATAGTGGGACCTCCTGCTGAGGGAGTCAATAAAAGATTATGAGAGTATGGCCCAAGTAACCACCACACTGGCAAATTCCAATATTTCCAGGTGGTATGAACATGTTTCATAAAAGGTTGAGGTGATGTTCTGAGCTGAGCTGTGCAAATCAGATTCCCTCCTTATGTTTGAGGATCAAGTCCTTTTTGATGCAATAGCTAAGATCACAAATGAATTTTTGCTTTGTTTAAAAGAAAACACAAGAATGGTAAGAGGAAATTGATGGAATTTAACTCACTAGTCTGAAGGGACCTGGGGAATTATCAGAATCTCCCATTATAGTCTGGAGGCTACCATTGACCAGAAACTGAAAATGGATTAACCATATAAATACATTGGTTACAAGAACTAGTCAGAGGCTGGGAATACTGCACTAACTGACTTCCTGAAATCTGTCCACCAACTGCAAGGTAGAAGTGAGAAGAGTGATGGAATATCCTCCACTTGCCTGGATGGGTGCAGCTTCAACAACATTCAGGAAACTTGACACCACCACATAGCCCACTTGATTTGCTCAGAGGTTAGCACTAGTGCCTCAAAACAACAGGGACCCAGGTTCGATTCCACCCTAGGGCAACTGTCTGTGTGGAATTTGCATGTTCTCCCTGTGTCTGCACAGATTTCTTCCACGTGCTCTGGTTTCCACCCACAGTCCAAACATGTGCAGGTTCAGTGGATTGGCATTGCTAAGTTCAACTGTCCCCATGACTTGTCCAGACTTGTCCTACCTGCCTATCTCCTTTTCCACCTATCCACTCCACCCTCTCTTCCCTGACCTATCACCTTCATCCCCTCCCCCACTCACCCATTGTACTCTATGCTACTTTCTCCCCACCCCCACCTTCCTCTAGCTTATCTCTCCACACTTCAGGCTCACTGCCTTTATTCCCGATGAAGGGCTTTTGTCCGAAACGTCGATTTTGAAGCTACTTGGATGCTGCCTGAACTGCTGTGCTCTTCCAGCACCACTAATCCAGAATCTGGTTTCCAGCATCTGCAGTCATTGTTTTTACCTCATTGCTAAGTTACCTATAGTGTTGAGGGATATGCAGAGTAGGTGTATTAGTATTAGGAAATGCTGAATTTCAGGGATAGGGCAGGGAGATAGGGGGGTGCTCTGCAGATTGACTCGATGGGCCAAGTGGCCTGCTTCTACACTGTAGGCATTCTATGATCCTATGATTCTACATCCACAAACATCCACTCTCCCAGTAGCACCAGTGTGCACCACTTACAACATGCACTGCAGAAATTCACCAAGGCTTCTTAGACAGCACTTTCCAACCTACAACCACTAGCATCTCGATGGTAACACCATCACCTGCAAGTTCCCTTCCCCTTCTTGACTTAAATATTTTACTGTTCCTTCAGTGTCACTGGGTCAAAATCCTATAATTCCCTCCCTAACAGTGTTACGCATCTACCTACAGCACATGCACATGGTTCAAGGCGGCAGTTCACCACCACCTTTATGTGGGAAGTAAGTGCAGACCCAGCCACCAATTTTCACATCCCACCAGTAAATATATATTTTAAAATTGCATGGAGAGGCAAAGGCATAGCTATGTTGTCACTAGATTAGTAATCCACACACCTAGGCAATACTCTGGAGATCAGAGTTGAATCAGAAAGTTTTGTAATGACTGTGAAACCATTGTTGATTGTCAACGCCCAACCAGTTCACTAATGCCCTATATGGGAAGAAATTCTGCCATTTGGTGTGTAACTTCAGACAAACAACCTGGTTGATTTTTAAATGCTCGTCAAACGGCCTAGCAACTAAAGGTCTAAAAAAGATTGAAACTAGACTGACCACTGAGCACCAACTTAGATGGATACCGGAAATGATAAAGGCAACTCAGCCCTATTCACATGTGACATGTAGACTGAGATTTTATTTTAAGTATAATTTATTGCAAATTTGGGTTTTTTGGTTTGAGTTACTAACATTCGGGTTTTATGGTGCCTGAAGTTAATACTTGACTTGTAAGTACTTTTGTAGCCATGGTGATTTATTTTAAAAGTTTTTAATGTTGAGCTTTAGAATTAAAAAGCTTAAAGTGTGCATTGGATAAATGCCAACTTGTGTGGTAGGGTTTCACAACCAGTTTACAGAGAGTTTCTTTAATGCTTAAGGGGAACACCTAGAGCTTAGAGACTTTTAAAAATAGTACGCATTGAACTTTGTTGTAGTATTTTTTAAAATTATACTGGTGGGACAGATCCAAATAACGTAGCCATCCCGAATCTTACAGCTTTTCAAATGTAAGTTTTACTCTGAGTTTTGAGCAGTTCTTTGAAGTCCTCTAACGAATGTGTCTGTATAGATCAGTGCTCCTGAGAAGGGAAGGATATTGTGAAACTCAATCACCTTAAAAAGAGTTAGTGATAGTGCCTGGAAAGGAATCTTGGAATAAAACCCTGAAGAATTTACTTAATTTACCGGACAATCTGCAGTAAGCTCAGGTGTATAATAGCTCCAGAACCAGTTGATAAGTTAGAAAGCCATAGATGACAAACCTTTCCCTAGTCAGGGGCTCTAATGTGACTGCTGTATGAATTTTTGTGTATTGAATGGAAATGGTTGTTTTTTCATTTCAAATTTAGCACTTGGAGCACCAGAGTGGAGAGGGCATGATGTGTAACTCGGTGGGGAATTTCAATGCCCAAAGTGGTTCAGCAGTACTAATACTGACCAAACTGGTCAAGTTCTAAAGGATATTGATACTAAACTGGGTCTGTGACAAAGTGGTGGGGGAACCACTAACAGGAAAAAACATACTTGACCTCATCCACCCCAATCTGCCTGCTGCAGATCAATCTATTCATGGCCGTGATCAATGCAGTGTCCTTGTGGAGACAAAGTCCTGTTTTCACAAGGAGATTAGTGTGGCACTTCCACCGTGTTAAATGAGATAAATTTCAAACTGATCTCGCAACTCAAATCTGGGCATCCATGAGGCACAACTGGCTATCAGGAGCAACAAAATTGCACTCCAATACAATCTACAGCCTCATGACCTATCATATCCCCCACTCCACCATTACATTGTAAGATATTGTATTATAGACTTTATTAACTCACTCACCAGCCTACTATATTCATTAATACCAGGTTCCCATTCATTCATAACCCTCTACTAACCCGTTCTTTACTCTAATACGGTTTCATCTATTCATTCATAAAACCTCGGTTCTGTAGTATCCAAATTTAAACTATTACTGCATTTCCATACCTTATCAGCATACAGAACAATATCATCCCCATCAAGTCTCCATGAAACATTATAATATTAATCAGCCCTTACTGACTATCTCTTGGACCTAAATAGATTAAGTACCTATTAAATATCTTTTAACTGGGCCATTATCCCTTTAAGAAACTAACAGACAAAACAGCGCTTGCAAGAAATTGCATGAATGAAGAAACTCATACCAGCAAATAGTAAATAAATCTCATAATCCAGCTGCAGTAATCAGTTTAACATCCTTTAGTTGTTTATTACAATTCCTAACTTTTCTGAGCATATAGGCCTAGTTTTATTGACTAACATTTACTATTTTAGAAGACAAAAGGGCTAACACCACCTAATTATGCAAGCAGATGGGTGGCACAGCAGTGGTTAGCATTGCTGCCTCACCGCACCTGGGACCCGGGTTCGATTCCAACCTCGGGCGACTGTATATGGAGTTTGCACATTGTGTCTGCATGGGTTTCCTTCCAGTGCTTCTGTTTCCTCCCACAGCCCAAAGATATGCGGGGTCAGATCATAGAGTCATTGATATGTACAGTATGGAAACAGACCCTTCGGTCCAACTTATCCATACTGACCAGATATCCCAACCCAATCTAGTCCCACCTGCCAGCACCCCGCCCATATCCCTCCAAACCCTTCCTATGCATATACATCCAGATGCCTTTTAAATGTTGCAATTGTACTAGCCTCTACTACTTCCTCTAGCAGCTCATTGGAAGAGGGTATGTACTACCCTCTGTGTGAAAAACTTGCCCCTTATGCATGCTAAATTGCCCATTATAGGCTTTTCAGGGATGTATAGGTAAGGTGCATTAGTCAAGGATAGATGTACAGTAATACAGTCAGGGAATGGGTCTGGGAGGGTTACTCTTCAGAGGGTCAGCCTGGACTTGTTGGGCCAAAAGGCCTGTTTCCACACGATAAGGATTCTATGATTCAGACTGAACAAACAACCCATGAGAAGTAGCAGCCAGCATTTAACACATTTTAACCCATCTCCTCTCTCCTAGGACAGAAGCCCTTCAAATCTTTGTGTACTATAGATGAAAAATGTAACACTATAGTAATAAGATTTTAATATGCCTAAGGACTGTGTACAAAGGAGTTCTTGTAAGACCTGCATTTTGGGATTCTATGGCTACCTCGAACTTGTGCTGTGATTGCTGAATAAAGAGACTATTTTCACCAATCACCACTTGTGGTTGTTATTTGAACACGATCCCACATCATCAAGCCAGGGCATTAATCCTTATACAAAGAAAAGCGTGCAGGAGAGCATGCCAAAAGTTGCATCAAAGAATACCTAAAAACTTGGTGAAGCCCCAACGCAGAACTATTGCATGTTTCTGTGGTTTTATCACTAAATGAGGAAGATTCTTCCCTTATTTGCTAAATTCTGCTGGGTTGTACAATCTGAACACAAAACACTTGATTTTGACAATCTATAAAATGGTACAATATGATAAAGATATCATGAATTTCAGAATTTCTACCCAAAAAATTTCAAGGTTCAGTTAATTGTCTTCCATCCCTCTTGCTAACCACGAGTGATAATCGAGAGGTTGACTAATCATAGAAATTAATTTCAGATCCTAATAAAAGGTGCATTAACACCACATTGGAGGAGACATTTTGAAACTACAAGTTTGAAGTCACTTTTTTACTGAACAAAATGACAAACATCTTGCTTACAAGAAAATTGACTGTTACTAAAATAAGTTATCAATGTGTTGCAATGAGTCAGATGCAATGTATTATGACTGCCATTCATTAAGTACAGCTCTTACCTTTATCCATTCCTCCTTGTCCTGATCAGAGCTGAAATAACACAATATCCTCATTAGAAACACTTCAAAGTACTGACTAATGGGGAAAACATTTCTTCATGGTGTATACATAAATAAAGCAAAATATATTCCCTTTTACAGGTTATGGTTTTGCTCAAAACAGACAGAATATTCCCTCGGAGTGCCAAAAGTCATTTTCTTTGAATAGTTCTCTGTATTTACGTGGATGCATTGTATTGTACTGCTGTCTGTCAGAATCTGAACACAATTTATATTTGTAGGAGGTTTTAAATATATCACATCATATACATTCTGAATTTTGCTGTCACCAGTACTCATTACATCACCTCAATGGATTATTATTTTCCCAAATTGTAATTTAAAATGGGAGAAAAAGATACCAACATAAAATTAGAAACATTACACAGTCTTCATCCAAAATCATTGTAAAAATAATTCTTCCCTTCAAGCATTTAGCCAATATTTAAGTAACTTTCATATTTTTGTTAGCACCTGCATTTATGCTCATGTATATACATAAGTACAAAACAAAGGCTGTTTTGATACTTCTCAACTCCACTTTTGTGTCTTATCCACATAACCTTCTGTTCCCTCAATGATCAAAAATCCATCTCTATCAATTTTGAATATTCTTAATGAATCAGCCCTGACTACTCTCTATACTAAAGAATTCCACAAATTCACTACTCTCCAAAGAAATGGTTTCTTACATCTGTCATAAGTGGATGACCCTTTACTCCAAGACTACGCCCTCTGCTCCTAGATACTTAAGGGAGATCAACCTTTTAGAATCTACATTGTCAAACCCCTAATGATTCTCATCTTTCAATAAGGTCGCTGCTCTAACTCCAATGAATACAAACCCAACCTACTCAACCACTCCTTAACCATTATCAAATCAGCCAACCTTCTCTGGATTGTCTACAATGCTAGTGTAACTTCCTTTGTTAAGGGGACCAAAATTGCTCACAATATTCCAAGTGTGGTCTTAACCAATAACTTGTCTAGTTACAGAAAAATATTTATTTATATTTATTTCAAGGGGAATGGAGTAAAGGTCAACATTCCATTTGCAAACATTGTCTGCTAGATTTATGGTTTATGCACAAGGATCCCCAAAATCCTATGTTGTAGCTTTCTGCAATCTTTCTTTCTTTAAATAATATTCAGCTCCTCTATTCTTCCTGTCAAAGTGCCTAACCTCACATTTTCCCACGTTATTCCATCTGCCAAGTTTGTGCTCATTCATTTAACGTGTATATATCCCTCTATAGACTGTGATCCTCAATTCTTGCTTTCTCAATTATGTGTCATCGACAAACTTGGCAATAGAACATTCATTTTTCTCATTCAAGTTATTAATATTGAATGTAAAGAATTGTGGCTCCAACACTTATACCATTAGTCACGGGTTGCCATCCTGAAAATGTTTCCATTATCCCAACTCTGCCTTCAGTTAGTTAGCCAATCCTCTATTCATGATGACATCCTACTTCTAATACCATGGATTATTTTAAGCAGCCTTCCATGCAGTAACTTAATAAACATTTTTTGGAAATCCAAATGTACATTTTCAGCCTGCCCTTGTCTATCCTGCTTGTTACCTCAAAAGTGAGGTATTAGACTTAAGCTAGAGTGTTGTGCACAATCATGGGCACCGCATTACAGGAATGATGAGAATACATTGGAGACACCGCAAAAGAATTTACTTGATTGATTCTAGATATGAGAAACTTCAGCAATGCGAATAGATTAAAGGATGTGGGATTGTCCTACCTGGAGCAAAGAGGGCTGAAGAAAGACCTGACTGAGGCTTTCACAATAAGAAGCAGGCTACACATAGAAGATAGGATGAAGCTATTCCCAATTGTAAAATAAACGAGAATGAATGGACATAAATTTAAAGTGATATGCAAACGAAGCAAGAGTGATGTCAGTAAAACTTCTTCTCTCCACTCCCCCCACCCCCCAAATAGCAAGTAGTTAGGGAATGGAATACACTGTCTGGAAATGTATGGAAGCAGGTTCAATTGAGACATTCAAAAGGGCCTCAATGGCAATGAGGCATTGGATTTTGTTTTGGATAGTGATGATATGCAAGGAATTAGTGAAAAGGCAAGAGATACGAGACACCCATAGCTGGAGTTGATAATACAGCAGACATGATGGATTCAATTACTTCCTTCTATCATAAGAAGCTTATGATTCTGGGAAAAGAATTCTAATAAACTGGTCAGGCATGGTTTCCCTTTCATAAAGGCATTTCTGAAAAAGGTAGCCTGACAAATATGTGCTGTTTGTTCATTATTATGACTGTAATGTGCAGCCAGTGCTAACTGTGTTTTAAGCAGGTTCACTCTGCAGAAAGGCCAAAATTTAAAACTTATTCAGAGCAAACTGCAAATGAGCTCAAAATACTTTTCATATCCTGCAGGTGGAGCTAGAGATCAATGTTTGATAAGAATTAACTTGTTTTTGAAATGTCTACCCAGTCTTTCATGATCCTACCAGAAAACATTCTTGAGAACAAAGGATACTTTTAAATATTTCCAACAAGAGATGCAGTCCATTTTTCATGTTTGACAGTAGACTATGGCCCTGAAATGCAGCAACCTCGCAATAGAAGCATATGGATTGTACAGCTGCCAGTAAGTGCATCATAATGATGACAACTGCTGTATTAACCAAACATCTCAACATGCAAATGACACATTATCCTCTCTTGCAAGACAATGGACAAGAGGAGATAGCAAGCATGGCTAATGCTCATATCCATGAGGTGCCCACCATAATTACAACAGCCACTGTGACATGGTGGCACAGTGGTTAGCACTGCTGCCTCACAACGCCAGAGACGCGGGTTCAATTCCCACCTCGGGCAACTGTCTGTGTGGAGTTTGCTTATTCTCCCAGTGTCTGCGTGGGTTTCCTCTGGGTGCTCCGGTTTCCTCCCACAGTCACAAAGATGTGCAGGTTAGGTGAATTGGCCATGCTAAATTGGCAGTAGTGTTAGATGAAGGGGTAAATGTAGGGGAATGGGTCTGAGTGGGTTGCTCTTCAGAGGGTCAGTGTGGACTTGTGCCGAAGGGCCTGTTTACACACTAAGTAATCTAACCTAAAAAAACTGTTGAGACAATGGGCAGTGGTGGGGCTGAAATTTTAGGTGGTGATGAATCCTCATTCCCAATTCTCCTTCACATCATGTGCTACATGTGATGTCATCCACCTAACCAGGCAGTGCTGGGACATTATCATGTGGAATTGATGAAGAAACTAAGTCTCATATTTACAAGCACCATGTAAAATGAAAGTTTATTCTTTCAATTGAATGTTATTGCACCAAAACAATGTGTAGAGAATGGTTTTATGTCTGAAATAGCAGCTAAAGCAGATTGCATCTTACCTAGCCTGCAACTCTAGTGTCCGTTCCTTTCCAGAAACCTGGAACGTGTTTGGGTAATCTTTGTTATGAGTCTCAATGACCTAAATATGAAAGCACATATGAAATACATTTAGCTGACATGATTCAGAAAAGACAAAAAATTATTGCAGCTCACAATTAAGTAGGAATTTGACAGACCTTCATGCCTTCAATGCCGATTTTTGTACGAACAGAATATCGTGTGAACACCAAGCTGAATTTGGGAACACAGTACAGCAACATGTTGTTTAACTGTAGTGGGTGGAGAAAATCATAAAGAGAGTCTGAATTAACCTATTTCAATATAATACACATCCAGAAATTGAATTAATAATCAACAATTTTAGCTGAAATGTTGCACGTTTGACTGTCTGAATTGAGTTTCTTCATTTTAAAGATGTTGCCTGCCCATTATAAAATTCCTTACCTAAAATGGATCATAGCATTTTTTTCTGTTTATATCATAGATATATATAACTATCAATTCAAATGCTGATCATTAAATATCGGTTTTCTAAAGTAGAGAAAGTGCATAAAATATCTTGGAGCACAAAGTTTCATACAGGAGTGTGTGCAAGGGAGCTCAAAAGGTCTCATGGTAAGATATGAAGAAGAATAATTGTGGTTCTAATATGATACTGCACCAGCTGAAGTTACCATGCAAAGTACAGTCTTCTCAACCTTGTCCCTCAGGTTAAGCTCACCAGCAGTCATCTCTCTCTAATATATGAGAGAGAGAGAGAGAGAGAGAGAGAGAGAGAGAGAGAGAGAGAGAGAGAGAGAGAATGGCCACACAGTGCTCCAGTACTATGGCAACTTTAATTTTTGACAAAATGATCAACAGTTCACATTACCTCCAGCCAGGTTATCCAGTTTGTGCCTTCTTATTAGTAGAAGCACTTACCAAGAAAAGATATCTTTCTTGTGAAGACGTGTTGCGAGCAGCCAGTTTAAGGATTTGCCCCTTTTTTATCAGTTCATTTGATGGATTAACAATATCTTCCTCTTCACCTCCTAACATTTCATACACGTCAATCAGTTTCTTCATCTTCTCCTAAATGTAATAAAATATTAGCAATCTCTTCAAGTTTAAATTTTAACTTCTATTTAGAAGAAACATTACTCCAGGTAATTTTCTTTCCTGTTTTTAGGTTTTGATGTTCTGTGCCCTCTACTTTTAACAAATTATTGGATAACCAAAATCAATTTTGGGCTGGTCATGAACTGATATGCAAGATTAGCTCATAGATGATGTTTGGAAGGAATGCTGGAATGGAAATTATTTTTCCTTCCAAGATAGAAGTGCATAACTTCTGGTTCTGGCCTAGGGATGGTGTTGAAATTGGAAACAAATGAACTGTGAGCAAGTGTTTGGAACATCTTGACATTTTACACTGAAACGGATTGTCAGTGAGTTCTTAGTATTTTATATTTTATTGTAATCTAGCCTATTCTCCCCTTTCACTGTAATAGTTAACAGTGGAGCCACAAGTAAACTGGTCACAATGCTTGTCATTTTCAATCCTATCCAATCAGATTAGTTGGGTGCAAGTGTAGCTGCATGTGATTCCAAGGGGTCAATAAAAAAAACCACAATGTTTGCTGACACCAGCAACTGCAGGCAATGACATGTGCGCTAATTAAGGAACGCATAGTGTAAGGTCCCAAACACGAACATCATTGTGTTAGACTTTGCATGTGACATCATGTACAAATGTATTACTGCACATGAGCAGGGAAGCACACATGATTTTGAACCAAGTTTCAGCGGTCGGGAGAGGGGATAGCGGATATGGGACAAGTGGGAATCCCCCAGAGCGAAAAAGGAAGGGGATCCAGGAATCCAGGCCGTGGTGATGGGGAGACAGAATGCAAGCAGGGCCAAAAAATCTGCACACTTGTCTTAAAACAGCACATAGCACATGTGTTTCGGTGTGAGGAAACACAATGTGAAACTAGCTACTGTTTTGTGTACCGAGGTTTGAAACTCATCATGGCAGATGGTGGAATTTGAATTTAAATTTAATAAAATAAAATAATTTAGGATCTTCTGATGACCATGAAACACTGTCGATTGTTGAAAGACCAATCAAGCTCAATAATGTCCTTCATGGAAAGGAATCTGCCATCCTTGTCTGGTCTGGCCTACACATGACTCCAGACCCACAGCAATGCAATTGACTCAACAGCCCTCTGAAATGGCCAAGTAAGTCATTCGGTTCTACAGGTCACCATAAGTCTCAAAGAAATGAAACCAGATGAACCGCCCATATCAACTTATGCGCTGGAAGAGACAATGGCAGAAACAACCCTATCAATCCTGCAAAGTTCTCCTTATTAAAATCTGTGGGCTAGTGGAACTTTTTGGAGAGATACCCCACAGACTAATCAAGCAACAGCTTCACGTTGTCAGGCATGATTTCATAAATATGACAATGTCCCAGACACCACCATCACCATCCATGGAAATATTAACAGACCCAGCAGAGAACAGTGGTAAATTGTCAGGGGGCAGTTGCCCTGAGAGTCCTCAGTATTGACTCCAGACCCCATGAAGTCTCATGATTTCGGATTAAATATGGCCAAGGAAACTTCCTGCTGATTACCACATACTGCTCTCCCTCTGCTAATGAATCAGTACTCGTGTTGAGCAACACTTGCAGGAAGCATGGAGGGTGACAAGGGCACAAAACATACTCTGGGTTGGAAACTTCAATGTCCATCACTTTGCAACAGTACTACTGATTGAGATGGTCAGGGCCTAAAGGAGATAGTGGCTAGACTGGCTCTGTGATAGATGGCGAAGGAACTAAAAAAAAAGGAAAAACATTTTTGACTTCATCTTTACCAGTCTGCTGGTTTCAGATGCATCTATCCATGACTGTATCAGTACGAGTGACCACATTCAGATTGAGAATATCCTCTATGTAGGGTGGTACTACCACTGTGCTAAATGGCTGACAATGAACAGATCTAACTCCTCAAGACTGGGCATCTATTCAGTGCTTTGGGCCAACAGTAGCAGAGTTGCATTTCAGCATAATCTGTGACCTCATCAGCTGGCATATCCCCCAGCCAGAAATGCCAAATGGATGATTGATCTTGGCCTCCTCTAGTGATCCCCTGCATCACAGATACCAGTTTCCAACCTAATTCAATTCACTCCAATTGTGAAGAATTGGTTGGAGGCATTAGATACTGCAACGGCTATGGGCTCTGACAATATTCTTGGAATAGTACTGAAGATTTGATGCTCCAGATCTTGCCACTCCCTAGCCAAGTTCTTCCCATACAGCTAAAACACTGACATCTACCAATGTGGAAAATTGCCCAAAGCAGGACAAATCCAACCTGGACAATTACTGTCATAAGCTTACTCTAGATCATCAGTAAAATGATGGAGGGTATCAACAGTGCTATTAAGCAACAACACCTTCTCAGCAATAACCCACTCAGTGATGCCCAGTTTGGGTTCTGTCAGGGCCACTCAGCTCCTGGCCTCATTACAGCTTTGCTTCAAACATGGACAGAAGTGAGGTGGGAACTGGCAATAACAAGGGACCCTTCTGAACAGTCCTTACACACCCACCCACCTTCTGCACTCCACAGCTTGCAAATTTAACCATGAAGCCTAGCCCAATACCACACAGGAGTCAACGAGCAGTTTGCTAGCCACAGAAGTGCATTGGTCTTGTTTTCCTGAACTCTGAGGAAGATTTCTCCAGCAGCTTTGTGAAATGAAATCAAACAAGCTGTAGTGAATCTGATTTACTGCAATCTGTAAGTAGATGCAATTAGAGACATGTTCATGACCAGGAAGTCTCACTGTCTGTATGCTTCACAATAACTATTTAGTACAAAAATCACTGACAACTCCTAAGTTTGGATTTTTCTGTCTTTTTTTGTATTAAGGACCCTTATGTTTACAATGTTTTCAATTGTAATTACTCGCAATAGGCAATCCTACAGGTTATCCTGACATGTGCCCTTTATGGAAAGAAAACTTTAAAACAAAAAAAAATCTTTGCACTCACCATCATACGGATTGCAGCATCTGAGTGCGTGGCTGCAGTGGAAATAATTTCAAGGGACTCTGAAAAATAGTAAATAGATTAAAATGTTAAAATACTTAACTTAATTATCCAAAATCACAATGTGACAAAGATTTTCACTAATGCATTTTATAATGTTAAGTTAATTGAAAGCATAAAGCTAGAAGTTATGGTCAGTGAAATTATCAGAAAACAATTCAAATGGAAAGTCCCAGGTTGCATTATTACCTCAAGTGTTTACATGGGTCATCAATGGCAAGTGAACCCTGAGCTGAGGTTACAACTTTAAAATTGTTATTCTCCAAAATTGCCAGAGCCTCTAAATTGGTGTTGTACTTTTAAAAGTCCAATGTAAACTTTTGGAAGTTCACACTGGAGCAATTCTTCACCACCAGTTTGTACCAACATTCATTATCAAACGATGTTCCAGAAATATGCCTAACTATTAGCATTCTAACATGTAAGAGACTGGTGTACAGTGGTTATATTACTGGACTAGCATTCCAGATACCTGGACTAATGTCCTAGAGTTCAAATTTCATCCGCAGACATTAAAAGTCTGAACTTAATTATTAGACCAAAGTTAGGTAATGGTGGAATCCTGTTGAGGTGACAGACATTTTGTCCGCCTCCTGGAGAAATGGTAAGAGACCCACATTGTCTCTTTGTAAAAGCTCCACCAAACCATAAGCCAGCAGCTCTTGTGATCAGGGAGGCTATGGCTGCTCCAGAGAAACATCCATTGCAGTCCCAGGATCATGAAGTGTCGAAGACCACAGATAAAGTAATGGGGGAGACGTGGGTGGGATTCAAGGGGTGTGGGAGAGCAAGGACTTTGGTAGCAAAGGCAGGTAGTGGCTCTTAGCAGGCACCATGTTCATTGATCAGCATTGGTGCCTTTGGTAGAGGGGCCACCATAGTTTTATTTATGATTTGGAGACACCGGTGTTGGACTGGGGTGTACAAAATTAAAAATCCCACAACACCAGGTTATAGTCTAACAGGTTTATTTGGAAGTACTAGCTTTTGGAGTGCTGCTCCTTCATCAGGTGATTGTGGAGAATAACATTGTAAGACACAGAATTTATAGCTAAAGTTTACAGTGTAATGTAACTGAAATTATATATTGAAAAAGACCTGGATTGTTTGTTAAGTCTGTCATCTTTTAGAATGACCGTTAGTTTCAGTTCTTTCATATGTACATTGCAAAACTTTTTTTAAAAAAGTTACATTCTCAAGTGCACTTTAGCAATTGGTGTCATGTCGGCCCAGATAAGGTATTGAAGGTGTTAACTCCCTGTGAGGTTGTCTGTGCCACAATGTTCAGACTGATTCTAATCTCAAAAACAGATTTACAGAATCTTACATGGATTCATGCAGTTTTTGAGCAAAGTAAAATGTAATTCTGCAAGTACAAATTCACCTCACAAACTTATAGGAGAGTGTATGTGTGTGCGTGTGGAGGGGGGCGGTGGGACTGAAACGACCTGGATCTTTTTCAATATATAATTTCAGTTATATCACACTCTAAACGTTTGCTAAATTCTGTGTCTTACAATCTTATTCTCCATAATCACCTGATGAAGGAACAGCATCCTGAGAGCCAGTGCTTCCAAATAACCCTATTGGACTATAACCTGGTGTTGTGTGATTTTTAACATTGTTTTAGTTGTCATTCGTACAACATGGCTACATGCGACTGTGCTAATACCATGGGCCTTCCGAACTATAACTTAATTTCAGCAGAGGCGAGAAGGTGTGGGGTTCAGGTACACCATCATCCTGCCTAATAAAGTGCCCTTCTCACCTACAAGCTCACCAGTAAGAGCAGGAGGTTCTACCCCATGTAAGCAAAGTTGGATAGGTTAGCTCTATTTTTCTGGCAGCAGGACTATTCTCCTGGGAGAAGAGAAAAATTAAGTTATCCAGTAGAGCCTGAAAGATGAGGAGAGGTTCAATTTGCTTAACAAGAACTGATGAGTGAATTAATAACTAGAGATTCATGATTCAAAATCATTAAGGAAAAGATTAGATGTTAACTGACTAAATTTTTCCATTCCGTTGTTGAGATCTGGAATACTCCAACCAATAAAAGGTGATGGAAATGGACTTCATAAATAATTTTCGGAAAGGTATTAAAAAGGTACTTGAGGATAAAGTACTTTACAGATTACAAACAAAAAGCACAGATGTGGAATTAAGCATTAGGGAAGAAAGGGTACAGAGAAGAATTATCAAAACAGTACGTAAAGTGAAGGATTTCAGTTTTGATCAGTGATTAGAAAAGACTGATTATCTCTAGAATAGAGAGAAGATTAGTGTGAGATGTAAAGTTTTCAGAATAATTTTGTAGCTCTAGTAAAGTAACTAAAAAGAAAAATATTTTCGGTGTTAAAAGGATCAGTGAACATATAAAGCAAAAGAGATTTAAGGATATTGAGAGAAAAAAACATGAGAGAAGCTTTTTCTTAAAAAAACTTGGCTAATAGTTACAATTTTGACTATTTTGTTTGAAGAATAGAAGCAGCTAATTCAATAAAAGAACTTGGTAAATATTTGAAAGGGAAAAAAACTTGCAGGAAAATGGGGAGAATGTAGGGGTGTGAGACGGATTAGGTACAATGAGTTAATGCAGACACACTGGCTGAACATCCTCATCCGTGCAGTGTCATTTTAGAATTCTATAACTTTGAATTCTATAACTTGAAAAAGAAGTGCCATGCAAATTTATCCACAAGGCTTGTACTTTTGAAGGTATGACTTTTAAAACTTCCACATGTATTGAGATAAGGCAAACTGCTTAAAAAAAAAGAGCCACTGAGACAGAGGGTGTGCAAAAACTCCCTATAAACCAGATAAGCATCAAGCACTAACAGAGTTTCTGGAAGACATGAACAAATGCAGAGGATAGAATATTGACACCATGGCTGTCACAGACAGAGCCACCAGAGAGAAAGAGTTTTGGAAATACACACTGCAGAATGTTCACCTCCTGCTCCAGATGAAAAGTCAGTTAATGGTGAGCTGGCAGACCCTTAGAAGCCTGCCCTGCAGTCATAAGATAGCGCAGGCAGGCAAGCTGGCTCAACAAGCTCCCAGTGAGACTACCTCCTGTCCTGGCTAGCAGCTCAATAGCGGGAAGTGCTGGGACTACAGACAGATCCACAAAGGACACTCCATGAATTCAGAATCCAGGCAAGTCTAGGAACATTGAGCTGGGGAAATTTTGGCAAATCAGTGAGGAACCAAGGGAGGAAGGGGAGGTTTTAAATAACTTGCAAGTGGGGAGGTGGAAATGGAAGATGCTAACTTCTTGTGGGGGGTTTCTGATGGGCAAAGGGTACCCTACAATATTAGCACACACTTGCCTTCTGCTATTTTAATCACTTGTTAAACCAAGTCATGAATCTCACACGCAACATATTATGATATCAGCAGCATAATGTTAGGTTAGTTGAGCCTTTAACAAGTTCAACTGACCCTCATTTAATTTTAGCTTGCAAGCAGACTGATGTTGGAATCTGACCACCTTCTGTATTATGGATCTAGGCGTAGGGTGTAGGGGAAGGTGGTGGCCTCATCATCCTCTCTACATTACATGGTCCTTTTACCCAAACAAACCTGATAGGCGCACACGGTACCCAGCCATGTATTTCAAGCAAGATTCCAAAAGCTTCTGGAGATAAGAAGGGAAGTTGCCGTCTCTCTCAAAAGAAACTGGCCAAGGAGCTGAAAAGTTTAAAATACATGCAACTGTCTGCTTGACCTCATACTTGAAGGAAAGCCTTGCAATTGACTCCTTATTCGTGAAAATTAGTTAACTACATTTTAGTTGCAGAAAGATATAGCTTCATGCTTAAAAATAATGCAAATCTTTGTTGCAGTCAATACAGAAGTTTGCTTAGAAGGGTTAATTCACCCATTCTTACCTGGTCACCATGTATAGAAATAGAATCAGAAATATCAGGGAGCATGTTGTATGAAGGAAGGTTAAAAAATATGGAGAAATAATATTCTGGACAAGAGCCCCCTAATTCAAGAATCCCTCAGGTGTGGAACAGTACTCAAATTATTAGTATGCAACACTGCAAATGTAATAAAATGTCTCAAGGTATTTCCTAGCAGGATTGTAAAATGAGTGATGACATCAAGTCTAAGGATTTCAGAGGTCAAATAAAATGGAAGCTTAGTCAAAGAGTTTTAAAAAGAGCGTCATAAAGTAGGAAAGAGATATGGGATGAATAGGTACAGAAAGAGCATACTAGAACTCTCAGCCTAGATAATTGAAGACATGGCCAAAGTTGTTTTTTTGGTAAGTATTAACTTTATTGGGATTTGGATATTGTTGACAAGGCCAGCATCTGTTGCTTTCCCCCATCTGTCCTTGAAGAGGATATCCAGTGAAGGTACACAGTGCTACTGGGAAGGCAGCTCCAAGAAACAATGACTATTTAAAGTTGACAAGAGGCCAGAATTGAAGGCATGCAGAAATCCTGCAGATTGGAGGAGATTACAGAGATAGGGCGGTGGGATAGCAACACCACGAAGTGATTGAAAACAAGGATGAGAATTTTAAAATCAAACTTGCTCAAGTCAAGAGGTATTGTTGGTCAGCAAACATAGGGCTGATAAAGGAAAAGGACTTGCCACTACTTAAGACAAACTGTGAGCAGAATCTTGAATGATGTGAAGTTTACAGACTATGTATGTCCTTATTACATCAGGAAATTACTGGAATAGTCTGGAAATAATGGAGGCATAGAGAAAGGAGAGACAAAGGTGAAATTAAAAAATGGTAGCCTTAAAATTGAATCAGAGGCTAGAAACTCATCTCAATATCAACAGTGAGTTTCAGATGGTGAACAGCCTGCCTTAATTCTCAGAATACTACCAGTATTAATGCACCATCTGGCTCTGTCTAAGGCACAGATTTTGAAACAAAACAGACTCTGTCTTGGGTTGGGGTCATGGCACGTCATCCCAAGTCAAAACAGGTCAACAAGAGATGGTTGCATAGTGGTAATATTACTGGACTAATAATCCAGAGACCCTGGCTAATGTTCTGCAGCCAATGTGGTTGATTAACTATTCTCTGCAATGGCCTTGCAAATCATTCATTGCAAGGGCAGTCAGCGATGGTCAACAAATGTTGGCCTTGACAGTGACATCCTTATCTCATTAAAGAATCTAAAAACAAAACACAACACATCAGTATTGCTTATTGTCTAAGCTGTAGGCAAAGATAAACAATAAATTAAAAAGGAGGAAAAATACAAAAAGAAATGCACAAAATCTATTAGCAATGTTTACTGTAGCTTTAGTTTTGCTGTGTGTTCAGAGCCAGAGCACTGACCTGATCAATTAACATTATCGGTTTAATACTGAGATCTCTCTTCTACTTCAAAAATAATTCAGACACTGCTTACTTTCTGCATCTTTCCTGTCCAAGGAATCCTGTGGTAGTTTCTTCAAATAATCCTTGAGGAGTAATTCATAGCGAGGAATTCGCTGGACAGGTTCTAACATGTGATGTTGTATCGTGAGAGAACCACAGATCTCTTGTTTCTGAAGGAGAACAAATATCAAAAAAATGTATGAATCTAAGCTAGCATGCCCAAAAGTAAATGCAATAAAGAAACAAGACACCAGAATTATAAGTAATTAGCTCCAGCAGTAATAAAGGAGGCTGTAGGAATAAAATGTATTCATTTGGAATGTCCTCTCCATTTTGCCTCCTAGAAGAGGTCAATAGCCTTCAGCTCTTATCCAATAGCCAAAATACTTAAACTCTGTGCAGATCACTTTAACCAAATTGTTTCTGCTCTTGCAGTTTTGATATATTCTTCATTTGTTTTACTGTCTATACAATGGTGTTTTGAAGCATATACGTCATTTCAAAGAGCACTAGTAGACTCCCGTAGAATTTTTCATATAAGCCTCAAGCCTTGACAATAAGTAAGTGGATAGAAGGTAGTATTTCATGAGTTATTTCTCCCCCCATCACCCCCAACCTTGTTACAAACTCAGGTTTTCTTATTGTTAACACATCTTTAGCTTCACAAAATTACCTCTTGTTATTTCTATCCATTAAACTTCTCCATCACATTGGTTATCTTCAGTTGTTTGCCCTAAATAAGCAAATTTATCAGCTTGTTCCAGTGTGATACCATCCACTTCAATTTTCCCTCCAGTTTCTAGTGGATCAAATTCATCTACTTGCAGTGAGTTAGTTGATCATAACTGGAACAGAGCCAGTCCAGTTATTTTCATGTCCCTGGGCTACAAATTGTTCTGTGGATGCTGGTAATAAAGCCATATATGTTGCTTACCCCTAACTGCTCTCAAAGTCTTCTGAACTTGTGGATGAATTTAAAGAATTCACTTACTTTGACTCAGCCAAACTGCAAGAAAGGGGATGAAGCAATTTGTGGAGTTTCAACTACAACTATGTCTATCCAGATGAAATCAGGACGTGAGTCTATTGTTAGGTCAACTTGAGCTACAAATCTTCTCAAACATTGCAACCAATACAATGGCTCATATACAGCTGAAGCTTCATTTTCCAGTGAGTACCATAAATTGGATTGCTAATCTTACTAACGAATAACATTTTTGCCTTGACCTTATTAAACAGTGGAACAGACTACAGGAAGGCGCATGGCTTATTTTTGATCCTAATTCATGTATTCATGTGTATGCAAATCAAATTAAGAATGGTGCAGCGATGCCAACTGGTACACTTCTTTACTCAATTATGCAACATGAGAGAGAAAGAAGCAAAGTGGTAATGAAGGTGGTAATTATTTTCAGCCCATCACAAATGCTATGCACTTGCTATTGACTTCACTCATCTTCTCATGCTGTATTCTCAGAGTGAACAGGACTGCTGTAATCTTGACATTCTGTTCTGCCACCAGCTCAGCTTTAACACCCATGTCATATTGATCACAGAGACCACTTGATTATAACTTTACACTCAACATGTCACTTCTAAACTCCTTGCTGGTTTTTTATCCTTCAACATCCACAGATTCTAACCTGACTAAAACAGTCTGGTACTATGCTTCATTTGTCAATCATCCTTGCCTTTACTAATTCAAAACAAAACAACCCTTCAAAAGACCCATTATTTAAAAAGATATTACAAGATGCTAAAATTAACATGCTACTTTTTCCTAAACATCTTCACGATATTGACTATTTTTGCCATTTTATTTGGCTGTGTTTTCCTTTCCTGAACTGTTCCATTGCTCCAATTCCCGCATTTCTCTTCTCCCTCAGTCTTCCCATTGTTGGTGGTGCAACCTCCAACTATCTCAGACCTATTCTTTAAAGCTTGTTCCTTAAATCTTTCTTTCCATCAACCTTTGAAAAATCTCATATTTGATTAATCTTTTGGTTATTTATTCCAATCACACCCTCCTGGATCAGCATCCATTTTACTCATAGCTATTTGTGATGCATCCAAAGCATAATGAATTCTGCTATATATTTCACACTTCAATCATATTTTGAAGATTTCTGGAGTATTTATACTTTTTCCACATGTAATATAAACTATATCTAAATATACAAATTTACTTTATGCCAATCTTCATGCCTGTAATTATACGTTTACAATTGTGCTTGCTGATTACCTGAATTTCCTCAACAATGGCTTTGAACTGTGGTGATCTGCCCATCCAGGTTTTCAGTAGCCCCATGGCTTTTTCAAAGTTTTTCACATATTCGCCATACATCTTCAGAAATGGGGCTAATTTTTGCAAAATATCCCCTATTTGCGGTGTGCTATTCCTAGAACAGATAAGTTCAGGCATTACAGTTATGAGAAGTGCTCATGTCCACAGCACAGTATACAATGTTTCCAAGTGTTGTATCATGGAATACTAGCATGTGTATTGGTGCTAGAGTTCCCAAGCAGTGAATTCATAAAGAAATCTATTGAAGAATTCAACAGCATAACTTATGTAAATGACATCACAATAGTTTTGAGGTTGTTCCATCATTGCGTACTTCAAAAATGAAAGAGGTCATTTAAACATTTATTTAAAAAAGGTATAAAATGATGTAAGAAGAAGAAGTGACAAAGACCATTATTTGTACCAACTCGTGTACAAAAGGGATAATAATGTTTAGGTTCCAAGAGAAATGTTCTTTGAAGAATTAGTGACCAATACTAATATTGATGTTACGTGCTCAGAAAGAACTGTATGTTTCTAGGCAAGTCTCTGGAACTCAAACCAAAAAGTGCATGTATAGTAAGAATGGAGTTGCAAAGATTTATTTTCAATAGGAAATTCAAATTTTCCAGAACCAATTAGAAAAGCACAAATATTTGCTATTAACACATTGAAATATTTAATACTAATTTACTGAAACATAACTTAGATTCAGTAAAATCTATATTTCTGTATATTTTGTGACAGAAAACTAAAAGGGTTTCAAAGACATATTGATTTAATTACAAAGTTGTGCGTGAGGAGCGGAGAGCCCCATTACTGAAAACATTTAAACAAAGAATACACAAGAAACAGAGCAGAGTTTCCCCCACCATAGAAGTCAGGCAGAGTGACAGATATCTCCCTGAGGCTAACCCATTGGATTATTTACCTTCCAGCCATCAAAGGGATCAAGTTCTATGTGGGAAGACCCATGGTTGATTTTCCCAACCCTCCATGAGTTAAGGCCCTTATTATGTAGTCAATAAAAGTCTACTTGAGGTGTGCAACTTGTTACCAGCCCAATTAACCTTGTAGCTGGCAGAAACAGAGGAGGCTGCCTGCTGGGTTAGGGGTGGGGAGATGGTAGCGGCTGCTGAAAGTCACTCCCTACCCTTGCCTCTGAGCCCCCATCTTGCAATCCTTTCTCAAACAAAGGATTAATTACCTGTCAGGCCGAGTCTTTGTATTACCTTGCAGCTAAAAGGCTAGACCTCCAGCATGTCACTAGGAGAAAGTGAGGACTGCAGATGCTGGAGATCAGAGCTTAAAAATGTGTTGCTGGAAAAGCGCAGCAGGTCAGGCAGCATCAAAGGAGAAGGAGAATCGACGTTTCGGGCATAAGCCCTTATGCCCGAAATGTCAATTTTCCTTTGATGCTGCCTGACCTGCTGCGCTTTTCCAGCAACACATTTTTAAGCTCCAGCATGTCACTGCTGTTCAGATGACAGCCTCAGATGTGGCAGGACATCACTAACCCACAAACTAACTGGCTGAGGAAGACCACTGGGCCAACACTGAAGTGCCTGATTGGCACTTGATCCAATAAGCGCTCTCACTGGCATCCACCCCCACACTTAGAGGAAATCAAAAAGGAAAATCTCAGCTACTGAGCCTTGCATTATTTTGTTTGAAATAAACAGTGGATAATAGAATCATCATTTATAACTTTTATTGATCATTAAATGCAACATGAAAGTTTTCCAGAAAAGGCTGGCATGAGATTCTGCCAAATCAAAAGTCAACCCTGAATGGCTAGTAATCTCAGTTCATGATGAATCATAAATAATGCTGAACATTGCGCAAATGACAAATATCTCCACTTCTGACCTTCTGATGGAGAGAAGTTCAAGGATGAAGCAAAACTAAAACTAACTTTGTCCAAGACAGTTCTGTTTTTATACTGTACCTTATATACATCATCCATTTATGTACAGCTCTTTAATGCCACAACATTAAAATTAAAAAAAAATATAGCTGGCTGCTCACACAGTGGTTTTCTGTACACTACCAAGCCAACAAACCAGAAGTTTATTTTCTTTTTCTTTTATTTTCTTCTAGTTTCGTTTAAATAAGCTGATCACATCATGAATAGCTATTGGGTACTAGAGTTGACAGAATGCTCCAGAGAGGAGAAAAGGAACATTTGCAAAATAAAAAAAATTCAAGGCTCTATCTTCAAGTCACCAAAGAGGGAATGCTCATATATTGGAGAGAACATAACCTGGTTCCTGCAGTGTTTCCCACATGCTTACACATTTTGTGAACATTGTTTTACAACTGGAATTGTACCAAGGAACCACTTGTATTTGTGGACACTAAAGAAGCAAGAGTCAATGCTTGTGAGAGAGGAGGAGATTGCTATAGTCTTGGTGAAAAATGACATTTTGAGAAAGCTTTGTGACGTGCACTCATCAGGATAATTCTCAAGAATACAAAGTTAAGGGGATAATCAACTTTAACACTCAGAGAGAATGCTGATTGTTGACAAAAGTTTTGACAGGTAGAATGTACTAGCTAATGATGGACAGTTAACTGCCAGGCACTGTTAAAAATAAAAAAAATTACAATATTGTACTACGTTGCACCCTAACATATAATGGGTGAGCTTTATAATATCATTGTTAAAATTAATGGAAACATTTAAAAAACCAAAAACTTACCAAAGCTTCATGCGTGTTTCCAGCTCTGGCAGCAAGAACTGATTGTGGAAAGTGTAAATGGATGAAATGTTGGAGAAGATTTTGGTCACTACCTCTGCAGGAAAGGAACCCTTGTTATTGGCTTCATCTAGTAGTTTAGCACAGAAAACCTGCAGAATAATTCAAATAAATAACTAGCCTTGGTTATTTGTGCTCATATACAGTAAGGTAGACAGAGCAATTGCCAGAAGGATTACACAACTAATGAGAAATGTTTTCATCAGAGTGTGGAAGGGGTCTGTTGGAAAAATTGTGTTTTAAAGTGCCAATATTTAAGTATAGGTACCAGTGTTTAAGCATACAGGATTATGAACAAAGAGCTAGAAAATGGAATTGTGCTGGATAGCTTTCCTTCAGCTGGCACAGAAATGATAAGCTGAATGAGCTTCTTTATGTTGTGAATGGTCTATGTTTCCTTTTCAAGAAGGAGGTGTTATGTACAGAGTTCCTTCACCACATCTTACTTGGCAACAGTTGGAATGATGGCCAGTGATCTCAGGATGGAGGAGATTGTAAGTCAAATAAATGTAATCAAAGGTCACCCTGGTGCAAGTGTTTACACAGCTTGCAGGCTACAGTAGTTAATCGGAACACATCAAGTGTCAAGATCAATAACACATCTACACCATATTAAGAGACAACCACTGATTATTGCGAGTAAATGATCTTATTCTCTCCTGATTACTTACTGGCACAATTCACACAAAAAAACCCCAATGAAAATCAAAAGGCCAAAACAGTCCTTTTATCTAACTGTTCAGCTTAAGATGATGACCGATAACAGATGCTGAACATAATGTGGTGCCTTAATAGTTTCCAATCAGACTGTTGTTCTTTTCATCTTTTCAATAGTTGATAAGGAAGGATTGTGGCTCAGTAGGTAGCATTGCCAGAAGCTCTGGGTTCAGGTCCTACCCCAGGACCTGTTGGCTGTGGAAGGAGTTTATACAAAGTTTTGAACAGTTTGATAACCCACCTGCCGAACTTTCCAAAACTTCCCCACCAATACCCAAGATAATATTACACAAAACAAATAGCTGCAATGCCATCCATACTGATTATGTCATGCTGACCCCAACCACCTCTACAGGTTTATATTTGACATCTTCAAAATACCAAACACTAACATTTTTATTTAGTGTCCTCTCCAGGAAGCACTTTAAGGTTGACTTCAAGGTTTCTTACTTTTAGAAGCCCCAGCTCATCAGATCGCTTTACTGTGCGTATGGAATCTTGTGATGCAGTTCCAGGGGTCCTGTCCTTTTGATCAGCTAACTCTTTTGTTTAAATACAGACATGGAATTTCAGCAAGCTATTTTAATAACATGACAATATTAACTTAGTTCTATCTTCACCCAACATCTGCTTTCCAGCAGTAGTCAACTAATAATGATCAAATGCAAAAATAAAATCAGTTTGGGTTAGGGATTGCTAATTAGCCCCTCCATTTTATGTTCCTCTTTCATTACATAAGCTACGCAGTCAACGAATCTACAAATCATTAAAAATGCAGCTAAAGCTTTTTAAATTTCCAAGTTTTAAAATGGAGAAAGCTGAAAGGAAAATGACTGCTTTCCATCTACAGTTTAGCCGACTTGCAAGACTGCAAAATACCACGAAGTTTTCATTTTTATCCCAATTGGTTCATTGTCGATGGAAAAAAAAGAGACAGAGGAAGAACACGAGTCTTTTGTGAATCTAGGATAAGCCAGGAAGTCTTATGCAGCCAATAATTTTTGAATGTATACATTTTAGTGCACAAAGGATGGTGGCCAATGTGCATCAAACAAGATCCCACCAGTAGCAATGATAAACAATCAGTGAAAATTGACAAAACATCAGTTGTGAGCACATTTGTAAAAGGAAAAAAAAGCAGACACCGAGACAAATTCATCACTAACCTGGTCTAAGAGATGCAGTCTGCTGACATAAGACTTTTCTGTTAGCAGAAGCTCATTAGCAATGTTATACAGCTTCTCTTCATTTGTCTCCTAAAAAGGAAAGCAACTTGTACTTAAATGCAATTGTCAGCCTAGATCCATTACAATAACAACTAACAACAAACAGCTTTTTCTCATCACCACTCTTTGGATCCCTTCATTGTTCTGATTTATCAGTTACTGCCTGGCATTTAATATTGGATAAGCAGAAACTGACAACCATAATCAAAGGTCCTAAATTCTGGAATCTTAAAAAAAACTTACTTCTGACTATGCTTTTGGTCGGTAGCTTTATTATGTATTCACATGGCTCGGTGTCACATTCGCTTGTTAAGTGCCTTAGGATGTTTTACCATTTAACAAATTCTATTTAAACCCAATTTAAGATGGGGTAATGATATTTGCAAAGAGATTAGATAAGGGTGGATTTTGGTGTAGGTTATAACGATGACCTTGATGAGTGATTACCTAGCATGGAAGGAAAGGGAGAGCCATCAGTTTAGTGAAAGTGAAGCTATTGAGAGATTAGTGAACTAGAAAGAAAGAGGCTTAAAGTTAGGCAAGAAGAAAATAGTAAAGGCAGCTAAATGGATATTTTAAATTTTAACAGCTCGAAGTTCCCCAAGCTCCTTTGCATATTAATTTGGAAAAAAGTGGGGAGAGGGACTTCTAGGAAGCAAGTGTATAATGGAAAAAGAGTAGATCAGTGATTAACTTTGCTCTCTCGGAAGACTGTTCTTAGCATCTATCTTATCAAGCTACGTACAATTCTCAGTGATTCAAAAGATTCAAAAGGCAGCGCGGTGGCGCAGTGGTTAGCACTGCTGCCTCAGGCAACTGGCTGTGTGGAGTTTGCACATTCTCCTCATATCTGCATGGGTTTCCTTCCACAGTCCAAAGATGTGTAGGTTAGGTGAATTGGCCATGCTAAATTGCCCAAAGTGTTAGGTGCATTAGTTAGGGCTGAATGTAGGGGAATGGGTCTTGGGTGGGTTACTCTTTGAATGGTCGGTGTGGACGTGTTGGGCTGAAGGACCTGTTTCCACACTGTAGGGGATCTAATCTAATCTGATCTAATCAGAACAAAAGCAGATATACAAACACAAGGGAAGAAGAAAGAACAGGATGAAATGTTTGAAGGTGGTAAAATAACTAGAGAAAGTGCAAAAGTGATCAAAGTTGAACTGGAAGCAAGCAACACCTGTGTAATGTGTGCTGCTAACTTCTTCATAACATTTACAGAAATGAGGCATTGAATCTAACTATCTTATGGTCCACATTAACCTCCTCCCACTTCTTCTAGATGTACAGTTCTTTTCATTCACGCACAGACTTTTCTCTCCTTTAAATGTACATTGCCAGTTAAAACAACCCATTTTAAAACCCATTTCATTTTAGTCAAGTAGGGCAGTGTACACAATTTGGCATTTGAACCATTCCTTCCTGCTCTCCTTTTACTGGGTGAGTGACTTTAAATCTGGATTTTATTTTTAAATTAATGCAGGTTATTATGTACAATTTGCTTTGAAGGCGGCAGCTGTTTACTGACAGATTTATTTTAAATTGAAAAAAATTTGAAGCAAATTAATAAATTATATTGTTTTAAAAAGCTGACTCTTGAAATATTTCCATTAAACATCCTTTACCTTTTTTTCTTCATGTTTTTTAATTTTGTTGTCCTCTTCTTGGGTTGCTCCATTCAAAATTTTATTTGATTTCAGAATGTTCTGTGCTTCTACATGAGACTTGTCAGTGTGCTTCCTATTTGGATTCTGGGGGTCATTTGCCCTTGTGCATGGATCAGTGGATGGCAATAGATTTAAAGTAGCAGCCTTTTTTTTCTTGTTTGGTTGCTTATTGTCCATCCCTGAATCAGTTATACAAATGCTGGCTTCAGGACTGTTGTTTTGGCAATCTTTTGGAAGTGACGTTACCAGTCCATTGGCTGGCTGAACCTCTGTATCTGGAGCAGATTCTGTAGCATGATTTGATTTCACACTGTCCACCTTCTGTCGCTGAAGTATAGGGTGGTCAGACAGGCATTTTGGTTGAGAATGAATTGAAGTTCTTGCACTTCTGGGAGATCGTGACCCACTCTGAGCAATTTTTTTCTCATCGTTAGAACTTGCTGGACTGTGAAAACATAATGCTGTTGTTAATTTCCACTTCTTCTGCGTACTACCTCATTATAAAACAATTTATTTTTGCTGTCTGACAATATTAAGTTGATGCGTAAATGCAAACTCAAGAGGGTAAATGCACCATTCATATAAAACGAAGATATGTCTGCGAAAATAAGTCTGCTGTATCAGGTCATGTGAATTGAGGTCAGTCTCTGTTCTACTGTGATAAGAGATTGCTTCTTCCAACCATATTGAACTCATTTATTGTAGTTCCATAAAGCAGTTCAGTGCACTAATAGACATGAAGTAATGTATAATCCTTTCACCCATGTCTCTTGCCCCCCACTGCCCCCCTCACCCAACAACATTCTTCTTTTTATTAAAATTGACCCAGTTAAGATCATGGTGCTGTCCACGACCAAGAGGTGGGAAAAGTCTAACCTGCAAATATTCTGACAGACAGCTACAAACACATACTGCTATTCCTCAGACAAGTTGTCATAAAGGTGCATTGGTGGTGCATGCTGCTATGTTCATCTCCCTTTTTATCAAACAGCATTCCTTTCACACTCCACTGGGTGTGTATAATTACACTCACACTCAAAATAAGAACCCAATCTTCCAAATTACAACTAGCAGGCTGCTGTCAGCTATTTTTAACGAGTAGCATACAAATCAAAAAAGGGTTACAGTGAAATACTAGATACAGTGTACTCTTACCCCCAAAACATTCATATATTTTGGTTTGAGTGAAACACAATTGCCTCATTCACATTGATAACACAATGAGACACAAACCAACCAACCTTGTATCCCATAAGTACCAGCGGAATGCACTGACTCCAGTGTATCAAATGAAAAATAAATTCCGACAATTACCATTATTACAACTGAAGAGCTACAAGGAAGTGAAGAGAGGAGTGAAAATTTGAGAGAGAAAGAACACTAAGAAAAGGTTACCATGGTCTAGCAATTTTTGAGAAGATTTTTAGCTCAGGTTGATGATAAGTACATAAGTTAGCTCACTGAGCTGGAAGGTTTGTTTTCAGACATTTTGTCACCATGACTAGGTAGCATGATCAGTGACAGTCTCTGGTGAAGCACTGATGGTATGTCCGACCTCTCTATTTATAGATCTTGGTTTCTTAAAATGGGTGATATAATTTCCGGTTCTTATTTTTAAGGGAAGGTAGATGGGATTGAAATCAATGTGTTCATTGATGGAGTTCTGGTTAGAATGCCATTCTAAGAATTCTCGTGCATGTTTTTGTTTCACCTTCCCAAAATGTCTGTGTTGTCCCAGTCAAAGTAATGTCCTTCTTTGCCTGTATGTATGGAAATTAGTGATAGTGAGTCTTGTTTTTTTGTTCATGTATCCCGGTGGCAAATTTCTAGCTTGTTTGTCTGATGTAGTGTTTCTTATAGTTCTTGCATTGTATCTTGTAAATGACATTAGTTTTGTTGGTAGTATCTAATGGATCCTTTAGGTTCATTAGTCGCTGTTAAAGTGTATTGTTAGGTTTGTGGGATACCATGATACCAAAGGGTCTGAGTAGTCTGGAAGTCATTTCTGATATGTCTTTGATGTAAGGTCATGTGGCTATAGTTTTTAGTTGCGATATTTCTGCTTGTTTGGATAATTCCAGCAAAACTAATGTAATTTACAAAATACAATGCAAGAACTGTAAAACAAAAACATCAGACAAACAAGCAAGAAACTTGCCACTAGGATACATGAACACCAACTAGCCAAAAGACATGACCCACTATCACTAATTTCCATAATTACAAAGAACGACACCACTTTGACTGGGACAACACACATATTCTAGGACAGGCGAAAGAAAGACACGCAAGAGAATTCTTAGACGCATGGCATTCTAACCAGAACTCCATCAAAGGAAGGTAGATCCCATCTACCTTCCTTTGAAAATAAGAAGTGGAAATGACATCACCCACCTTAAGAAACCAAAACCTGTAAATCCAGAGGCAGGACATACCACCAGCGCTTCACCAGAGACTCTCTCTGATGGTGTTACCTAGTCATAGTGATGAAATGTCTGAAAACAAATGTTCCAGCTCAGTGAGCTAACTTATATACTTATTACAATGGTCTCTATGGGCCTTAGCCCATGGCTAGAGTGCGATCTTGTGTAAAGCTAGATGGTAGTTACTGGAAATCAACAACTTTAGCCCCAGAATCTCTCTTCAGGCGTTCCTCAGAGCAAGATATTTTTAAAATCAATCAGTTCAGAGATGTCATTACATACCGATGGAGTACTTAGGATTTGAAGCCGGGGCTCCTGACTCAGAGGTAGGAACACTAACCTTGAACAAGAAACCCCAGTTCCTCAGAGCAATGACTTCAGACCAAACCTCTTTCAGTCGCTTCATCAAGAATCTTCCCTCAATTACTACAAAAGGTCAGAGAGTGCATATTTACTCACAGTAATAAAAAGGTAAAGTCTGCATGGTCCCAGAGAACTAAAGGGTTTCTTTCTTGTCGGAGATGGATGGCTGGTGGTGAGCTTAACCTGAGAGTCACCACAACTCTGAAGAGGGAAACAGTTGAGAAGGACCTTCAAGGAAACCTCAGTGGATGTGGGAATTGAACTCAGTGTAGGCATCACAAACTAGCGGTTCAGCCAACTGATCCCTCCCCCACCACCAGTGGTTATATGGTGTTTAGTTCTATCTCCTCAGTTGGTGAACTTGTTCATGCCTATGTATTGCAAGAACTGGAAAACAGTCTTGAGCTTTTAAAGTAGTATTTATTCCACACAAATGGCACATAATAACCAGTTTCATTAAGAGCATTTAACCACCTGTCCACTACATTCAAAGGCATTACCACTGGATCACTATTGACCAAAAACTTAACTGTACAATCTTCATAAACACTATGGCCATACAAGCAGATCTGAGACTGGGCATTCTGCTGTGAGCAACTCATCTATTCATTTGGCAAAACCTGTCCATTATTTATAGAAGGTATAGGTCAGATGTGTGATGGAATGGACTCCAGTACCTGGATATGTGCAGGTCCAAAAACACTCAAGAAACCCCAACTCATTTGAACATGACCCAATCCTGCAACTCAAGTGTTCACTCCATTCCCCCACTTGTGCTTCTTTACTGCACTGAGTAACATCCATATGATCTGCCAAAACTCCCAAAGACAATACCTCCTACAACCTTATACCTGCCTTAGAAATATATTATAATTTCTTAATTATCACTGGGCTAAAATCGAGGAGTGGGTATACCTTCACATGCACAGCAGCAATTCAATAAAGGTACTCATCACCACCTTCTGCAGGGCAATTAAGGAAAATAAAGGCTGTCTTTGCCAGTGATGCATACATCCAACTTAGAAACAAAATACAAGTACTACTAATTAATAAATAGCATATACACTTTTCACCCACTCCACCAAATTTTCAACACTACACGTAGATTCTGTCAGTCTTCAGAATTACTTATTCTACTTCCTATTTTAAGACCTGCAAATTGGGACATGATTCCTTTCAGCCACACAATCAAACTAATGATTACAAGATTAAAAGGACTGTAGAAGAAAACAGGATTTATATGTAGAAATACCTCTGATCATCACAATGGCATAGTTTGTCTACTGATTGATGCTGTATATTTTATATGCCTCGGATCTACCATAATAAGTTTTGTCTGTGCTTTAAAAATGTCTGCCCTATGCCAACAGCTGTAGCTTCTAAGAATTTCTATAGTTTGTTTTCTTTCCTCAGAATCTATGTTCTAGCTTTGACAATGAAGGACAGAACAGACAGATTACCATGCAAGAATGGTACACCATTTAATATGTAAAATGGATTTTTAAGATATATACATTACACTCTTAAAAGAAAACAGAACATTGCCCACCATACACACAGATAAACACCTACCCCCTACTTATTCACTACCCTAAAACCAAAGAACTGCAGATGCTGGAAATACTCAGATCAGGTAGCATCAGTGGACAGAAAATAGAGTTAGTGTCTCTCAGAGGACTGTTAACTTTTCTCCCTAGATGCTGCTAGGCCTGCTGAGTTTTCCCAGCAATTTCTGATTTTATTCACTATCTGGTCATTTCAATGTAGCTCATTACTGTAGTCCCATTGTGTGGAATTATCTTAAATCCTCAAGTATAAAATTCAATCAAATTTGACCAACAAATAAATAGATAATGGGCTCTACATACTCAAAACTTGATATATTGAGACTTTATTGCAGCCCCACAACCTAAATATAATACTTCATTGGATTTAAACTCAATATTGAATTTTGATATATGCACATACACCAGTACTTTCACTTTGGACAACAGTACCTTACTGAACCCTCACAACAAAACCAAGGATCCACTACACATTCAATGATTTCCTCCATTGTGAGCAAGTCAATTGTTATGGCACACCTTTGTACTGAATTGATTGGTGTATTTAATAATTTATCCTAACCAATCTGATTTCAGCTGTGTTGTCATGTGACTTGTCTTTTCCAATCAGATTCCAGACTGGATTATGCAAGTCTGGAATGTAATGTGTAGGATTTGTGCTAATGATAAGATGCATTTTATTTCCCGTTCTAACTTACATATGATATGCCATGACTCTACAGCCTATAACACCCCATCTAAATGAAAATGATCAATTCTAAGTTTTTAAGTTTTAATTAATCTAGCCTCAATAGTTTATTAGGAAGAAAATTCAATTTTCTATCTGTTGCATGGGCATTCTTGAATTCGTTCTCGATGACTAAGATCTTAATTTTAACCTTTTTGCCCTTAGTCTGAATACTTAGAAAAGTACTTTTTTTCCAATATAATCAATCAAATTATTTAATTATCTTAATCATTCAATTAGATCATGCTTTAAATTTCTAGGTATTTTCTTATCAACTTGTTCATGGATGTTATTACACACCTGTGGAGTAGGTGGGATTTAAACTTGGGTTTCCTGGTCCAGAGCTACTGACATCAGAACAGCCCTGACCCTTTAATCTTCTATATTTGGTGAGATGCAAGCGTATTCCACAGACCCTGTCCTCACACATTGCAAACCAAATATATCCTTCTGAATTTAAAATTTCCAAAGTTGAGTGCAATATTTCATACATACTTTAACTTCATACAATGCACTATTATTTCCCCCTTTATGATGATTATTTATACACCAGTTTATCAGTCCTTAGTGATCTCTCTTTTGGAGCCCTTCAAATTCTCTGCTCCATGACATATTTGTCATTCTGATGTGTCCTGAAATATTAATGGTGCTTTCCATCTCTCAACTTCCATCTACAATAATCAATGTGTCACCTAATATAAATTAAACCTAATTTGACTATAAAGTTTATTTCTTCCTTTAAGTCATTGATAAATGTAGGGAATAGCTGAGGGACCAGTACCAATGCCAGGGAGACACCATGAGCTAAATGACTGTGTAGGTGGGACCAGATATGGAAGATCCCAGAGTTTTCTATCACCAATCCTACTGGTTTACCTGCATTTTCCTACCTTGAGGTTGTTCAGAGGAAGGAGTGTGGGACAGTTACCTGAGCAGTCAACAGCAATTATACCTACTAATGGGTCTATCATGGACTTTGCACAGATGTCAACTGTAATTTTCTTGTTATTTCTGAGTTTCTAAGTTTTTTTCACAGGACATGTTAATGCAGCCTCTCTGTCACTTTCTTAAATTTGCAGCACCCTCCTCAGATTCTGGGTCTGCCATCCTACAGTGCTATAGGGTTTCCAATTGCCCTCTAGGCTCAAGAATTTATCTATTGACCTTAATTGGATGGCAAACATGTGCCCTGCCTGTCCTCTTGGTGGGCCAATTTCATAAAAAGTTACATTGGACTTGGTGTCATATTCTGTGTCATGACCTGGAAATGTTGGGGTCTAAAGACAAGACCAAAATATCAGCCCACAATTCTTTGACATGAATTAGTGTACCCACACATCATCCTTGCACCCTGTCTCCAACTTCCTCATCAACTGCCACTCATGTCGCTAGGTGATCTCCAATTCCTTGCACATCAATTTCTTAGCGTTTTATCAAATGTCTTTTGAAAGCCAATATAAATAACATTATAGATACTGCCTTACTTACTGCATTACAAACCTCCACAGAATATGCAATTGGTTTTAGTTAGATGTGGCTTACCTGTTACATATCTGAGTGCTCAATCACTCTGCCCCTAATAGACAGACTTTAAATTCCTGTAACATTTGTTAGTTTATAAGTCCATAGCATACTATTTTTTTCTCTCTCATCCTTCTTAATAATGAGGTGACATTGGCAATTTGCAATCCAAAGGGATTATTCTTGAATTATGATCATTTTAAAACATTGGGTTTGAATTCAAAATGAAACAAAGATAGTCAGGCTTCTGATATTAAAGCTGGAAGTGACTTCACACACTTCACACATTAGAAATTCCAGAATATGATTTATGTGAAGAAGTGAAATAAATTCTTAATTTGAATCAATGAACAGCAGCAATCAAAAAGCAGCATATTCCAATACACAGTTGAAACAGTAGAATGCAAGTCAGATAAGCTAATGCTTAATGTTAATGGAGCTTTAATCAAACTGCATTAGGCAAAGGCAAACCATTTCTTCACATCACATTGAGTGAATCAACTTGAGTAATAGTAATGTCCATAAGACATAGGAGCAGAAATTAGGCCATTCAGCCCATAGTGTCTGCTCCATCGTTTGATCATGGCTGATAGGTTTCTCAACCCCATTTTCCTGCTCTCTCCCCATAACCTTTGATGTCCTTGGCAATCAAGAATGTATTTATTTCTGTTTTAAATATACTCAATGACCTGGCTTCCACAGCCTTCACAGTGGTGAATTCCATAAATTCAACACTCTCTGGCTGAAAGAAGTTTCTCCTAAAAGGTCTTCCCTTTACTCTAAGGCTGGGCCCTCGGGTCTTCTTCTCTCTTGCCAATGGAAACATCTTCCCAACATCTACTCTAGCCAGGCTGTTCAATATTCTGTAAGTTTCAATCAAATCCCTCCTCATCCTTCTAAACTCCATCAATATAGTCCCAGAGTCCTCAAACGTTCCTCATATGTTAAGCCTTTCACTCCTGGAATCATTCTTGTGAATGTCCTCTGGACCTATTCTACATCTTTCCTGTGAGGTATGGGGCCCAAAGTTGCTCACAATATTCTAAATGTAGTCTGACCAGAGCCTTACAAACTTCATCGACAAGCACATAGACTGTGACCCCATATACTGGCCACTACAATGAACAATTGGAACCGGCAACTGGGAACAGCAGGAACGGAACCAAATAAATTCCAGAAGACACAGTAAGCAGCTTCACAGGATGCTCCAAAGCACTGAAGATGTCACCTAGACGGGGGACTAAACATCTGCAAATCAACTTCCCAGCTCAGCAAACATACCCACAACTATGAGAGCCTTATAAAGCTTCAGAAGTACACCCTGCTTTTATATTCTAGTCCCCTCAAGTTGAATGACAACATTATATTTGCCTTCCTAACTACTGACTCAATCTGCAAGTTTATCTTAACAGAAACCTGGACTGGGACTCCCAAGTTCCTTTGCACTTCTGAATTTCTGATTTCTGAATTTTATCCCCATTTAGAAAATAGTCCATGCCTCTATTCTTCCTACTAAAGTGCATGACATCACACATTCTCACGTTGTATTTCATATGCCACTTCTTTGCCCACTCTCCTAACCTGTCTAAATCTTTCTGCAGCCTCCCTGCTTCCTCAGGAGGAGGCTAGGATTTGACAAACCTTTGGCCTTGGATTCTTACAAATATTTCAATCATGCCTTTTAACAATCTGTTGGGCTCCATTATCATTAACAATGGGGACATTCATGGAGCCGTTACTGCTTCCTACTAATTAATTAATTACCTATCACTTCACAATTGGATGCGGAAGGACTACAGAACATTTATCTGATTCTTTGGATGTGAGATCACTTGGCTCTTGTAAGAGCGATCTTCTTCTGGTTGTTCACATGATTGTAATATAGCTTCATGTGATTGGTATTACATTTTTAGTTATACCTGATGTAGATTTTCCTGGTATGCTCTCCTATATTCTTCATTGTATCGGCATTGTATGTCAAATTCAACGATAAAGTAGGGTGAGGGATATAATGGTTCATGAAATTATGAATTGTGCCTAAGTACGATTCTGTTGCTGTTGACCTGCACTGCACCTCTTAGATGCTCATGGAGCTGCTAAATCTATCTCATTTAGATAGAATAGTGCTTCACGATAGTGCCTTCTTTCCAATTACGAGATGTAATTTCATTTCTTTAAATATTGTGGTCACTGTTGTATATTTACTTGGCCCTTGACAGAACTCACCTTTAAAGAATCCATATGCTGTGTGCACACAATGTTGCGACTCTGCCTTATACCTCTCGGGTGGCTTTGCAATCTGCCCACTCTCAGAAATCAGTTGGTTAGCTGTGAACCTTCTTCATAAGTTATAACATGTTTACTGATTTCAATAAACTAACCAGTCCCTGATGAACAATTGATTATTAGTGCATTAGAGATTTGGAGTCATTGTTGAGGGCCATTTCTTCCAATTGTACCACTATGATGCCTCCTAGGTTGGGTCTATTCTACAATGCAGCATGGCATACGCAATGACATGTTACTGGCATTGACTATAAGGTATGATTCTGTGAGTATGACTATGTCAAGCTGTTGCTGTATTTGTCAATGGGACAATCTTCTTAATTTAGTGTTAAATGAAGAGGATTTCAGGGTTCGGGACATGGTGTGCCTTTGCATTACCTCAATTTGATGCTTAAATTGAGCTGGGTGACCCAGCTGATGTTGTTCTTACTACACTTTGTTATATTGGTTTAATACAATTTACTGGCTTGCTAGACCACTTCAGGGGACAGTTAAGAGTAAATCACTTTGGCAGTATGAGGTCGGGCAATTCTGACATCTGGGCCTCTCTTGGATGTCCCTGAAATAGATTGGAAGTGGCAGCTGGCAAACAGGCAAGAGTAAAATTTAAAATGGCAGGAAACTTCAGGGAAGGACCAAGCCAGTCAATTCAGTCACAGGAAGGAGTTTTCCACAAGCTTTACATTATGGAATCGTGGGGTGTGGGGTAGGAAGCCAGGCACAGGATGCAAAACTTTCCACCTATCTGCATAAGGAAATATAAAGAAGGTAGGGGAGAAAAAGAATGTTTCAATTTGAGTTTACTACTCCTGCCCCTCTTCCTGAAACTCATTTTTAGACTAAACTAATTGTGGCATCTAATTCCAGTGAAATACTGTTTTGCTGTTTACACACCATGACAGAATAGAAAAATGCTTAATGTTGTAAATAAATGCTGTGTTATAACATTGTTGAGTTTCTTCAGCTGGGTGACCTGCAGAATAATCTCTAAATTCTGAGATAAAAAGTGTGGGAAGTACAGCTCCATTAATTTCTTTTCCATGTGGAAAGAAATGACAGGCATAAGTCAAAAATGTAAATGGGGGTGGGGTGCGGAGAAGAATGAGAAAGTAAAAGCACTTGGTTGGGTAAAGTCTACACATGTATGACTGTTCGTTAGTTTACAGGCATCATTTATTACCTGCCTCCTTGAAACCGATTTATGAGGTCAGACACCTTGCCAGCTTTCTCCTTGCATGAGTTGGACGGTAAGGTCTCCATTTCTGTCCTCGAACTGTGTAGTACCTTGTTTGCAGGAGTTTGGATTGTTTGTTTTCTTGCTGAATTCTGAAGAAGTGAAGGTTTGCGAGGCACTGCGTAATAAAAATGATGATTCAGTTATGACTCTTGAGTTGTTTTGACACAGAAAATGGCAGACAATCAAGAATCAATGCAATGCCACTTTTAGGCCAAGATTTTGTTGGAGTTTACCAGCTTTTGAGTTTCACTAATTTTTTTGCTTTACATAAAAGTTGATTTTTGTGCAAATATTAAAAAAAGTACACCCATTAACCAAGAAATGAATATTAACTATAAAAAAAATTTAAATAGGTTATTAGTACAGCTACATTTCTCCGCTGCATGAGTCAGTGTTAAACATTTTCCTGAGTAGACCACATGTTTAATCAATTAAAGTCCAAAACCACAAGCAAAAGATCATCCTAAGATTCCAGCCAGAATAACCAAAAGTATCTAAATATTGAGAAACGTAAAAAAATAATATCATAAAACAATTCGGTACCCTGTGGTATGCCATGTCTCCATCCTTGAACTTCACCTGTCCTGCCTCCCATCTAATTTTTCTCTGCCTGTGTGCATTTTCTGCAGTTCAGATGTCATTACTTTGTTAATGATCATAATTATCATAGCTTTCCATTTCCCTCTATATACCTGGGGTCATAGAGTCATAAAGTCATAGAGATGTACTGCGCAGGAACAGACCCTTTGGTCCAACTCGTCCATGCCAACCAAATATCCTAAACTAGTCTAATCCTATTTGCTAGCACTTGGCCTGTATCCCTCTAACTCTTCCTATTCATACACCCATCTAGAACATAGAACATAGAACATAGAACAAAACAGCACAGAACAGGCCCTTCGGCCCATGATGTTGTGCCGAACTTCTAACCTAGATTAAGCACCCATCAATGTACCTATCCAAATGCCGCTAAAAGGTCGCCAATGATTCTGATTCTACCACTCCCACGGGCAGCGCATTCCATGCCCCCACCACTCTCTGGGTAAAGAACCCACCCCTGACATCTCCCCTATACCTTCCACCCTTCACCTTAAATTTATGTCCCCTTGTAACACTCTGTTGTACCGGGGAAAAAGTTTCTGACTCTATCTATTCCTCTGATCATCTTATAAACCTCTATCAAGTCACCCCTCATCCTTCGCCGTTCCAACGAGAAAAGGCCGAGAACTCTCAACCTATCCTCGTACGACCTACTCTCCATTCCAGGCAACATCCTGGTAAATCTTCTCTGCACCCTCTCCAAAGCTTCCACATCTTTCCTAAAGTGAGGCGACCAGAACTGCACACAGTACTCCAACTGTGGCCTAACCAAAGTCCTGTACAGCTGCAACATCACTTCACGACTCTTGAATTCAATCCCTCTGCTAATGAACGATAATACTCCATAGGCCTTCTTACAAACTCTATCTAGATGCCCTTCTCAATGCCAAAGTTAAAAATCATACAACACCAGGTTATAGTCCAACAGGTTTAATTGGAAGGACACTAGCTTTCAGAGCAACGCTCCTTCATCAGGTGATTGTGGAGGGCTCGATTGTAATCAGTCCAGTCAAACACTGGCATCTCCAAATCATTTCTCAATGCTGTAATTGTACCAGCCTCCACCACTTAATTTAGACTCTAACAGATTATATGGATTGTTCCGGCCCTCCTCCTGCAATGGCAGTGGCACGATGGAATAGCATGACAACATTTGTTCTCTAAGCCCTGCCATTCCATCAAGGACCTTGCTGCTGCCTCTCAATCAGCCAGCTAAAACTGCTGCTACCCACAGTGAAGTGATCTTGTCTGAGGCAGGTTTCCTTGGGATTGTGCTGCTTGAGGTTATCCTGTACAGCCACCTGCAGTTTCCCCCAATGAAAGGCAGCAGTCTTTCACCAGCTATGCTGTAGCCACTGAAGTAACACTGTGCAGGAGCACAAGACTAGACAAGGGCACTCACAAGATAGACATTTTGTGAAGACACAAGGGAACGCACATGGGTGATTAGTGATTTTTGCACAGTATATTGAATACCTAGTTTTTGTTTTTTTTTGTATTATTGTCAGCACGATACTATGAAGGTATGTAACACAGGGATAGGAAGGAATGTGACATGAGATTTTGGGTTTTGTTTAGTGAAACTATAGCTGAATGAGGCAACACAGATGCTTTCTCCTCCACCTCCTAGACAGCTCTCTGTTAGCAATAGCTGCGACCTCACAATGGCTAGGTGTGAAGAGTAAAGAAGATGACAGAATGCACCATGAATTAGAATACACATTCTGCTGTGAACTGCAGGACTCCACCAGAGTGATTCAGCTAGCAGAACCATTGCTTCAAGACCTGAATGAACAGTTACAATGTTTTGTGAAGGAGACTTTGCAAGGAGTCAGGAATGTGGTTGGAATCCTCTCCACTTGCCTGGTTTAGTCCAGTTTCAACAACACTGGAGAAATGTGACACAATCCAGGACAAAGCAGCCTGCTAGATTGGCACCACATCCACAATCGTCCACTCCCTTCACCACCAACACTCAGTAGCAGCAGTGTATATGATCTACAAGATGCACTGCAGCAAATCACCAAAGATCCTTAGACACCATCTTCCAAGCTCACAATTACTCCCATCTAGAAGGACATGGGCAGCAGATATTTGGGAATAACATCACCTGCAAGTTCCCCTCCATGGCCCTCACCATCTTGACTTGGAAATATATCTCTGTTCCTTCAGTGTTATTGTGTCAAATTCCTGGAATTCCTTGTGTAATGGCATTACATACCACACATAAACTAAGCGCCTCAAGAGAGCAGCTCACCATCACCTTCTTAAGACCAACTAGGGATAGGCAATAATAACTGGCCCAGGCAGCGACGCCCACATATCACAAGTAAATAATTAAAAGACTGACTCTTACTGTATATGTGCTAGTTACTATATATGTGCTAGTTATCTGTGGATTTAGGAGCCAGGTGATCGGTGAATAGCTTTGAGGCTCAGCAGCTACCTGTAGTCGCTGAAAGATTGATGGAGCAGCAAACTGGCACAGTGAAAGCATCAAACTGCAGGAAAATTGGCCAACTTGATGTGCAAAGTGTGAATACATACCAACTACACAACAAGGGAATAGTAGCCATTTCAGTTGTATACTTGCCAACATTGGGATATAGTGCATGCAAAGCCATGTGTGTGTAATTGACATCACCATGCAGCATGAGTAAGTTTGGCATCCTGGTCACAAGTATGTTCCACCTGCTTCTCTATGTTCAGGGAAATATAATTGAGTCCCCTCTTCTGGGATAAAGAGTATTAGTCGATTCTTTGACCTTGCAATACATGACAAATGGGAAAAGTTATATATCTCACCTGCTCCATTTTGGATGGATCCTGATGCAAAGGAATTCAGGGACACAGTCACCTTCACAGCCACTGTTCACCCTGTCCTTTCCCTGCTCTGAGGCTACATCCTGAGGCACAAAAGGTTCTGCAACTGCCTCTTTCATAAAGCACTGATAAGGCACATAATGCTCTAGACTAAGATGGAGATAAGAGTATGCTCCTGGAATATTCTTGGTGGATATAGCCACCTGCTGAAAGCCCTTTTCCTTCTCCTATGCAGTTTAATCTCAAATTTGCTGCCTCTGTTCCATCTTCCTCGAATGAATGCTACAGTCTGCAATGGATTGCAACTATTGTTCTTGTGACTGACCAGAATGTTTGCAGCCACAATAAAAACCTTCTCCACCATTCTCCGACTACTTGACCAACTTTAATCAAGTCCTCAAACAACCAAAACGTTCCACAAAATCTAACAGAACACGTCACAGTTAATAAACAACTAACTTGCATGTTATTGATGACCCCTTAAAATATTGTCGGTGGGTCGGGCTGGGGATCTTCCTACTGCTGAATAGTGTTGACCTTAGTGTCATTGATCGAACGGTTAACTGGAATGTACTGATCGTGTAGTGATAGTAACAAGCTCAGCCAGGTGAGGATGAGTTCCCTGACAGAGGCTGTTAACCTGGGACAATCAGGAAAATCCTGGCTGACTGATATAAACAGGAAATTCAGCGTCTTCTCACTTTAGGGGACTGTCTCTGTGCTGGCTGGTGCTACAGACAGTGTGTTATTGTTGGTTTCTGCTTCTCTTTTCTTTGGGAGGGGGAGACCTGATCACTGAACTGGCTGAATTATTTTGCCAGTTTGTTAACTAGCATTTCTTTTAGTGAGGACTGATTGTTAAACTCTTGATGCACACAATGTGTTTCAGGTGTAACTCAGTTCTCATTGGGGGATTGTTGTTTCACTGGCTGGTTGTAGCCTGTTACTTTTTTTTGTCCTTTTCTCAAAAAGTTAAAAAAAATGTTAATTTTGTGGTAGGGCTTAGCCCTTAGACTCTAGTTTTCTTTGGTTTTGTTTTGTATGTATCTCACTGTTTTTGGTGTTTGGACTGAGCCCTTTTGGAAGACATACATTTTACTAGAGGAGCTGTTCCTGTGGGGAGGCCTAGTCCTGGGACTGGGCCTCTGAAGATTGAACACCTGTGTGTGTGCGCGCTGGGAGGTGAGTACTTGCTGTATCCTGGAGTTTGGGAGAACTCCTTTCCTTTAGAAGTGGACCAAACCCCTGTGAGTTAACTGCACCTGTACAAGTACTATATTCCTGTGAGTGGGCCTGGTTTCCCAAGGCTGAGCTAGGACTCCATGGAGACTGAACACCTGTGTGCTGTGCATTTGCTGCCTTCAGGAGTAGACTCTGCCCTGGGTTGGGGACCCTGTTTTTTAGTGGTGGACTCTGCAGTTTGGAGTGGACTCCATTTTGGACAATGCACCTCCAAACTGGAGTGGACTCCATTCCTGGGAATGGACTCTGTTTGTTTTTGAAGACTCTATATTTGGACTGAGTACCAGAAAGGACTCTTTTTTTTTTTGGCAATTAACTGTATTGTGTTTTGTTGGGTCTATTACTTGCATTGTCTTGTCTGTCCCTGGGTCTGGAAAGTCTTACTGTGAGCTGGGAGACTCATGGGCCATCCTGAAAGCTGTCACCCCAAGAGCCAGAGGGTGGGTAGGCCATCCTGTTAACCTGAAGGTGGGTAGGCCACCCTGATGCCAGTTGCTCTGCGTACCAGATGGTGGGTAAGCCATTCTGAGCACTGTCATCCTGAGAAGGGGTGATCGGGACAGGTTATCCTAGAGGTGGTCGGAAGGTGTCAGAGCAGTCGAGAGCCAGAAGGCATGTAGGGGCAGGCTGAGGTCTGGAAGGCTTGTGGGCTACCCTGCACGCTGTCGTCCCTGGGGGAAGGGGACGGGCTGTCCTAGAGGTGGCTGGAAGGTGTGTCAGGATAGCCCACTGGCTGGACAGTGCATCTGGGTGGGTGAGAGCCCAATGGTATGTGGGGGCAGATGGAGAGCCAGAAGGTGGGTAGCTGTCCTCAGTGCTGCCACCCTGGGTGGGTACCAGGGTGGGCTGACCTACAGGTGGTCGAAAGGTGTGTCAGGGCAGACTGAGAACTGGAAGGGGCATGTTCTAGACTGAGCACCATAAGGTGCATAGGGGCGGGCTGCCTTAGAGTGGCTGGAAGGAGGGAGGGACGGGCACCTGCTGGGTCTGCACTTTCCTATGTAACAGGATTGACTTATGAAAAGACATCAACAATGACATTTATACATATTTGAAACTACGATTTGAGGTTTGTCCACACTTCCCTGTAAACAGGTTGAACGGTAGGGTTTGGGGCCTGGCTTTGCTGCTCCTCTCCCTTGTAAAATTGCTGTTGTATACAGCTGTAAATGTTAACTGTTTTTCTGTAAACTCTTTTGTAATTGCTTGTTAAAATAAAAACAGGAGAGAGTCAGTCCCCTAAATGGAGAAGACTCCATGCTGGCTGGTGCTACAGTCAGTATGTTACTGTTAGTTTCTGCTTTTTTTTGGAGGGGGAAACCTGATCACTGAACTGGCTGAATTATTTAGCCAGTTTGTTAACTTGCATTCCTTTAGTGAGGAATGATTATAAAACTCCTGATGCACAGGTGAAACTCTGTTCTCATTAGGGGATTGTTGTTTCGCTGGCTGGTTGTAGCCTGTTAGTTTTTTTGTCCTTTTCTCAAAATGTTTTTTAAAAAAATGTTAATTTTGTGGTAGGACTTAGCCCTTGGACTCTAGTTTCCTTTGTTTTTTTTGTGTATGTATCCTCACTGTTTTTGGTGTTTGGATTGAGCCCTTGTGGAAGACATATATATTTTACCAGAAGAGCTGTTCCAGTCAGGAGGCCTAGCCCTGGGACTAGGCCTCTGAAGATTGAACACCTGTGTGTGTGCTGGGAGGTGAGCACTTGCTGTATCCTGGAGTTTGGGAGAAGACTTTGCCTTTGGGAATGGACCAAATTCCGTGAGTTAACTGCACCTTTTAAAATGTACTGTGTTCCTGTGAGTGGCCCTGGCTCGCCAAGGCTGGGCCTGGACTCCATAGAGACTGAACACCTGTGGGGTGTACATTTCCTGCCTTTTGGAGTAGACTCTGCCCTTGGTTGTGGACTGTTTTTAAGTGGTGGACTCTATTTCTGACAATGCACATTGTATACTGGAGTGGACTCTGTTCCTGGAAATGGACTCTACATTTTGAAGAAAAATGCCTGTACTAATGGACTCTGGAATAGAAAGGACTCTGTTTGTTGGTAATTAACTGTCATATGGTTTGTTGTGGTTATCACCCACACTGTCTTGTGTGTCCCTGGGTCTGGCAGGCCTTATTGTGAGCTGTGACGTTCATGCGTCCTCCTGAAATCTGTCACCCAAGAGCCAGAGGGTGGGTGGCCATTCTGTCAACCTGAAGGTTGGTAGGCTGTCCCAAAAGCTGGAAGATGGGTAGGCCACCATGATGCTAGTCACCTTGAGAGCCAGGTGGTGAGTAGGTCATTTTGAACACTGCCTTCCTGAGAAGAGGTAATCGGGACGGACTGTCCTGGTGGTGGTTGGAAGGTGTCAGAGCAGCAGAGCCAGAAGGCGTGTAGGGGCAAGTTGAGATTCAGAAGGCTTGTATGCTACCCTGCACACTGTCATCCCAGGGAAGGGGATGGGCTGTCCTAGAGGTGGCCGGAAGGTGGGCCAGGATAGTCCCCTGGCCGCATGGTGCATCAGAGTGGGTGAGACCAATGGTACATACGGACAGACAGAAAGCCAGAAGGCAGGTAGCTATCCTCAGCGCTGTCACCCTGGGCGGATACCAGAGTGGGCTGTACTAGAGGTGGTTGAAAGGTGTCAGGGCAGACCAAGAACTGGAAGGGACATGGGGTGGACCGAGAGCTGGAAGGAGCATGGGGCAGGCTGCCTTAGTGGCCAGAAGGTGGGAGGGACAGGGGCTTGCTGGGTCTGTATTGTCTTATGTGCAAATGTCATTGTTGATGTCTTTTTTTTTCCTATTTGAAACTGGGATTTGTGGCTTGTCCTCATTTCCCTGTAAACTGGTTGAACGGGAGGGTTTGGGGCTTAGCTTTGCTGCTCCTCTCCCTTGTAAAATTGCTGTTGTATACAGCTGTAAACGTTAATTGTTTTTCTGTAACCTCTTTTTTGTAATTGTTTTAATAAAAAAATAAATAGGAATGTCAGAGGTTCTGTTCACACTAGGAGCTGGCTCTGATCCAGCTGGATTAGTGCCATGTACTATGCCTGGGTAATGGGGGGTAAAAAAGAACAGGGGTAATGGGGTTTTCCTCTCTGAGGAAGCTGGACCAGTGTCGAGTACTATGCACGTATAAATAAAGGGTGACTTGGTCGCTCTTTACCAGCCTCTGGAGTTATTTCAGTGGGGATGGAGGGGAAAAAAAATCACTTGTAGAATTTCGCTCACGACAGTCATCTTTGAGTTGAGTAAGCATTTCTGCCATTATGCCATTATTTGGGCAGCTTGACTTGTTCAATCCTACCATTGAAGACTGGGCCCAGTATGTGGAAAGTGTTTTTTACTGGACAAATCACATTGAGGTGGAGGTAAAGCAGTGAGTAATTCTCCTGGCAGCTTGTGGACCCACAGCTTTTCAGTTATTAGCAGCCTAATATTTCCTGAGGCATCAGAATTGAAATCTTTCTGAACTGAGACCAGATCACTGCAGAAGAGTTTTATTATGGAAAGCAAGGGTGATTGTTCCAAGCAATGGTTGCTGCCAGATACTTGCTGAATCCCACCGGAGTCATCCAGGGGTGTCCACAATGAAGATATTGTCAGGTGGCCAGGATTGGATGCAGACAGTGTCGACAAGGACAAAGATTACTACCAGCAGCTCCTTCACATTTTGTGGGAATGGTGGGGTAAATCCTGAACTTGGTTGTACATCAACTATGCCTTTCATGGGCTCAACGTTCTTAGTCATTGTGGAGTTGAGGTGAAATGGCAACAGGAATGCTGATGCCAAACAGTAAGCTCATCTCTGTAAGAGATACAGTTTACCTTCAGGAGATGACATTTGGTGCCAAAACCATGGGAATGCCCTGCATGGATAGGAGGTATGGTCGACATAAGGTCAGGTTCTATGATGTACAAAGTCCAGGAAGGTGAGGTGGTCCTGAACAAGCACATATACCACATGAAAGCTGCAAAACCTACACGGCCCCTCAGAACAGCCAGAAAGGTTGTCGGTACCCATCGACTCTTTCCCCCTCTGTCTAGCATCAAAGAAATGAGTCTGACATGAACATGGCCTTAATGCCATTACCGTCTGAAGAAGGGGATGAATTTCTTCTGATATGCTCTGGATACAAGAGGTGGGCTACAGTCTGGTATGTGCTGCCTGTGGCTGAGGCTGACTTGGAGAAACTGGATCTGGTACAAGAATGCCCCAGGACAGGCTACTAGAGAAATAACCGGTCTATGCTCCAGACTCAAATGGGGAAGGATGTGGTGATTGGAATGAGGTCCGTCAAGTGGACTCTTGAAATGAGTTCCCTGATTGGGGCTGTTAACCTGGTCCCATCAGGAAGATCTAAACAGGAGTGAGAGGTTCAGCTCACTCTTGAGAGCTGGCTCTGAGGAAGCTGGACCAGAGTCAAGTACTATGCATGTGTATGTAAAGGAGCAGCAAAATCGACGTTTTGGGCAAGAGCCCTTCATGAAGGGCTTTTGCCTGAAACATTGATTTTGCTGCTCCTTGGATGCTGCCTGAACTGCTGTGTTCTTCCAGCACTACTGATCTAGAATCTGGTTTCCAGCACCTGCAGTCATTGTTTTTACCTCATGTGTATGTAAAGGCTGACTTGGTGACAGGATTCCAGCTTCAATATCCTAGCAACAAAGCATCTAGGGAACAACACTCCGGTATTTTTGAGCACCAGTTCTGAGATGTTTTAGTATAAAAATGAATTTCACAATGGTGAATAGGTACCATGGAATTCCCTTATGGTCAATAAGATTTCACTGTGATAACCTGTTTTTATTCTAAACTTCAGCTGTTTTCCTCATTTATGTTGTAGCTATGGAAGGAAGTGAAAAGGGATGGGCCTCAAAACTAAATGAAAAATTGAAAGAACTGCTAGAAATCAGAAACAAAAACAAATTACTGGAAAAGATCAGCAGGTCTGGCAGCAACTGTGGAAAACCAATGCTGCCAGACCTGCTGTGCTTTTCCAGCAATTTCTGCTTTTGCTCAAAAATAAACTGAGGCTGCATTTTATATTTTGTAGTTGTACCCAAATTATTGGTTGACCATAAGGAAACTGTCAATGAACTGGATATATATTTGCAAACTTATCTGGGAAAGTCCAATTCCATTACTCCTTGTAGAGTTTAACAAGGTTATTCTGCTCTAAGCAGATACTTGCTTTTGAAAGGAATTAGCTGGAACACCACATGCCTGATCTTGTTGACATTTTAGATTTTCATATATCTAAAAACTAAGAGGATTGGATTATCATAACAGGCAAGTAGGTCAGCAGATCCACTTCCTTTTATTCATGGGAGCTGGGGATATTTCTGGAGTCAAATCTGCCACCTCTGGAGGCAGGTCTGAAGAGACAACTGAGGCAGGTGAATGTCCACCTCCATTCACTGGGACTTCAGGCCAATTTGTAATAAATGTCAGGCTCTTAAGAATGCCCCTTCCTTCCTATTGGCTTTCATCTTTCCCATATGCTCCCATACCCCCATATCTTTCCGAAGTCTAGCTGAAGACCCACATGCCTCCATCATACTCCTCACATCTCCCGTGCCCTCTCTATGCCCTTGTGTATCCCATGTATCATCCATAGCTTATTTAATGAGCAGACTTCAGGGAATCATTTCTTAGAAATGTTTCTACACGTCCATTCCAATGTGAAAAGTAGATGAAAAGACACTCATTTTAAGGTAGCCATTCAAGAAAGTTAAATCTCAAGCAGCCAATTTATTTAAAAACAAACTCAGCAACCATGGATCAAGCAATCAAGGACAAATAATCTTTCACTAATATCTTAACTATGTAAATAGTCTCTTGCTGAGATAAGTGGTTCTGCCATTTCTGAAGTACCATGTACAATGTAGTTAAATCAAATCTTCCTAAATGGAAAAAGTGGTGGGATTGGATGGGTGTGAGGGAAGTGACAGTGGTAGGGTTAATAAAAAAAAACTGAAACTTAAAAAGCCGCTATTTTATGCATAAGTTACACTGGAAATCTTGTCAATCAATGCAACTTGGGAATAGGTCTGCTTTTCGTTCTCTGTGAAAACCACTGCAAATTCTTTTTCCAATTTAACAGGGCACTGGGCATTTATCACTTGCATTCATGGCATTTGAGTTCCTGAGCACTCCTTGCTTTGCTTTTGAATGCAGCATACCACTTTTCCCAATTGGAAGAAGTACTCTAGCATTGCAGAAATGTTGATAAGCATTAAAGTATTGGTTTACCTACTGGTAGAGAGCAAGTCCCCATCAATTACTGCAGCAAAAAAGTTAAAAATCTCAACACCAGATTATAGTCCAACAGGTCTAATTGGAAGCACACTAGCTTTCAGTGACGCTCCGTCAGGTGGTAGTGGAGGGCTCAATCCTAACACAGAATTTATAGCAAAAATTTACAGTGTGATGTAACTGAAATTATACATTGAAAAATGGATTGTCTGTTTAGCCTTTCATCTGTTAAAACAGTGATAGTTTCACTTCTTCTTTCATGTGTAAATCACAGAACCTTTTTAAAAATGTTGCATTCTCAGGTTAGCTGTTAACAATGGTGATAGCTAGACAATCTGTTGAAGGTGTTAGCCCCCTGTGTTCTCTGTCTATGCAATGATGTTTTAGATTGATTGATTGATTTCTAATCTTTAAAAAAGGAGAGAGAATGGAGTTTTACATAAATTCGTGCAGTTTTTGAGCTCCAGAGTTCTACATGAATGCTTACAGTTTTTGAGCAAAGTACAATGTAACCCTGCAAGTACAAATTCACCCCACAAAATGTGTGTGGGGGTCGGTATGTGAGATGAACAACAAAGTCTCCAACAGATCGTTGTTTGTAGCAAGCTGCCTGGCTCTCAGGTCAACTCCATATAACCCTGTCACGGTAGGTGCTGCAAGATGTCTCTGTGTAGACATAGAAACCACCATTATGTGTGGGGACACCTCCCATCTTGTACATGGCAGGTACTAATTTGATTCAGCCACTCATGTGATTCAGCCAATGTTGTCTATCTTATACGTTGCAGGCAAGGATGCCCGGAGGCATGGTACACTGGGGAGCCCGAGCAAAGGCTACGACAACGGATGAATGGGCACTACACAACAATCAACAGCCAGGAGGGTTCCCTCCCAGTTGGGAACATTTCAGTGGTACAGGACATTCCGCTTTGGACCTTTGGGTGACTATCCTCTAAGGTAGACTTCGGGACAGGCAGCAGAGAAAAGTGGCCGAGCAGAGTCTGATAGCTAAGTTCGGTACCCATAAGGAGGGCCTCAATTGGGACCTTGGGTTCATGTCACATTATAGGTGACCACCATTGCATTACGTGCACAGGCACGCACGCATGCACACAGACACACATGCACACATAGATGCGCGCGCACACACCTCCGCATGCTCATGCACCCCCTCACAGACTTGAGACACTCTGCACTCATACACTTTCTCTCACACTCAACCCCCAACCCAGATGGACACACATGCGCGCACACTTTGTGGGGTGAATTTGTACTTGCAGGGTTACATTTTACTTTGCTCAAAAACTGTAAGCATTCATGTAGAACTCTGGAGCTCAAAAACTGCACGAATTTATGTAAAACTCCATTATCTCTCCTTTTTTAGATTAGAATCAATCTAAAACATCCTGGCATAGACAGAGAACACAGGGGCCAACACCTTCAACATATTGTCTAGTTATCACCATTGTTAACAGCTAACTTGAGATTGCAACTTTTGGGGGAAAAAAGTTCTTTCATGTGTAAATCAGAAAAGTGAAGCTATCATTGTATTCTAACAGATTAAAGGCTTAACAGACGATCAATTTTTCAATGTATAATTTCAGTAACATCACACTGTTAATTTTTGCTATAAATTCTGTGTTCAGATTGAGCCCTCTACTACCACCTGATGGAAAAAGCTAGTTTGCTTCCAATTAAACCTGTTGGACTATAACCTGGTGTTGCATGTTTTTTTAAACTTTGTACACCCCAGTCCAACACCAGCATCTCCAAATCATGCCGCAAAAAAAATTGAACAATACTGCACCTAACTACTAAGACTAGAAGGACATTTTTTTTTTGTTTCAAAGCCTGTAAATGAAAGAATGCTAGGAGGAGGTGACTGATTTTCTTTGGCGCCCTACTGAGGACTCCAGGCACCTGTACTTCACAATTCCTCATGTCAACCATAAACCACCTCTACTTACAAAAGGGACCCAACTCCAGTAAAGTTGCAAGGCAATTTGTACATCCTACATTGTAATGGAGTTGGTAAGGGAGGGAGTGTCTTATGTAGACTGACTATCCCCCCACCCTTATCCTGCACCACAGAAGTTGCTTCAACTGGGAATGGGGCAACAATGCTGCAATCATGTCCCACCCCACATTTTTTTAACTGTTTCCAAGATGGCATTATTGATGAAAATCTGGTTTTAATTTATGGTTTTTTGCATTTTTTCCATACATTTAGTGTATATATTTTATTTGTAATTCAAATGATGATGTAATAATACTGCTCTTGCAAAATCACACTATTCCCCCATTGGAAATTTCAGTTACAGGAAGTAAGTAAACTGGGTTGCAATAACTGACCAAATTATAAATTTTACGGCAGAACCTAAACTTAAATATTTAAACTTGCACTAGTTCTCTTTTTTTTCCCCCCACTACACTTAAAATAAAAATGCGGCACAGAGTATGCACTGAAAAACATTTTTGTTAATTTGCATCTTCTCAGTGAAAGTATATAAAAGCCTCAAGTGGATCTTTTGAGATAAAGAAGGAACAATAGCTGGGAGAGTAGACGCCACCAAGAGAGTTCTAATGATTGGTGTTAATCCTCTTGGTTTTAAAATTTCATTGTAAATTGATAAGACTGAAATCCAATTCCAAATTGAGTCGGAAGATAAAAATGGCTGAGTGCCCTTAAGAAGTAACTCTATATACTGAGGCCAATCTGTATCAGATGAAATTCGCTGTTGGTAAGTGTTAAGTATTACACATACAGGTAGTTCTTTTATAAGGCAATGGTTGCATTCTTTTGCAATCCCACATTAAGTGCTGTTTCTAAAGGGTGATTTTTAAAAAATAAACTGTTGATGATGTAATCGCGTTACTGCTAACACACGTTTTAAAAGCTCATGTTTTAGAAAGTGTCCTCAATCACATTACAGCAAATTTGTGTTAACGAAACACACATTATAGCAGAACAACCTGTACATACTACTTGAGAGGTTAGAGTTAGTTAGGGGAGAATGCCATGAGAGATTTGAGGCTATTGATTTTCAATGCTTAAACGATTCCAAAGCTTTTACCTCAAGCAATTTACCCAAAATCATTCAACAAAGGATTCTGGGTAATCCAAGATGGAGGATGGGAAAAATTTCTGGCTGTAAGAGTTGCTTTTTTTTAAGGTATTTTAGGTGTTGGAGGTGATTTCTTCGAATTCCAGGTGCAGCAATTACTGTTTTATAAGTTGTTGCATTGTTTTGGAACTTTGGGGGAAAAAAGTCAAAACAACAGCAGTTTAAAAGGGAGAAGAGCAGACAAAGGAAGCACATGGTGAGGACAGTGCGGGAGAGAGAGAGAGAGAACCTGCAGTTACCATCTTTGCTGTTAGAATTCGTGTGTCGCTGGACATCGGAGTGCATCTGGGAAAATCAACACAGTGAAATTCACAACTAATCTTGGAGGAACTGTTGGGCGAAGTTCACAGCACAGAATCAGATCAGTTACGTGTTGTTTTAAGTCTGTCCAAGAGGAAAACCTGCAGTAGTCAGTCTAGTGGATTCTTTCTTGATTATATGTTCTTGGAGATAAATGTCTTGATTAAACTTAAATTATTAGCTATGGCTTATATTTTAACATTGGGCAGTGTTTGTAGAGGAATAAGATGGTGTTATTTTCTGGGTCTGTAGATTGTGAAGGAGCAAAAATGGCCTTTGCAGTGATATGTACTTGTCAGATGTGGGAGTTTAAAGAGTTTAAGGGTTACTGCAGATTATATCTGCCATGAATGCTGTTGGATGCGAATCTTATCAGATTGAGTGGATCAGATTGAGAGACCAATAGAAGCGATGAGGAATTTGCAACAGCAACAGTATGTGATGGATTTCAGTTACAGGAAGGGGGAAAAGTCTCCGATACAGTCACATAGATGGATTAACCCCAGGAAGGGTGAGAGAGGTTGGCACCGAGGGCAGGAGTCTTTCAAACCATTTACCCATTTCAAACCGGTATGCTGTTTTGGAAAATGTAGGGGGTGATGGATTCTCAGGGGAAAGTAGCACGAACAGCCGAGTTTCTGGTTTTGAGAGTGGCTCTAATGCAACGAGAGGTATGTTGGCTTCCAAGAGATCGATTGTGTTAGGGGATTCTGTAGTCCGAGGTACAGACAGACGTTTCTGTGGCCAGCAGAGAAAAAGCAGAATGGTGTGTTGTTTCCCTGGTGCCAGGATCAAGGATGTCTCTGAGAGAGTGCAGAATGTTCTCACGGGGGAGAGGGGCCAGCAGAAGGTCATTGTCCACATTGGAACCAACATTGGGAGGGAAAAGGTTGAGACTCTGAAGGGAGATTACAGAGAGTTAGGCAGAAATTTAAAAAGGAGGTCCTCAAGGGTAGTAATATTTCGATTACTCCCAGTGCTCAGAGCTAGTGAGGGCAGGAATAGGAGATTAGAGCAACTGAATGCATGGATGAGTTGGTGTATGGGAGAAGGATTCACATTTGTGGATCATTTGGAATCTCTTTTGGGGTAGAAGAGATCTATACAAGAAGGACAGATTGCACCTAAATTGGAAGGGGACTAATATACCGGCAGGGAGATTTGCTAGAACTGCTTGGGAGGATTTAAACTAGTAAGGTGGGGGGGGGGTGGGACCCAGGGGGATAGTGAGGAAAGAGATCGATCGGAGACGGGTACAGCTGAGAACAGAAGTGAGTCAAACAGGCAGGGACAAGGTAGGACTAATAAATTAAACTGCATTTATTTCAATGCAAGGGGCCTAACAGAGAAGTCAGGTGAACTCAGGGCATGGTTAGGAACATGGGACTGGGATATCATAGCAATTACAGAAATATGGCTCAGGGATGGGCAGGACTGGCAACTTAATGTTCCAGAATTCAAATGCTACAGGAAGGATAGAAAGGGAGGCAAGAGAGGAGGGGGAGTGGCGTTTTTTGATAAGGGATAGCATTACAGCTGTGCTGAGGGAGGATATTCCCAGAAATACATCCAGGAAAGTTACTTGGGTGGAACTGAGAAATAAGAAAGGGATGATCACCTTATTGGGATTGTATTATAGATCCCCTAATAGTCAGTGGGAAATTGAGAAACAAACTTGTAAGGAGATCTCCGCTATCTGTAAGAATAATAGGGTGGTAATTGTAGGGGATTTTAACTTTCCAAACATAGACTGGGACTGCCATAGTGTTCAAGGTTTAGATGGAGAAGAATTTGTTAAGTACGTGGATGTACCTACTAAAGAAGGTGCAAAACTTCACCTACTCTTGGGAAATAAGGCAGGGCAGGTGACTGAGATGTCAGTGGGGCACCACTTTGGGGCCAGTGACCATAATTCTATTTGTTTTAAAATAGTGATGGAAAAGGCTAGGCCAGATCTAAAAGTTGAAGTTCTGAATTGGAGAAAGGCCAATTTTGACGGTATTAGGCAAGATCTTTCGAAAGCTGATTGGAGGCAGATGTTCGCAGGTAAAGGGATGGCTGGAAAATGGGAAGCCTTCAGAAATGCTGTATATTCCTGTCAGTGTGAAATGGAAGGCTAGTAGATATAGGGAATGCTGGATGACTAAAGAAATTGAGGGTTTGGTTAAGAAAAAGAAGGAAGCATATGTCATGTATAGGCAGGATAGATCGAGTGGATCCTTAGAGTATAAAGAAAGTAGGAGTATACTTAAGAGGGAAATCAGGAGGGCAAAACGGGGACATGAGATAGCTTCGGCAAATAGAATTAAGGAGAATCCAAAGGGTTTTTACAAATATATTAAAGCCAAAAGGGTAAACTAGGGAGAGAATAGGGCCCCTCAAAGAGCAGCAAGACGGCCTTTGTGTGGAGCCACAGAAAATGGGGGAGATACTAAGTGAATATTTTGCATCAGTGTTTACTGTGGAAAAGGACGTGGAAGATATAGAATGTAGGGAAATAGATGGTGACATCTTGAAAAATATCCATATTACAGAGGAGGAAGTGCTGGATGTCTTGAAACGGTTAAAACGAATAAATCCCCAGGACCTGATCAGGTGTACCCGAGAACTCTGTGGGAAGCTAGAGAAGTGATTTCTGGGCCTTTTGCTGAGATATTTGCATCATCGATAGTCACAGGTGAGGTGCCGGAAGACTGGAGGTTGGCAAACGTGGTGCCACTGTTTAACAAGGGCGGTAAAGACAAGCCAGGGAACTATAGACCGGTGAGCCTGACCTCGTTGGTGGGCAAGTTGTCGGAGGGAATCCTGAGGGACAGGATGTACATGTATTTGGAAAGACAAGGACTGATTTGGGATAGTCAACATGGCTTTGTGCATGGGAAATCGTCTCACAAACTTGATTGAATGCTTTGAAGAAGTAACAAAGAAGATTGAGGGCAGAGCAGTAGATGTGATCTATATGGACTTCAGTAAAGCGTTTGACAAGGTTCACCATGGGAGACTGATTAGCAAGGTTAGATCTCATGGAATACAGGGAGAACTAGTCATTTGGATTCAGAACTGACTCAAAGGTAGAAGACAGAGGGTGGTGGTGGAGGGTTGTTTTACAGACTGGAGGCCTGTGACCAGTGGAGTGCCACAAGGATCGGTGCTGGGTCCTCTACTTTTAGTCATTTACATAAATGATTTGGATGCGAGCATAAGAGGTACAGTTAGTAAGTTTGCAGATGACACCAAAATTGGAGATGGAGTGGACAGCGTAGAGGGTTCCCTCAGATTACAACAGGATCTGGACCAGATGGGCCAATGGGCTGTGAAGTGGCAGATGGAGTTTAATTCAGATCAATGCGAGGTTCTGCATTTTGCGAAAACAGATTTTAGCAGGATTTATACACATAATGGCAAAGTCCTAGGGAGTGTTGCTGAACAAAGACCTTGGAATGCAGGTTCATAGCTCCTCGAAAGTGGAGTCGCAGGTAAATAGGATAGTGAAGAAGGTGTTTGGTATGCTTTCCTTTATTGGTCAGAGTATTGAGTACAGGAGTTGGGAGGTCATGTTGCGGCTGTACAGGATATTGGTTAGGCCACTGTTGGAATATTGCATGCAAATCTGGTCTCCTTCCTATCGGAAAGATGTTGTGAAACTTGAAAGGTTCAGAAAAGATTCACAAGGATGTTGCCAGCGTTGGTGGATCTGAGCGACAGGGAGAGGCTGAACAGGCTGGGGCTGTGTTTCCTGAAGTGTTGGAGGCTGAGGGGTGGCCTTTATAGAGGTTTACAAAATTGAGGGGCATGGATAGGATAAATAGACAAAATCTTTTCCTTGGGTTCAGGGAATCCAGAACTAGAGGGCATAGGTTTAGGGTGAGAGGGGAAAGATATAAAAGAGACCTAAGGGGCAACTGTTTCACGCAGAGGGTGGTACGTGTATGGAATGAGCTGCCAGAGGATGTGGTGGAGGCTGGTACAATTGCAACATTTGAGACATTTGGATGGGTATATGAATAAGAAGGGTTTGGAGGGATATGGGCCGGGTGCTGGCAGGTGGGACTAGATTGGGTTGGGATATCTGTTCGGCATGGACAGGTTGGACTGAAGGGTCTGTTTCCGTGCTGTACATCTCTATGACTCTAAGAACTTCATGCCATTAGGCTTATATTTGTCTTTTGCTGGTTTAATCTATACCTCTTGTTCCAGTAGATGAGAAGTATTTATCCTATCTCACAGTTTGTAACCATCAGATGTCTCAAAGTACTTTATGGCCAATAATATACTTTGGAAGAGTTGCCGCTGTCAGAGGAAGAGTGTGCAAGCATCTAGAAATAATGGACTGTATCCTCCTAATGGTATCCACTTGTTTTTGGAATAATTCATGATTTTCCATTTCCACCTTCCCAACTGATAGAATGAAGTACTGACCACTGAAGAGAATGGCATGGTAGCTCAGTGGTTAGCACTGCAGCCTTACAGTGCCAGGGACCCAGGTTCGATTCTGATGCAACTGTCTGTGTGGAGTTTGCACATTCTCTCTATGTCTGCGTAAGTTTCCTCCCACAGTCCAAAGATGTGTAGGTTAGTTGGATTAGCCATGGGATATGTGGGGTTATGGGGGTATGATAAGTGGCTGGTTCTGGGTGGGATGCTCTTTGAGTCCACACTGAACCTCCAATGAGCTGAATGGCCTGCTTCCACACTAAGTATGAAAAACAAGCTTTCGACAATGGGAAAGGTGGTGGGGCAATCTGAGTATTCCCAGCTGCAGGACAGCTTTTCCACCTCAAAGGCAGCCTGACTGACTGACAGGTTGCATTTCTAATTGAACAAGAAACATTGAAAAGATTCAACAGGACTCAGTAGGACCTTCCATTTACTAGAATGTAATCGTATCGGAGATTAGAGCTGAAAAATGTGTTGCTGGAAAAGCACAGCAGGTCAGGCAGCATCCAACGAGCAGGAGAATCGATGTTTCGGGCATAAGCCCTTCTTCAGGAATGAGGAGGGTGTGCCAAGCAGGCTAAGATAAAAGGTAGGGAGGAGGGACTTGGGGGAGGGGTGTTGGGAATGCGATAGGTGCAAGGAGGTTAAGGTGATGGTGATAGGCTGGAGAGGGGGTGGGGGCGGAGAGGTCGGGAAGAAGATTGCAGGTCAAGAAGGCAGTGCTGAACCCGAGGGTTGGGACTGAGATAAGATGGGGGAGGGGAAATGAGGAAGCTGGAGAAATCTGCATTCATCCCTTGTGGCTGGAGGGTTTTGAGGCGGCTCTTCCTCCAGGCGTCGTGTTGCCATGGTCTGGTGATGGAGGAGGCCAAGGACCTGCATGTCTTTGGCAGAGTGGGAGGGGGAGTTAGTGTTCAGCCACGGGGCGGTTGGGTTGGTTGGTGCGGGTGTCCCAGAGGCGTTCACTGAAACGTTCTGCAAGTAGGTGGCCTGTCTCCCCAATGTAGAGGAGTCCACAATGTAGAGGAGATTAGTCCTACATTGTCAAAGACCCAAGGGGGTTGTGTGGCGGAGGGTGGGGGGTGGACATTGTGTTTCCTAGAAGCTGCTCAGTGATGCATTAACCCTGAAATCTCCATGGAGGTCGCACACTAGTTAGTCCCTGCAAATTACTGTTCATGAACTGCTGCTGGAGAGGTGTATTGGATATGGGCACCTAAAATAAAAGATCCGTGTGCTCTAAGTATAGTTTGGAGGCAATATTGATGGGGGCAATAAGATTTGGGGCCTGGGAAATCAGTGGCTGGAGTGGGAGTCTTTGAAGACCTCAGTTGACCTTGTTTTCCTTTAGCTGACAGATTTTCTAAACCCGTGTTCCCTTCCTATTGTTTAAATTGCCAACCTGCCACCTGGAAGTGAAAATCAAAGCGGATGGGTTGGATTTTGGGATTACATTTTTAATACTTTAATCTTTCATCCTGTGCTGTTCTGATCTATGTCTATCCAGCCTCAAATCTGCACTTTCACAGTTAAAATCCTGCTTTTTTTCTGTGTTAAAGTTGTGCTGCAGCTGAATCCGCACTGCGGCAATGTGCTACTTGTGTAACAGAAATTCAGATATGATTTATGTACTTGAAGTATTCTGGGCCCAGGAAATGCAATTGCTTTCGCCCTTTTCTCTCCTTTATAGCTGAAGTACATGTGCTTATATAAGCAGTTTGCAGTAGTTAACTGAGGAGTCAAGAGTATTCTGGGGCAATAGCTGTAAGACAGATCCAGGACTTGATTCCCTGATCATCCAGGAACAGCCTGGTTGAGGATTTAAGAGGGGGGAGCTAACCTGGTGGTAGTGTTTCGGGAGGAATTCACACATTTATAATGCAGTCAGAAAGCTGGAAATGTCTCCACCTATTTACTGTTTTAGTCCATCCACACCATGCTCATCACCAGCTTCCTTGTTGAGCTATGTGGCAGCATATATGAAAAATGAAAAAATATTAAGGAAGCATCTTTGATATATATCTCAGTTCTGGCAATCACTTACCTTGAGGCTTTGGATTTGTCGTGTGTGATGTGAATTTACTTGGGGTAGTTTTCCCATTTACTTCCTGAACATTGTTTCCTGCTTTGCTCCTGAAGTTTTGCTGAACTGCTTTGGAAATATCCGGCAGACTAGGTCTATGCTCTGATGCTGAAGTGTTTAAATGGTTGACAGTGTTGGCTGAGGATAAAGACATGGAAAGATTCAATACAAAGATCAATTAAGTCAGATTTTGAGTATGCTAAATTATTTTCGATTTCCACTATCTGTACAATATAAAACTTTGCATGCTAACTGTTAAATGTTTGGACTATTTTGAATGGACTCATTGACACCTGCATGTTATCAATGACTCAGCTTTGTTTTTCTATTAAACCAGTATTGTCATAACAGAAGAAGATCAATCCCTTTTCATGTCAGAAGAACTTTTACATTGTAAATCTTTTTATTTGAATTAGTACAGATGCTAAAGGACAATATATTTTTGAAGAAATGTAAGTCATGAAGCTTTATTGTGAGATTCCTTTGTCTTTTGTCTCTTGTAGTAGAGCTGTGTCCTGAATTGTCAATTTCATTTTGGTCTGCCTACACCTATAGCACCTTCTCCCCCTCTGAGCATCTCGAGTTATAGTACACCTCTTATCTCTCCATTAAAATCTTAGGTCCCATGCTATGTTTTTCACCAGAGATGGGATTATAGAATCCCTACAGTATGGAAAGAGGCACCGACTCTCTGAGCAGCCTACCCCGATTCCCACACTATCCCCATAGTAACCATGGCTAACCCACCCACCTGAACTCTTTGGGGCCATTTTACCATAGCCTATCCACCATGGGAGGACACTATGGCACTCCGAGGAAACCCACACAGACATGGGGAGAATGTGCAAACTCCGCACAGTCAGTCACTCAAGGGTGTAATCGAACCCAGGTCCCTGGTGCTGTGAAGCAGGAGTGCTAACCACTGAGCCACCATGCTGACAGATAACTGTCAGCTTTCCTCCCCGAGAATGAGGAAGGAATCAGAGATCACTTTGTCTGATTTGGAATGATGAAAACGGAGAAACAATAGGAGAGGAGAAGGCCATAAATCTGGGTCAGAGATGAAGTTATAGGTGCATTAAAGAGAGTACACAAAGGTAGTTAACTCAAAAGGTGTGTGGACAAGGGGCTTATGATGGAGGGCGAAATCACTGAGGATGAGATGTTGCTCAGTGTAAAGGATAAAATGATAAAAAAATTTGCCCTGGGTCATGCTATCCCACATGATTCTTGCATGAAGTCAAGTTTGAATTAATTGAGTTGTGAAGATAGATTGGAGAGATTTAGATTGTTTCCCTTGCAGAGGTGAAGGCTAAGAGGAGAAAAGTCATGATTCGGAGATGCTGGCGTTGGACTGGGTGTACAAAGTTAAAAATCACAACAACAGGTTATAGTCCAACAGGTTTAATTGGAAGCACACTAGCTTCTTCATCAGGTGATAGTGGAGGGCTCAATCCTAACAAAGAATTTTATAGCAAAAATTTATAGTGTGATGTAACTGAAATTATACATTGAAAAATTGATTGTTTAGCTTTTCATCTGTTAGAATACAGTGATAGTTTCACTTCTTTCATGTGTAAATCACAAAACCTTTTTTTAAAAAAGGTTGCATTCCCGGGTTAGCTGTTAACAATGGTGTAACAATCACCATTGTTAACAGCTAACCCGAGAATGCAACTTTTTAAAAAAAGGTTTTGTGATTTACACATGAAAGAAGTGGAACTATCACTGCATTCTAACAGATGAAAGGCTAAACAATCAATTTTTCAATGTATAATTTCAGTTACATCACACTGTAAATTTTGGCTATCACTACCACCTGATGAAGGAGCGTCGCTCCAAAAGCTAGTGTGCTTCCAATTAAACCTGTTGGACTATAACCTAGTGTTGTGTGATTTCTAAGAGGAGAAAAGATAGACAATTTCAAAATCATGAGGTAACTGGATACACTAGGGAGAAACCTTTCCCACTTGTAAGTGCGTCAAGAATGAGAGGACACAGATTTAGTGATTTGCAAAGGAAGCATGTGAGGAAAAAAAATTCACACGAGTGTTTGAATTTGGAAATTCACTGCCTGGAATTGTGGTAGAGGCAGGTTCATTTGAAGCATTCAAGAGGGCTTTTGTTGAGTATTTAAACTGAAATACTTTGCAAAAGTATGGTAGGAGTTGAGGAGGAGAGTAGGAGAAAGTATGAATCAAAGTCAAGCTACTCATTTGTGCAAGCTTGATGGGCCACATGTTCTTTTTCTGTACCAGATCACTTCGACGATTCTGAGTTACAGCAGTAAGTTGACAGTTAAAGAGAATAGTAAGAACACTTTACATAGGAATGTTTAATTATGCAGCATTAATTCTACACTAAGGTAACTGCAACTTCCCATCATATTCCTTTCTTGATTATATAATTGATTGCTTGCTATCCTGTAAACCTCAGGTCTTACCTTGTCATTTATCATTGCTGCCACGTGGTTGAAAAGTAATTACTGCATGGCTGTAATCGATTCCAATATTTAAGTATCAGATTACAGTCTTTAACATCAGTAATGACAAAGTCACGATTTATTATTCTCCATATGACCCATCATTGTCTTGCCTAAGGAATTTGAAATATAAACTTACACAATAGTTTCTTATTTACCATTTTAACACATCAGAAATGTGAATCCCTGTCCATTGAAGGGCAGCCAAACACTTTGTCATGCAGCAGAGGAATTAATGCTGCAATAGGCATATTTTGAAAAATGTTATTTTCCCTTTATTAACTTTAAATAAGTTGAACGCTAATCTAAACTGTAATATTGGCCCAGAACTTGTTGGGAAAATAATATTCAATTAAATGGACATGATGCTACTAGTGTGAGAAACTGCTGCAATTTGTGGTGAGCGAGATGTATATATCCCTTGAATTATGCATTGCCACAAATTGCAGAATGGTTTGCATAACTCTACCATTACCCTCTCAAAAAAAAAACACAGGAACCCATTGTCAACCACCCAGTCAGTTTCAAATTATTGTATTTGCACTGATACGACAAATTAAATGCACCACTTAGATTGAGGCTAATACAAAATGATGTAAAGACTCTTCAAACAGTGAGATTTATTTTTTCTGCCCTGCCACTCAACCTCCCTAATCCAGAAAGGGAACAATTATAAACATGGTCTTATCCCTGCTGGTATAAAGTTATTCAAAGATTTTTAAAATTTAACTCTTTAAAGTCTTCCTTTTTTATTTTTTCTCTAAACTTAATGTTTCTTTCCATCACCTAATCTTTCTGCATCTAATTACACTTTAATTAAACCTATTTCTTTCTCCATTACTCTTTCTTGTTCCTATATCCTTTAACCTGTGGTTTAGGACATAAACATATTCACCAATGTCCAACATTTCCTAATAACATTCAAAATAGGTGCAGAAATAGGCCATTTGGCCCCTCAAGCCCTCTCTACTATTCAATAAGATTATGTCTATTGTGACTTAATGTCATTTTAGTGTCTGTGTTTCAATTTCCACACCCTTATCAATCTCCAATAGTCACTGACTCCCCTGCCAAAGAAGAATCCATCTACATCAGCTTTAAAAATATTCCATGGCCCTACTTCCATCATCCTCTGTGTCAGAGCGTTCCGAAGTTGCACAACCATTCAAGAGAAAAATACTCTCCTAATTGCTGCAATGAAAGGGCAACCCTTAATTTTAAAACACTATCCTCTAGTTCTGAAGGAAACACCCTTTCCCAAGACCACATTGTTAAAAACACTCCTGATTTTATACACGTCAATCAAGTCACACCTCACTCTTCCAATCCCCATGGTAAACAAGCCCAGTCTGTCCAATTTATCCTCAAGACTCATTCCAGATAGCAATCAAGTAAACTCTCTCGAAACCACCTCCGATACACTTACATCTTTAAGTAAGGGCACCAAAACTGCGCACATGTTTTGAGATGCGGTCTCAGCAATGTCCTGTATCACTGACCCCTAGCTCCTCCTCCACCTCTGAGGAAGATTCCACAGATCCCTCAGAGGATGCATTGTCAGGAAGGGCTACCTCCTGAATCCTCCACCAGATCAGCTACTGCCACCTTGGTCGGAAATGTACATGGGGTCACCCACTCAAAAGGCAAAGGTCCAACAGGCTCCACTATGGGGCAGCCTCCCTCCGTGCAGGCTGTGGACACCAGGAATGCACTTAGACGCAGTAGGATAGAAAAGCAAAAGACGACCTTTGGAGGGCACAGAGGTGGCTCAGGTTGCACTTTATTGTAAACACATTCTCATATTTACAAATATGTTCACTGGTAATCGGCTATTGTGACTGAATGTCATTTTAGTTGCAACTACAAGAAAGAAGGTCAAGAGCCTAGCCATTCATAACACCACATGATGTTCTAACCCTGTTTGAATGATAGCATCCTTTCCATAGCACCCATACCAGTATGAAACTTTGTCAAAATTGAATGAGGGACCATAAGATGTCGTGACATCTTAAAGGTCAAACTCAAATCATTGATCTGTACTTGCTGTTGGCATTATACAGAGGATGCTGGTGTCAGCAGCATCAAAACACTTTCAGTCGGTGAAAGAAGACTTCATCTAATCCTATCATTGTTCCACTGAATTTAATTCCCAAAGAAGTCCTGTATACATTGCCTTAGCTGATACTTCTATTCTGTAGGGTAATGAAGATGCTGTTACATAGGATGAATGTCCACATCGTCTGACTTGGCACAATACTGGGGCTCTCATGGATCACCATTGTTTATCCCGTGGCCCCTGATGGCTCCAGTGGATAGGGGTGTTATGTTGCAGAAACACTGGACAGCATGACATGGTGTTCTGAACCCACCTTTGCCCCTCTCTCATCTGCATGATATTTCACGTAGGACATGACTCTTCAATATCTTCACCACATCAGGAGGGCACCTGTAGTTGCAATTTCCTCCACAGGGGACAGCTCCACATCTGCTGGAGATTGATGCTGGTCCTGAGCTTGTGGGTTTATGGGTTCCTCATTCATCAGCTGCTAGTGCAGCGGACACAAGAATAACACACTGCTGTGCCTTTATCTATTAGGCACAGTTCCATTGAACTTATACGGGCAGTATCTGACGTAATGCAGTTCCTCGGTAAAGTGATCATTCAGTAGTTGCTGACATAAATAACATTTCAACAGTCATCTCCCCTCCCCAAAACCATTGAGACGTGGAGGGTGGGATACCTTTACATAGATGTCACACATTGAAGAAATAGGCCAAATGGAAGCAAGTGGGATTAGTTTAGTTTGGAAAACTTGGTAGCATGGGATAAGTTAAATGGAAGCGTCTGTTTCTGTGCTGTATGACTCTATCATTGCCCTGATTCAGACATTTCCCCACTCTAACAATGTTAAGAAAGGCAGCTTTGCATATGGGGTAATGAGGCCGAAGTCTTATTGTCCAAGGTGTAAAATAAGTAGCTCCTGCACCTTGTACAGACTACTGGACTTTGGACGATGATTCCAACTTTGGAAACAAGGTTAAAACTTTCCAGGCCATAAGACATTGCCTGTGTTTCAGTCATAAGTAGAATTGATCTGCAATGTTGAATGATGTGGTCAAGGGTGGTTGCATCCAAAATATTTAGTCAACATGGGCTAATGCGTAAGGTAGGCATTCAGCATTTTGTGACCACAACTGTCTGTCAGACGTATAGTGTGAAATCATGTTTAATGCTATTCCCTTTCAAATGCATCACATCTTATGGAAGTGGACTCCACCCTCATAGAATGGAACACTTACGAGGTTGTGATTGATCAATGTGCTTGTTGATGGAGTCCGTGGCTGAGTGCCATGCTTCCAGAAATAGCATGTCCTATTATCATTGTGTTGTCCTAGTTGAATTTGTGGTCCTTGTCATCTGTGTGTGTGTGTGTGTGTATGGCTACTAGGGACAGCTTGTCATGGCGTTTAGTGGCTAGCTGGTGGTCATGGATGTGGATTGCTAGTGGTCTGCCTGTTTGCCTACCTAGTGTTTGACCGAGACCCAACATACCGGCCACTACAATGAACAACCGCAACTGGAAGCAGCAGAAACAGAACCAGATAAATTCCAGAAGATACAGTGCAGCAGCACTTCACAGGAGGCTCCAAAGCACCGAAGATGTCACCTAGACAGGGGATTAAACTTCCCAGCTCGGCGAACATACCCACAACCAAGAGAAGACGGTGACAGAGAGGGTAATTGACTTTCTTGCAACATGGCTTGGTGTTCCTCCAGACGATGGATGCTGCATTGACCCGGGAGACAACTTAGACAAGGTTGGAAGGATCTCCTCTGACCATTCTAAGGAAAGAGGATGGCTTTCTTTTCACCACCAGTCCCTCCAAGTCCCCCTCAGCCAAGCAGGATACCAACTTGCCTGTGTTAGCCATCTCCAAGGCAAATTTAAACACACTGGACCTGAGGGAAGCTTGCAGCATTTAAACTAATATCCAGCTGGCATCCTTAAACATGGCATCAGTGGCAGGAAAACGGAAGTAGTGGTGAGCTGGATAGTGCCAGAGCAGTACCACTGAAGCATGGTGCATCCTTATGAAGGTGAGCAGCATAAAAGTCATGAGAAAACATGTTAGGGCTCATGGAAAGAAACCCTCCATTAAACTCGTCAAAGTTGACACCATCAGGTGTTCAACACTGCTGTGGACATGGAGTAACTCCTTCTGTACTCCAAGGTCAAGAGCTAATAAGCATATTTAACAAAGTACCTTTTTTAGTTGCAGTTTCTAGCTGACTGTTGTTTAGGCTTCATTTAGATCACACTTTCTTCAGTGCAGCCAGTCCATTGCCAGTTACATTCAGGACAACAAAACTTTGCTAATAACTTAATAGTTCTTTCAGACACCGAGCTCTGAACTCTTCTTTTTCTTCCTTTTCCATGATGGTCTGTGTTGCAGTTCCAGTGCATAAAACGCCCCACATGCTCTGCATATCAGATTAGTTTCTTATTTTGCGCCTTAAAACACAATTGCAGTGCCATCACAGTCTTAAGCCTCAATCTTTGGAAAAGAAAGGGCAATAAAATCAGTCATGTTTTTGTGGAAAAATACACTTTATAGAAGCTGTCAACTATATTCATTATTTGCCTCTATTGTCTTTCTGTACTGAAAGAAACTTAGTGGCCTGCTGAGCAGAGATTGTTTACATATTTTATCTAATAGATTAAGAACATTTTTACTGCCTCCTCCTCCTTCCATGATACCATGTGACTGAATGCAAAACTGCTATTGTACTTTACAAATCTATAAAATGAAATATAAAGTAATAAGCTGAACAACATGAAAATATAATTTCTACCTTGCAGTTATTTGTTTTACTATTTGAGAAATATGCAGGCTTATAGATGGGGGTTGCATACAACTTACTTACCTGACCATTACAATTCTTGATTGAACTGGGAACATAGGCATCCTACATAAGAGATGGCCAATATATTATGATTTTGAAAAAAAATTAAGATTCTGGAATTTTAAACTTTATTCATATATTCTAAAAAGGGACACTGTTTGTTGTTACACTAACAGTTGTCATAGGATTTGTTTTCTCCAAAGTCTACTAACAATAAAAAAATTCTGTATTGTGCTTGGGTCTCTTTATGTTCTCAGCAGAGATGGTCTGGCACAATCACTGTTCCTTAATTGCTGTCAATACAGAGATTAAAAAGTCACAAACACTGAGTGACAATCAGATTCACAAACATAACTAGTTTCCTGCATTCTCAACTTTGTGTTAATTTGTACTGATTAAATTATGTGAGATCAAATCTCGATATCTGTTGATCTGAAATAAAGTCTCTTATTTGTATTTGGCCTTTTGTCAAGTGATTTCTCAGTCTGCCTTTGAAATGATTGGATAAATACATGGTCGTACATGTAAAATGTTAATATCTGGTAGGAACATAAACAGGTATTATTGTTTCATTGGGTAAACTTTATAATAGTTAGAGTTATACACTGTCAAGGTGGTTCAGTGGTTAGCACTGCTGCCTCACAGCGTCAGAGACACGGGTTCAATTCCCCCCTCAGGCAACTGTCTGTATGGAGTTTGCACATTCTCCCAGTGTCTGTGTGGGTTTCTTCCGGGTGCTCCGGTTTCCTCCCACAATCCAAAGATGTGCAGATCAGGTGAATTGGCTATGCTAAATTGCCCATAGTGTTAGGTGCGTTAGTCAGTGGTGAATGTAGGGGAATGGGTCTGGGTAGGTTGCTCTTCGGAGGGTCGGTGTGGACTTGTTGGGCCGAAGGGCCTATTTCCACGCTGTAGGAAATCTAATCTAATCTAATCTAATCTCTATCTATCACTACCCTATGTAGTGTTCTCAGCCGAAATGTTGAACTGCTTCATCAATGATCTGTTCTCCATCAAGATCAACAGGCAGGTACTTTGTATATGAATATACACTGTCTGCTTCCATTTACTACAACTCACATAATAAAGCAGTCTTCATGCTTAGACTAAAATGTGGCAAGTAAAATTCATGCCACACAAGTGAGAAGCAATGGCCATCTCAAACAAGTCAGATCTTAATCACTTTCCCTTGATATTCAAGGACATTACCATCAATAAGACTCCCACCAGCATCATATTGCAGGCCAATTGCAGACTCAACCTTTTGACTGACATCAGTACAATCTAATCTAAATACAATATTAGAAATCTTGTCGTTTGTTATCACAGCAGTTGTCCATTGAAAAGTAAAAATCAGAATGGTGGCAGTCACGCAGAATGAAAGAAACTCACATATTTAAGAATTAACAGAGCACAGAATAATCACTATATGGTTGCAGAGCATAAATATGCTGCAGTATTAACTGTAGGTGAAGGAAACACGACATGGTGTAGTCGAATATACATGTAAGTGCATAATATTTGCAAATAAATGTTTGCAGTGATGTTTGCTGAATAAAATCTGTCATATGTGAACAACATTGAAGAAGGAGTGTTGAGTAAGAGAAGGAAATTTTTCTCCTATCCTCAACTCTCGCAATGTAAAGAGGAGCCTTGATCATCATCAGCATAATTCAGACAAATGTGCAGCATATCAGTGTACATGTATTAAAGTGATTTGATTAACTTAAGTCAGAGGGAAATTTCTGGCAGATCTAGAGTATTGGAAAGAATTATAAGAGATAGGATTTATAATCATATAGAAAGGAAAATGTTGATTAGGGATAGTCAACATGGTTTTGCAAAGGACAGGTTGTGCCTCACCAACCTTTTTGCGTTCTTTGAGAAGGTGACCAAACAGGTGGATTAGGGTAAAGTGGTTGATGTGGTGTACATGGATTTCAATAAGGCATTTGATAAGGTTCCCCACCGTAAGCTATTGCACAAAATATAAAGGGATGGGTTTGAGGGTAGTTTAGTGGCTTGGATCAAAAATTGGCTAGCTGAAAGAAGACAGAGGGTGGTGGTTGATGGGAAATATTCATCCTGTTACTAGTGGGGTACCGCAAGGATCTGTTTTGGGTCAACTGCTGTTTGTCATTTTTATAAATTACCTAGATAAGAGTGTAGAAGGATGCGTTAGTAAATTTGCAGATGACACTAAGGTAGGCAGAGTTGTGGATAGTGATGAAGGATTTTGGTGATGAAGTGATGTAGGTTACAGAGGGACATAGATAAGCTGCAGTGCTGGGCTGAGAGGTGGCAAATGAAGTTTAATGCAGAAAAATGTGAGGTGATTCACTTTGAAAGGAGCAACAGGAATGCAGAATACTGGGCTAATGGGAAGATTCTTGGTAGTATAGATGAGCAGATAGATCTCGGTGTCCATGTACATAGATCCTTGAAAGTTGCCATCCAGGTTGATAGGGTTGTTAAGAAGGCATATAGCTTTTATTGGTAGAGGGATTGAGTTTCTGAACCACAAGATCATGCTGCAGCTGTACAAAACTCTGGTGCGGCCACACTTGGGAGTATTGCATGCATTTCTGGTTACTGCATTATAGGAAGGATGTGGACGTTTTGGAAAGTGTTCAGAGGAGATTTACCAGGATGTTGCCTGATATGGAGGGAAGATCTTACAAGGAAAGGTTGAGGGACTTTAGGTTGTTTTCGTTAGAGAGAAGAAAGTTGAGAGGTGACTTAGTTCAGACATGTAAGATAATCAGAGGGTTAGATCATGTGGACAGTGAGTGCCTTTTTCCTTGGATGGTGATGGCTAGCAGGAGGGGGCATAGCTTTAACTTGAGGCATGATAGATATGGGACAGATGTCAGAGGCAGTTCCTTTATTCAGAGAGTAGTAGGGGTATGGAAAGCACTGCCTGCAACAGTAGTAGACTTGCCAACTTTAAGGCCATTTAAATGGTCATTGGATATGCATTGAATAGTGTAGATTACATGGGCTTCAGGTTGGTTTCACAGGTCTGCACAAAGTTGAGGGCTGTACAGCACCATAATATTCTATGTTGTATCTATTTGAAATTGTGGCTTTCCACATGGTTAATGCTGGGCAACATAATGTATTCATTTCTATACAAAAAAAATTCACAAAGAACTGCAGATGCTGGAAATCAGAAAGCAAAAACAGACACAAAACCAGAAATAACAGTTCTAAAGAAGGTCACTGGACCTGAAACATTATCTCTGCTTTCTCTCCACAAATGCTGCCAGACCTGCTGAGTTTGCTCAGCAATTTCTGTTTATGTATACATTTGTATACTGCTCAGTAATTGATTATAATAAGAGCAATTGAAGCACAGTTTTGTCTTGTTCTTTTGGTCTTTGGCATGTCAGCTGATGATGGTTTGCTATCATTTGTGCTATAAGCCGGGGGAAAATCTCAATAATTTTCAAAATTCTCTATCTATTCTTTTACACCAATATATGAATGTCAGCTTCTGTAAAACTATGACCCTATAAGACCTTCCATATATGAAGAAAAGATAAATTATATTTTTGAAACTTTTTTCAAATTTAGTGAGATTTTATTTTGCAGTACCTGTCAAATTTTAAACAGGTTTTGGAAGCTTACAGATAGAAAGTACATCTATGTACATACCAGTATTGTACTGGGGCCATATTGGTGACAGTAGCTGGCAACATGCAGATGCAGCACAGCTGGCAACAGTACCAAAGTAAACTTGCTAAATCACTAAGATTAGTTGTAGGTTTAATTCATTATTATTGAACATTCATCATTGAGCGAGTGAGTTTGCCAAGTGAATCTCTTTCTGATCTGTCCACTGTGAAATACTTGCTGATGCTTCACTATGTTTAAAGTGTAATATAAAGATGAGTAGTGCTGCTGCCAACTGTGAATGACCTCCATTTCATCTGTGAGGTGTACTAACATGACACCAGAGTAATATGGCTGTTTTATAATGGTTATTTACGTATGTGGTAGAGTTATTGTATAAGTATATTCTCTGCCTCTTTCATTCCTTTTTGGGTGAAATAGAGATGAACTCTTTTTTTGAATAGATTACAAGTGAAATTTTGAGCAGGGTGTTTTCAATGATATAAAAATACCTTTCACTAATTTTCAGCTATTAACAGAAAACTGCTGTATCCCAATGAAAATAATGGAATTGAGATTATGACCGTCCTCGTTTAGGAAATATTTAAAATATTTTGGCCTCTTACTTTTATACCAAAATTTATTTAAATAAGTTAACCTTGAGGACACTTCACATCATCGACTCTGATTAAATAAGCTCAGCAGGACGCTTACATTTTGCCTTTTAGTTCAAAAGAGAATTATCAGCTTTCATTAAAAATAGTTTTTGTTTCATTTCATGATGAACACAGTGAAATTAGCTGGGCCTAGATGTCTATTTCACACTTGTAAATTAGATAATTCTTAACTTACGATATAACTATGTCACCAAATGGAAAGTATGTAATGTTTTCTGGTTGATCTATATTGTAATCTCTGGCTTCGCAACTTTTCATAATTAAGGATCCATTGAAGGCCAAGCTTGACCACTGTACATTGGGGAAAATTATAACTGCATTTTAACAAATATATACAGATGTTGATAGATTTGCTATTTCCACTATTTTGTTTTTCTTTCAGACTTCCATGATTTTTTTATGTTTTACCCTTTAAAATATGTAAGTGTGTGCAAAAAAAGAAAAAAATAGCCAGTGTGTTGGTGTGACTTTAAGATAAGCAATAATACTCCAGGTATGAAATGAAAGAGCCAGCTTACTTTCACTTTAACCACTCCTTGAACAAAATAAGGTTCAAGTCCAATGGTTTCAATATGAACACCAGTGGGTTTAAGTTATCAGCAACAGTGTGAGCAAAGAAGGATACAGAAAAGCATAATGAGCTTAGCATTTTAGTGCATGCCTGTACCCTACTTAAAAACCACAATCCACTTAAAAATTCCTAGCTGCAGCAACTTAAAAATAATCACTAATAATAGTGAATACGGCTGTTGTACTTGTATCACAAATACTTCCTATCATAAATGCAACATTTCATTACCATAAACCAATACTTGAACCATATCCCAAATATTCTTTAACCTATAACTCTATTTGCACGGGAGGGAGGGAAATGTGCAAATATGTGGCTGAACATCATTGTTTCTTACAGGCTTGAAATTTCAGAGTTAGTTGATTTCAGCTTGATTGGGATGGACAGCTGAATAGGGAAAACAGACTTGAGTGGACTGAAATCTGTACCTGATTACACTTCAGTGATCACAGCTAGAAATTGTGTCAGTTGGTCAAGAGCAGATGCATTTAACTGCACCCGATTACCCTAGCCAGCCCTCTGCACTTCACTATGGTTGAATAGCTTACAATTGTTTACTGTCTGTGCTCATTAGAATCCCCCAGAGAGAAAGCCAGTGCCACTCTTATGCATCCCTCAAAAGGTAATTATAGATCAGCATTGATGGAAGCTTGGGAACAGTTGAATATTTGATCTTCCGTGCTCTCATCCAAGTCTTGATGGAGTGGAGGAAAGAAAGGAGGAAGTCTATGTTAATATGCCAGAGTACACAAATTATATGAATGAAAAATATATTGTTAATTTTAAAAGATAGACATTTAATTTATTTTATGACTTTAATCCTGAAATACTGAGATAAGCTTTCCAAAGGGATTAAAGTTTTCATGTGAATTTAACCCTACTATACCATTAACAAAAAATAAAGTACTTTTCAAATGAATTGAAAGGAATTATAGCCTGAGGAAAAAATAATTTCCAGCACTTTGATCAGTAATTCCATCATGACCCACTTCTAGCAGGTATCACATGATTTCCAAATCCCTTTGCAACTCACATATAATGCATTTGTGAAGCTTTAAGGAGTCTTAATGGTACATTGCCTTTTTCTTACAATTAGATTTATTTCCAAAACACAACTTGTCTATTGATGACAATTTACTTTGTTTGGAATAGTATTTGAAAATTATGATATATTCTATAAATCTGCAGCAGTTCCCTGTTAGTTGTGTAAAAGTAGAAGAATTCTTATCTCCTGATGCTGAGCAAGACAGTGTCTGGAGGACAATATGGGACGTGTGTTGGGCTACATCTTGTAACATCCCCTACAGTTTCTGCCATTATCATTTCTTAATTGGAACCATGGCAGCTTGCAACTAATGCTCACTTAAGGAGATATCAAGATTGTAGTTTAATCCTACTGGAATTTCAATTCCCCTTTCAATAGTATTTTTGGCGAGGTGGAGGGTTACCTAAATGCTGTGGGGACATCAGGTAAATTATTTTGTGTACTTGAGACTTGATGTGAAGTTTTAATAGATACATTTGAAAGGCCTTGCCTATTCCCTCTTATATCTCCTGTCTCTCAACATGTCCCAGTGACTCTGTATCAGAACACATCTGTGAAATTCTGTGCAGGTTGATGAGATCCATGTCATGAGGATCCACTGCAGTTTCTCTAATCATGTGTATTTACCTGTGATTACAATGCTATTTCTGGACTTGATATTTAATGTGCAAGATTGAGGTGACATCTGCTGCATAGGCCTCCCAGTTGGGCTGACATTTGTTGAGGTGACTGACTAGGGTAAGATTAGGGCCAGTCAAGGTCCGTAGTGGGAAGTTGTGTATGGAGCCTAAAGAGATCGGAGAGGCACTAAATGAATATTTTTCATCATTATTCACACAGAAAAAAGACCATGTTGTCGAGGAGAATACTGGAGTACAGTCTATTAGACTAGATGGGATTGAGGTTCATGAGGAGGTGTTAACAATTTTGGAAAGTGTGAAAATAGATAAGTCCTCTGGCCAGATGGGATTTATCCTGGGATTCTCTGGGAAGCTAGGGAGGAGATTGTATAGCCTTTAGTTTTGATATTTATATCATAATTGTCTACAGGAATAGTGCCAGAAGACTGGAGGATAGCAAATGTTGTCCCTGAGTTCAAGAAGGGGTGTAGAGACAATCCTGGCAGTTATAGATCAGATAGCCTGACTTCAGTTGTGGACAAAGTTTTTTTGAAAAGGATTAGAAGAAGTAAGATTTATAATCATCTCGAAAGGAATAATTTGATTAGGGATAGTCAACACAGTTTTATGAAGGGTAAGTCATGCCTCACAAACCTTATTGAGTTCCTTGAGAAGGTGACCAAACAGGTGGATGAAGGTAAAGCAGTTGATATGCTGTATATGGATTTCAGTAACGCATTTGAGAAGGTTCCCCATGGTAGGCCAGTGCACAAAATACAGAGGTATGGGATTGCGGTTGATTTTAGTGGTTTGGATCAGAAATTGGCTAGCTGTAAAAGACAGAGGATGTTGGTTAATGGGAAATGTTCATCATGGAGTTCAGTTACTCATGGCGTACCGTAAGGATCTGTTTTGGGGCGACTGCTGTTTGTCATTTTTTATAAATGACCTAGATGAGGGCGTAGAAGGATGTGTTAGTAAATTTGCAGATGACACTAAAGTCGGTGGAGTTGTGGACAGTGTGAAAGAATGTTGCAGGTTACAGAGGGGTATAGATAAGCTGCAGAGCTGGGCTTGAGAGGTGGCAAATGGAGTCGAATGCAGAGAAGTGTGAGATGATTCACTTTGGAAGGAATAACAGGAATACAGAATACTGAAGATTCTTGGTAGTGTGGATGAGCAGAGAGATCTTGGTGTCCATGTGCATAGATTCCTGAATATTGCCACCCAGGTTGATAGGGTTGTTAAGAAGGCATATGGTTGGTTAGCTTTTATTGGTTGAGGGATTTAGTTTCAGAGCCAGACGTTCATGTCGCACTCTAATGTGGCTGCATTTGGAATATTGCATACAGTTCTGCTCGCTGCATTATAGGAAGGATGTAGAAGCATTGGAAAGGATAAAGAGAAGATTTACCAGGATGTTGCCTGGTATGGAGAGAAAGTCTTACGAGGAAAGTCTGAGGGAATTAAGCTGTTTTCGTTATATGGAATAAGGTTAAGAAGTGACTTAATAGGGGCATCCAAGACGATCAGATTATTAGATAAGGAGGACAGTGAGAGACTTTTCCTCGGGTGGTGATAGCTAGCAGAAGGGGACGTAGCTTTATATTGAGGTGTGACAGATATAGAACAGATGTCAGAGGTAGGCTCTCTATTCAGAGAATAGTAAGGGCATGGAATGCCCTGCCTACAACAGTAGCGGACTCACCAACTTTCAGGGCATTTAAATGGTCATTGGATAAACATATGGATAAAAATGGAATAGTGTAGGTTAGATGGGCTTTAGATTGGTTTCACAGGTTGGTGCAACATCGAGGGCTGAAGTGCCTGTACTCTGCTGTAATGTTTTATGTTCTGTGATGCTGATATTAAGGGTATTTAAATGGTCACTGGATAAACATATGGATGAAAATGGAATAGTGTAAGTTAGATGAGCTTTAAATTGGTTTCACAAGTTGGCTCAACATTGAGGGCCAAAGGGCCTGTACTGTACTGTAATGTTCTATGTTCTGTGAGAACATTGAATGCTTGCATGCTGACTGGCTTTCCACCCAAACCTCAATTCGGGCAATTACCTGGCAGATTATCATTGTGTAATTTGAGTCTTGATCATTTTGTCTTGATTTTATTACTGATGTCTGTTATTACTTCAGTTTTCAGTAATTTTTGGCTATTGGCAAAGTAATTTGAGTGTAGCGTGATATTCATCTTTGGACCTGTTAGGCCTTAAGAAGGCATATTTCTCGAGGCAAAGACTGCTCTTGTACAAGTTTGTAATGCATTTGTTTATCTTCTTTATGATTCCTTTGGTGATTTTCATAGATGCCTCATCCTTTCCATTTCACATGGGATAGTGCTGTGATGATGCATTGTGTTAAATTTTACAGTCCTTTATGAAGTTTCTGAATTTTCACTCATAAATTTATAAATGTTAACCATCCTGCAAACAAGTGAAAGCATCTAGAGAAGGAACATTGAGATCGGCATAGGAATCATTTCAGCAAATCTTATGAATAGAGACCACTGAACTGACTCCCTAGTCTTTTACCCACCTGTAACACCCATGTTTTTACCCCTATCTGTGTCTGTCTGTATGTGAATATAGAGGGAGATTTTAGAGTTTCAGCGGTTGGACGTTTAGCTAGTACATTTATAAGCAAATACTTCATAATTGTAGTTAGTCTAAATAGTAATTCTTGTTAAGTACAAAAACCTGGTCCATACTTTCTGCTAGCTTGGATCTGAACATCAGGTAAGGTGGGCAAATTTTGCATACTTCTTTATATCTTTAACATACGTGCCGAATCTGGGAATAGCAGGACTTAATTTGCAGCATGCCATCTCAGTGAGGTGTAACAAGACATCTTCATTTGCATCATTCTCTTATTCAGTTGCAGTTTTAATTGGTGAGCTATCTAGGTGCACTAGATTCTGATCGTGTCTATGGTGGCTTCTTCCATTTTGTCTCCACGTTCATACAGATCATCAATGCTGGTTTCCACTCTGGGAAGAATATATCTTGTGCTGTCTATGTCTATGTTGATATTCACCCAGAGGAGTGGAAGTTCCAAAATGTCATGCGTAACCATCTGCATCTTTTCAGCTGCATCTAGAACATAATTAGAAGTCTGCTGGTTTCTTCGACAACTGTTTGCCATGAGCCATTGTCCACATTACAATTAATAAAAACCTTTGTCTTGGCACATTGTTGCAAAATATTTTCAATGGTTGGTGTGGGATTTTGAGATATCCCCAAAGCTTTATTAAGATCCTTTGGATCTGTGCATATTCTCAATTTTCAGTTTATTTCACTACAATCATACTGTTAACCAAACATTCACAAACCAAGCTGGTTGATTTTTTTTGCAAATGTTTTGTTCCCCCAACTGGATGGTATCTTCAGTGCTGTGTAGTCTCCAGATGAAGCGCTGGTTGCTGTGATCTGCCCAGAAGCAAAACCTCTGTCACAATGGGTTGTTCTATTTCCAGTTTTGTACTGTAGTGTCTGTAGATGGAGTCTATTTCAACATGTTTGTTTATGGAACTAGTGGATGAATACCAGGCCACCAGGAATTCCCAAGCTTGTCTTTGTTTTGCCTGTCACAGTATCATAACGTTGTCAGTGTTTGTTGACATGATTTGCCTTGCTTCTTTCCAGTTCAACACTTGCATACAAAGTGATTCAATCTCTTGCAATTTCTTTCGTATGATGTCCTCTGTAATATTTACATCCTGCCCTCTGGCCTTGATTTTCTACTTTTTTCTTTTCTTCTTCTTTTCCACTCTATTGTTCTCAATCAGACTGTAATGTCTCATAGCATAAAGCAAAACCTCATCTGTTCATCCATTAACATGGTCAGCTGATGATTGAGCTTCTGCTCATCTTGAATAGTTTTCTTGAGAGTCAATTTCCCTTCTCTCTGTGATATGCTCCCATCTGCCTCTTGCTCAATACAATCCTCTATCTGATGAGTTAACCTTTCAAATGTGCAAACACTCAGTCAGATACTTACGTATTGTCTCATACTGATCAATGGTCTCCCTCTCCCTCAAAGTCAGGCATTGAAAACAAGCTGTTCACAAGTAAAATTAGTATGTGGCTCAAAATGTGCCTTCAAAATCTAGGCTGCAACACAGTTTGTAGCACTCTTTCTCAAGCACTGATAGCAGGGCTGCTACTCTAATTCGCATCGTCTTTTGAATTAATTCTCTAACTGTTTCATAGTTTTGCCACTGTGTGTGGAAACAAGATCCAATTCTGTCTCATATCTCCTTTCGTTTCTACAACGATGGAATGGAAACTGCACAGTCATTTTGTCTCACCCAGTAATTCATAGTTGCAGTTTAATGTCTTCTACTTCTTCATTGCTGCTTCTCTCAATTAGCTGTCTCTCATACAGCTTTGAAAATCTACACATTTTCACCTGGATGTTCCTTACTGTTCTTCTCACAATAGCTGGCTGTCTTAAAGCACTGAAAATTCACTCTGTCTCAGCTGTGCCTTTCCTGACATCATGGTTGAAATGAGGTATTCAATGGCTGCCATATAGCAGAGGAAACAGTTACATGACTATGTCAAGTCAGTCTGACATAAAGTACACTTTCTCCAAACAGTATGTTTTCTTATTTTGTCAGAAGCATTTCAAAGACTTGCCAGATCTGCTAATAGATCATTTGAACAAGGTCCACAAAAACCGCATGTACTAACGGAAGGACTATGCACAGGGACTCTCGAAGGACATGTAGGAGGCAATGGGAGCATGGGAGGCATGGAAGGGACACAGAAACTATGACAGCTGTGTCAAGGGTTCAAGAAAATGAACAAGATACACAATAACAATGAACTGAATGGAACCGAAGTCCTAGTTAATGGAGGAGGATCTTCTAAGCTGCTACCTTCGCCATCCACCCAAATTGATGTCTGTTTTAGGTCTGGCTGAAAGGGGGAACAGCCTAATATCAGTCTGCACCCAAAACCTGGCAACCGAAGAACCAGCTGAGTGAGGTTGACATTTAGAAATTGTGAGTGCTCTTTTGGAAAAAGACCTGATGCTCAGTCTCTGAACTGAGAATCTTGCTCCATTCCCTTGCCTTTTACCTATGGCCCTACAGATTTTTTTTTCTTGAGATATAGATCCCTTTCGAACGATGTGATTGAATCTGTCTCCTCCATACTTTCTAGCAGTGCATTCCAGATCCTATCCTCTCAGTCTGCAAAATGTCTTTTTTTTCCCCCGAGGCCACCACTGCATTTTTTTTGCTCGTCACCTTAAATCAGTGTTCTCACCCACCAATGGGAATACTTTCTCTCTGTTTACTGTATCCAGGTACCTCATCATTTTGATCTAGTAAAATTTTCAGCTATGAAATCACTTCCTAATCTTCTCAATCAAAACAGCTCCAAATTCTCAAATCTATCCAAATAATGGAAGTTCCTCATCCCTGGAACCATAGTTGTGATTTCTTTTTCTGCACTATCTTGAATACCTAAACATTAAAGTGTGGTGCCCAGAGCTGGACACAATGCAGTATTCTAGTTGTATTCCCTCCTTAACAGTGCAATGGATGTGCCTATACCAAGCATTGTTCAGGAAAGCAGCTCACCACCACCTTCTCAAGAGCAAGTAGGAAAGAGCAATACATGCTGGCCTAGCCAGTGAAGCCCACTTTCTATAAATGAGTTATTTCAATGTCGTCCTTGCTGTTCTACTCCATGCCCCTGTTTATAAAGCACAGGACCCACATGTTTTATTAACCATTCTCTCAACCTGCACTGCTACCTTTAGTAATATACTCATATACAGTACACATTTAGTTCCAGGTTCCTCTATTCCTTCATCCCCTTTAGAATTATACCCTTTAGTTTATATATTTTTCTCCCTGCCCTTTCCGTCTAAAAAGGCCACTTCACACTATCAAGCTAAACGAATGCTGGACTGTTGTAAGTGCCATCTTTGGACTGAGAGATGAAAGCTGAGACTCTACCTGACCCCTCAGGTGAACATTAAATATTTGACAACAGCAATCAAAGAATAGCAGGAAAGTTTCTCTGGTGTCTGAGCAAATAGTTAATTAACATCTAAAAGAAATTATCTGTTCATTTATTTGCTGTTTTTGTGAGCTTGCTGGATACATGACAAATATGGTAACACTTCAAAACGATGTCATTAAAAAGGTACAAGGCCTTTTGAGTTTCACTATTGAGAATCGCATCGTGTATTGGAAAAGTGGACTCAACTTGGCAATACAATCGCTCCATCTATTTATAAAAAGGGAACAGTAATGAAGCCAGTACGTGAAAAATGTCCTTACTTTTCAAATTGCTCATGTCTTAAATGGCCTGATTGTGTAAGGAAAAAAGCATTGTAAAATTGGGAATTTGTTCTGGAAAAAAAAAGTGATCTTTTTCTGCTTAGTGTTCTGTCTTCAGATAAGTGTGACACAGTGTGCTGTGTAAACATCTTTTCTGTGTTTTTGAGCTGCATTATGGAATGATGGAGCATCTCTCTGGCTTTCATGGCTTCAGTGAGGGAACTGGCAGTTGAGTGCATGGGATATTCACTGGTGCCCTCATATTTCTTGTTGAAGAATATGCTTCCTCTGATTGCCTCAATGTCAGTTCTGTTGTGCAACGTGTGGGGTCATCTTCCTTGGTCTATGTTTCTGTGGTAGGCTTTGCTGGAACATTCTTTGCGGCCTCCTGGAGACAAGGGAAAAGAATGGCATCATCAGATTTGTTGGCTTCACCCTACTCCTTGTATTTGGATCTTGCACAGACATAGCCCAATTGAACCTGACAAGGTGGCAACTGTGGTCTCCATCACCATCCTCCTTCATCAAGATCGTGGCTGAGGGAATAGTTGGGTTTCATTTTTGCTCCTTATCGGTGGTCTCAATCACCTGCCATTGTTGGGTATTTTCAAGGTCCTCATTACCCTGATCCATTGGCTGGAGCTTGACCATAGTGTTGGGAGATAAAAATATTGGTCTGACACTTTGGAGACCAGTGAGATCGGGTGCCCAGCCAGTTGTCTGTAAAGGTGATGATCTTCCTTCTGCTCAATTGATACATTTGATCCAATTTCCTGATCCATGCTACAGGTCATCCAGGTGGTTTTGTTAGCTTCATACTTACATGGATAGTGTTTTGATGCTTGCAAAGTAACATGCCTTAATGGCCTTTCACATGACAAAAGGTTGCAGCTTTTTGGGTCCATCCATGTTGGCACACATAGCAGTGACAGTGCTTTGCTTTCCACCATTGAATGTTTTGCCTTTAAGCGAGTAACAATCCGGTAAAATATGATAATACATTCATGTTGAAAATGTCTCCTGGTATATGCTCATTCAGTGCGCAAGATGATTTTGTAACCAATCATCTGTACGTCATCCCAAACTAAAGTAATCCTACCTGCCTGCTCCTGGCCTATATCTCTCCAAATCTTTCCTATTAATTCCTAAAATAACTTTTAAAAATTGAACCGACATCTACCACTTTCTCAGGAAGGTCATTCCACATGCAAACCACCCTCTGTGTAAAACGTTTGCCCCTCATGCCTCTTATAAACTTCTCTCCTCTCATCTTAAAAATGTGCCTCCTCATCTTGAAATCCCCCATTCTTGGGAAAAGACAACTACCATTAACTCTATCTATACCTCTCATATTTTAAAACTTCTATCAGGTTACCTCTCAACCTCCAACATTCCCATGAGAAAAGTCCCAGCTTATCCAACCTTTCTTTATAACTCAAATCTTCCATACCCAGCAACGTCCTGGCAATCTTTTCTGAACTCTCTCAAGCTTAATAATATCCTTCTAATAACTGGGCGATCAGAACTGGACACAGTATTCCAGACCACGCCCTTAGTGCTTATCATGTGGGAGCCAGTGCAGTGGAAATGCTCTCTGGTCAAGCTGCATTTAACCTCTCTAACAGAGCATCTTTGACTTTGGGATAGACAACTGTTCACAACTTTTTCCCTGCTAAGATGATTGCCCTCTTGACAAACTCAAAGATTGTGCTTCAGAACAGTTGACCAACCCAATGTTGAAATCTCCCATTCTTTAGTGATGCACCATCTTCTACAACAGCTTTCCACTTACTATATCAATTTCACTTTGTTTATAATTGATAGCATTTTCAACTTTCTCACAGATTTAGCCATTTTCTATTGTCCCATTACAGAGATCTCAATCTCAAATGATTTCATACACTAGCATAGCCTTTATCTACTCTGATTAGTTGATGAGGTCATATGGCAGATGTGCACTGGTTTGGCTAAACTAGAGTTACCAGTCCATAACCCTACTACTGGATTTCCAATTGTGTCAGTGGGGATGACTGACAATCTATAGAGTTACAGGTTATCTAAATTTGACTCATTGCAATTTCACTATATTTTCTTTTCTTCAGGCAATTTACACTTTCAATATTAGAAAATTATGTTCTTTTAAAGCTTATCAAACACTGTACTCCTCACACAAGTACAGTCCATTTAGTAAGTGTCCACAGTTAATCCCAGCTTCCAATGGGTTAATATATCTTCTTTTCACAAGTAGTAAATTTGAATGAACATTTCCAGGTGTGTTCTTGATGTTTTTGATGATTTTATTAAAGCCACCAAAACGAAAGATGTTTTGATGATTCTGCCTACCTTGGCCATCACAGGACAATCTCTCAAGATCCTTAGATGGCTGCAGAATGTCTGTTCACCCACATCCATCTCCCTCCCATGTCTAACCATGGTCATTGACAAAGCCAAGTATTCTTTTTTCTTTGCTAATCACATAGGCAACTGCTGTGACTGTGATCTGCTTTATTTTTGTAGGAAGCCTGTAACCTGATCTCACAAAATGGCCTTGTCGGCCATCTTCCCATGGCAACACAAAAAGCATTAACCTTGCATCAAGGTCGAAAGACTAATAAATTATTCATGAAAACCCACTCCCTTTTGTCATAGAAATAAACAAACAGATTACAGAAAAATTGTTTACAGTTAATATCTACAATATCTTTCTGGTACTTAGGGAGATGGAGAGTGTACTCACTGCATACTAAATTTTTTTTCCATTGTTTCCTGGTGTAAACAAATTCTTGTCAATACAAAAAAGTCCAAATCTTACTTTGATCTCTAAATGGCAAACTAGCCAGGGCTACTGTCAGACTGCAGGACAGGTCACATAACCCTTTCCAGTCACTCTAAATGTAAAACTATCATTCAAAACTACAATAACCTAATAAACGTAACAATTGTAATGAAAATAATTTCATAGTTTCTATTGACTTCATTATCCTTGTAATTCTCTCTTTTGTATTCTAGGTACTCAGTGTATGCCTTTTTTATTTTTATTTTTATTTTTGTCTTTATTTGTGCATAATAGTTCATTGTTAGATTGTTTGCTCCAGAACTCTTAGGACCACTATTATGAATTTCTTCCACTGTTGTTATAGTTCTTCATCTGTTGGTAACTTTTCCAGTTCAATTTCCTTAGTTCTATTCTTATCCTCTTAAGAACTGTTTTTTAAGATTTATTACTTTAGCCATTGTTGTACTTATGTACATTTCAAATTTGATTTTAAACCTTCTGCTGTTATTATTATTGCTATTGCCCTTATGTTCTTTAACACCCACCTCTCTTATCTACTTAGGTTCATATCTCGATGCAACTAGATTCTAACTAATTAGATGTCAGATTCAAAGACTCTCTCCCACCCCCACCACCACCTTTGTTTTTTTCTAATCCATAGGGTAAGGAAGAAGTCCTGTACATTATAAAAACTTCTTTTACTCTGAAGTTTTCACTTCCTCTCCTTCAAAATGTCCGTAACATTTTTTCATTTGAAATGTCCAAATTATTATTAAAACTTCATCTCTGCCCATTTTATTCCCCTTGTTCTTCATCATGATATGGCTTTTTACCTCATTTTTTCTTATTTCAAATATTTGAGATATATTTCTTTACTTCTTTTCACTATTCTATGGTACAGAATATAACCGTATTCATATGTTTAATGTCTTCTTTTATTTCAAACTGCCACTATCCTTCTCTTAGATATTATCCATTTACTGGTCCCAGTATGTTATTTGTATTAAAAAAATCGATACATTACTCCCTTTTTCTGTCCCTATCTCCTCTCATTAATATTGTACCCTGCAATATTTGGTTGGCATCCCTGTTATTGAAGTAGTCAAGTTTTAGTTATTCTTACTGCACCTGGTTCCTTGCTGAAGATTGTCTTTAGTCTCCACTCCCCTCGTAAACACCACACATTTTTATTTTAGTGCTGTGCACATTGCTGTACGGGCAGTTTAAGTGATCTTTCATAACCGTACCTTCATTTCTTATAAACCGTTATCTTGTGCTTCTGTTTTACAATTCCACTTCATTTTGTGGCATTTTGTTATCCTTGTTATGGAGTCATAGAGATGTACAGCACAGAAACTCTTTAGTCCAACTCATCTATGTTGACCAGATATTCTAAACTAATCTAGTCCCATTTGCCAGTATTTGGCCCATATCCCTCTAAACCCTTCCTATTCATGAACCCATACAGATGCCTTTTAAAATGTTGTAACTTTATCTGCCTCCACCACTTCCTCTGGCAGTTCATTCCATACATGCACCACCCTCTGTGAAAATGTTGCCCCTTAGGTTCCTTTTATATCTTTCCCATCTTACCCTAAACCTATGCCATCTGGTTTTGGACTTCCCCCACCCCAGGGAGCAAGACTTTGTCTATTTACCCTACCCATGCCTCCCGTGATTTTATAAGCCTCTATAAGGTCACCCATCAGCCTCCGATACTCCGGGCAAATATTTCTTTAATTTCTTCTGCTTCTTCACAACCACATGCGATCACTACTATCTGTGGCCAGATGGGTAATCTGTTCTCAGAACTTCACATGTCGGGCAGAAAATTGAACCTGTATTTCTACACTACAAAGAAACATAGGGTTGAAATTTCGAGAGCTGTTGACATGGAATCTCCTTCAAACAGTTATTCTTAATGTATATATTCAAACTCATTTCAAAAGATTTCAGGTGTAAGGTTTTTAATGGAAACCTCCAGTATATTTTGGTTTCTGAAATACAATCACCACTCACCAATCCCAGTCCTGCTAGCTAGCAGCTATGCGTATGGATGTAGAGTTTGACATTGCAGCACACATATAATATCTCCTGACCCATTTTCTGTCCTAGCATGGTTCATTAAAGGGAACACAAGATCAGCAAAGTATTTCTAAAATTCTATTAGTTATATAATTGCATGTTTGCCTCAGAACAATAATTAAATTTATTTTATATGCTTAATATCAATTTACATTATTTCATATGCATCTGGGAATTAATAATTTCACGTGAAGGTTTGAATTTGAGAAATAGGATCAACCTGCAGCAGTTGAAAAAGGCAGCTTCCGAAGGGCAACCTAGGATAGGCAATAAATGCTGGCCCAGCCAGTGACACCCATGCCCCATTACTAAATTTTTAGAAAGTTCTTTTTGTCTAAATAACTAGCTCTTAGTGGTTTGGTTCTGCTGCTAACCTCTACATCAATAAGACAATTAGGTAGAAATTCATTTGAAGTTGTTTCAGTTTCTGGTATTTTATTGGTTTTCTTTCCCCTCCAATTACTCACATCCTGTATCCAGAAGAAATCAACTCTTTTGTGGATATATTGTTCACAGGTGTAAACAGCCATCCTGAACTTCATCCAAGTGGGCATTTTTCAAACATAAGTCCAGATAATGAGAGTTGGCAGGCAGTTCAACTATGAATACCATCACACCAATCTTGCCCAAGATTTTGTAAAAAATAAAATGTAGTGGAGTTCTTGAATAACTCTGAATTACATAAGGTATCGCAGTCCTTGCCTTCACCTATCTCACACCCAGTTAAAAAGTTGTGCAGGATGGTGGGAGAGGAACGGGGTGGGGGGGTTGGGTCAGTGGATGAGGAGGGTCAGTGAGACTCCCACCCAATTGGCTATTAATGTGCTGGAATTAGAAATCCTATCCTTTGGGAGTAGCAACTCCCACCTGAAAAGCTCTTAACCAATCAGAAGCCAGCACTGTCCATGGATTAACAATGCCACTGTAGCCATTACTTGAGGAGGTGTTGAGTAAATGATAGAAACTTTGTAAATGTTTGGGAGTCAAAGACAGCATTTCAGAGATCATGAGGTGAGCAGTGAGAGATCATGAAGTGAGTAGAACCTAGGGGAGGCTATCAATTTGAGGTGGATCTCTGAGGGGGCTCAGCTAAGGAGTGATCCTGCAACCACAAGCAGGATTGCACAAGGAAGCATATCAGTTTTGTGCTTGCAGTAGGCCTCTTCTCACTGATCTAGTCCTGGCGGTGGTGGGATTAGCCCCTTAAGTGTGGACATTAATTGCATTTAAAAGACTCAATTGGCCAAGTGAGTGGGCCACTCAATGCCACCTCAGCCACTAGTCAAGTTACAGTGGGGCAGAATAGACGGGTAGGAAGGGACCATGTCAGTGAGGTCGCATCAAAGTCAGCCCAAGGAGTCTGATTTGACACATTTCATTGCCTGAAGGAACTACTCTCTTCAATTGTAGTTCGCCAATTCATATCCCAGCTGAGACAGGGAACTCAGTCCACGATAGGGATTGAAGTCAGATCTTCCAGATTTGTATGATTCAGTAACACTACAGGTGATGGCTTAAGTTGGAGATACATTAATGGTTTTCCTTAGGGTTATATTTCTTTATGATGCAAGTCAGAAGCAGGAAAACATCAATCACCTTCGACAGGAATTCACACAACTCCAGAAACAAAACTTCCATGTAATAATAACTACCTGATGTTCCTTCATTTACACCTCAGTCAGCTACACATTCTGCTGAATATGCTTCACTCACTCATCCAGGTGAATTCTTAGCCATTGACATTTGTATCCATAAATTCAATAAAACAACCTCTATACCTGTTTTGAACCAAAAATGAAGTGAACATACTTCAGTCACAGACATGTAGCTTTTTATCATTCCAAGAAATAGCTTTTGTTTTAAATTATAACAATGGCAGCGAGGTTGACTTAATATTCACAGTCGATTAGCAAGCACTGTAAAGAATCAAAATGTCATTATTCTGTTTTAGCACCCAACAACTCCTCTGTAGCTGAACTAAAGCTGAGTTTGACAAGTTCAACACAAGCTATGAATTCCAACAAAACCAAATGCATAAAGAATATATATTTTAAACCAATTACCTCTATATAGTCAACAATAGCTTTTCTGTAGATTTCACTGAATATTTGTAGATATTATTAAATCCAATTTATAAGTTAAAATCTGTTGACTATACAAGTATCAGTTGTTACGGAACTAAACTTCTCTAATTTCTGTCTCCTAATGACACAACACATTCAGGAAGCAGCGTAAACTACTGGCGTGAACAACAGTGACGTTAAACAAGGGACAAATAAACTATATGCAACATAGTTATGACTGAACATCAAGTTCCCCTTCTGTAAATTCTGTTCTAGCAGCAAAACAACTTCCCTCTCTTAAAATATCCTTCACCAGGGTATGTCATTACTCATGTTGAAATTCAAGGCTAGAATCAGAAAATGCATGTGATGGGTTCATCAAATTAGAGTGAGTAACATTCCAATCAACCACTTGATGAATTAGCTGTATCCTATTATTTTTTAGTTATTTATTCTCCAAATTTGATATGACTTTCAATAATCGAAGCTTTAGACAGATTTATTATTCAAGAAATGGTTATGATGCAAGGAAAATCAGGGATAGAAATCTTCATGAATGTAGGTTGGGCATATTAGCTCATTCTGAAGAAACCTCTCAGAATTGGACATTTTGTATCCTGGGAACATCTGCTGACCAGTTGCATGCAATAGCACGTGCATGTGGAATTTGTGCATGCACAGTACAACGGTAGCCAGAGCTTATGCACAGTGAGCATTCCTTGACCCCTGCTGATCCTCCAATGCATGAAATGCATTTTGCTGTCATTTCAGAGGAATTATATTGGTGGTGGAGTGAGTTTTTGTGGGGTTAAAGATATGCAAGGGAAAAGTTATGTTGATGGAGAATAGATTTATATGTTAGCTTAATGTATGAAATGTGATGTGAATTATATAAGTAGACTATTGCACAAAAACAAAGCAGTTAACCCAGTGCTCAAATTGTGACTCATATTGATCCAACAAAGAACAATGCAAAAGAAAGTCTTGGAGGGAGAGAAGGGAAATTTTCTGAAGAAATTTTGCATGTGGTGTATATTCTAATGAGCGAGAAGTGTGAGTTTGTGCTTAGAATGCAAAACTATGATTAGTTCCTTGACATAAATAGTGATGAAGAAACCTTCAATTCAAAAATATTTTGGGTCAAATAAACACCAGTGGCATGATGATGAGAAACTCAACTTTATTTTTCTCCCAATTGTGTTTCCACTAAACTTGACATTTAAGTACTTCCACCAGAATTGCCTATCTTCCTAAATTTTTTTCCAATTATTGAAGGATGCTTTTCATGCTAGCAATCCAGAAATGTATGCTCTGTATCTCCATCACCTGAACTTACCATTCCTGACCCCACCAACATACCTGGTTTGAGGAAGTTGAAATAGCCAGCCAATCATTCACTGCATCTTTAAAGCAACCTAAAATTTCTTCATGGGTTGTCCCTTCCATCATTAAGATCCAAGTGAGAAAAAGAAGCAGACAACAGCTCAGATTTTGTCATAGAAACAATGATGAGTCTATCAACACATCATAATTATGAAGTAAATTGGACAACAATTTCTGGTATGCAGGCATACAGAAATTTGGAAATTCTATCCAGTCTGCTCTAATATTCAAATACGTGAAGGTGTAATGTCGCAATACTTAAGTACTAATTATCCATTAAACACTCCAGAAAGAGGCAGGACATGATTTATTCAGATATAAATTAAATACTAGTGGCATGGTGAGCCTTAATTACCAGCACGTATCTTCTCAGAGCCTGAAAATGTAATTTTAAATGCGTTATGAAAGGGCATAAGTTGGAGCATTGGGCACCAAAATGGCTAGTGTTTAGTCAACATTAGACATTGTGCCACACAGGAGCCCCTGAATCAATGTTAAGGTGTCCCTACCTCTGATCTAGGAGGTATGGGTTCAAATCCCACCTGTTCCAGAGGTGCATCATACTATGTCTGAACAGGCTAATTAAAAAATTAATTGAAGGGCTCCTCTTGCAAAATGGTAGTGTCTCTACCTTTGAGTTAGGAGGTTTGGCTTCAAATCCCATCTGCTGTAGAGTGTGTAATAACACCTCTCAACAGGTTGATTAGAAAATGTCTTTAAAAACTTGCACATTGACATCATAATTTGTTGCTGTATATATGTTTTTGACAGCTCTGGGACTGCATCAATGTCCCACTCAAGATATCATTTCAGGTGGTTGGAACAGAACTGTGCATGGATATTGTAAACCAAAATAAAATCCAAAGCACTATGTAGCTGAATTTCCAGCCCACTGTCTCTATTTCAGCTATGACTGTTTGTTTGAGTTTAGTAGTACAATTCAGACATGTGCAACTAAATTGAAATGTCATTCTGTATTTTGTTTCAATTAAGAAATAGATTATTCAAATATATAACCTTTGACTGAGGCTCATGTGGTGCAGTGGTAATATTTCTCCCTCTGAACCAGAAGTCCTGGGTTCAAATTCCACCTGCTTTAGAGGTGTGTAGTAGTGTCTCTGGTCAGGTTGATTAGAAAAGATCTATAACCTTTAATTGTACAATCGGGATTGAGCTTGGCTTATGAACCTTAAGGACATTGCATATCTGTTACTAGTTGCTGATTGTCATTCAAAGAGTAATACAGCAAATCACAGAAAGGAAAGATTAGTGGTTTATATTCCTCAGAAAACCACAGGAGCTGAACAAAGAAAACTAACTAAAGATTTGTGTTTTGGACTGAGGATTCATTCTAAAATAAACTGGTAAGTAAAACATAGTATTGGTGGAAGCTCCAAACAGACAAATAAAATAACGGAAGTAAAAATAATATCTTTACAAAGTTAAAAGCTGAATTGTTTGTCAAAAAAGCACCAGCTAGTATATTTTGTGGGGACAACTCATGAGCAGATTACCATCCTGCTGACAATGCAGAAATAACAATACTTTTATTTCCCTTTCCACTCTCACAGTCTGACTAATGTGACCAAAATGCAACAAACACATTCTGCCTGGTAATGCAAAGAAATGTCATTGTTTATATTTCACAAATTGAGCCAAAGTATGTGTTAAAAAATATAACTTTACTGCAAATTCATTCTGCTTCATCAGGTTTTGAAGAGTTTTTATTACACATCATATCTTATAGAGTATCATCCTTCATCTCCCGACAACGTGTTATTCTAGGCTCATTTACTCATAAACCGACTGTCGTGACTGTGCAGACATTCGAAGAGAATCACCCGAATACCAACAGGCAGACAGAGAGAGATATCTAGGACAGCTATTCTGAGTCAGGCTTTCTGAGCCTCGCCAAGGAGCACTGGGCAGAAAATTATGGGATTGGCAGAGAGCTCAACCATGATACCTACCTCACCTCCACCAGGAGAAATGTTAGCAACCACGCCACTGGGCAATTAGACACTTGCCCCCTCAAGTGTAGAGTGCTGCAGACAAGTTAAATGAGCTCCTAGTGGGATGTTTACTCCTTACTGGAAGGACTTCTACCTTCTCACTGCCCTGAGGAGGTGTTGGCCAACTGAGAACAAGTCAGCATGGATTTAGTAAAGGAGGTCAGACCTGACAAACCTGTTAGAATTCTTTGAAGGAGCAACAAGTATGTTAGACCAGGGAAACCCAGTGGATGTTATCTACCTAGACTTCCAAAAGGCCTTTGATAAGGTGCCTCACAGGAGGCTGTTGAATAAAGTGAGGGCCCATGGTGTTCAAGGTGAGCTACTGGCATGGATTGAGGATTGGCCGTCTGACAGAAGGCAGAGCGTTGGGATAAAAGATTCTTTTTCAGGATGGCAGCTAGTGACAAGTAGGGCCCCGCAGGGTTCAGTGTTGGGGCTGTAGCTGTTCACTTTATGTATTAATGATCTGGATGAGGGGACTGGGGGCATTCTGGTGAAGTTCGCTGATGATACCAAGTTAGGCAGACAGGCAGGTAATTTTGAGGAGGTGTGGAGACTGCAGAAAGATTTAGACAGTTTAGGAGAGTGGTCCAAGAAATTGCTGATGAGATTCATTGTGAGCAAATGCGAGGTCTTGCACTTTGGAAAAAAGAATACAGGCATGAACTATTTTCTAAACAGTGAGAAAATTCATAAGGCCCAAGTACAAAAGGATCTGGGAGTGCTAGTCCAGGATTCTCTGAAGGCAAAAGACAAAAGGTTCTAACACTGCATCCTGTGGGACACCACTTGTCACGAGCTGCCATTCTAAAAAAAACCTTTTATCCCAACTCTTTGCCTTCTGTCAGATGGCCAATCCTCAACCTTATCTAAAGGTTGACTTGCAGATTGAGTCCATGGTTAAGAAAGCAAATGTAATGTTGTTATTTATCTCAAGAGGGTTGGAATGTAAAAGCAGCAATGTGCTACTGAGAATTTATAAAACTCTAGTTAGGCCTCATTTTAGAATACTGTGTCCAATTCTGGTCTCCACACCTCAGGAAGGACATACTGGCACTGCAGCGTGTCCAGCGGAGATTCACACGGATGATCGCTGGAATGGTAGGCCTAACACACAATGAACGCCTGAGGACCCTGGAATTGTATTCATTAGAGTTTAGAAGGTTGAGGGGAGATCTAATAGAAACTTACAAGATAATGCATGGCTTGGAAAGGGTGGACGCTGGGAAATTGTTTCCATCAGGTGTGGATACTAGAACCCGTGGGCACAGCCTTAGAATTAGAGGGGGTCAATTTAGAATGGAAATTAGGAGACATTTCTTCAGCCAGAGAGTGGTGGGTCTGTGGAATTCATTGCCACGGAGCACAGTGGAGGCCGAGACGTTAAATGTCTTCAAGGCAGAGATTGATAAATTCTTGATCTCACAAGGAATTAAGGGCCATGGGGAGAGTGCGGGTAAGTGACGTTGAAATGTCCATCAGCCATGAATGGCGGAGTGGACTCGATGGGCCGAATGGCCTTACTTCCACTCCTATGTCTTATGGTCTTATGCTCTAACTGCAAGGATGCTGACACAGGAGCCCGATGAATCCTGGATCCAGGTAAATACACAGATCTTAGGCGTGGGAGTTTTTGGTAACTTGGGTGGGAGGGGTCAGGGTAGCAATGAGGGGTGGGTTTTAAAGAGTGTGAAGTGTAGGAGGTGACTCCAATGAGCAAGGAACAACCCTGAATTACAACGCCTCCCTCCCTTCCTACTGTTTTATCAAGTTCAATTGACCCTTAATAATTTATTTACATATAATTGGTGGGCCCATATGGCTGAACCTGGAGTGCTGTAAAAGTGAAACAAAGAAACAGTCACTTATACCCAGGACCTGATTGGCTCAGTCTACTCATGCAAGTGATCTCCTACTCCTGGACTGGACAAACCATCCCAACAGCTGAATCTGACTTCATGTTTTCAACCACTTCACTTCAGATAGCGTATCTTCAAGGAAGCTGGGCCCTTTTTTGAGGGCTGTATTTTCATCTTTCTACATACAAAGTTTATGTTCTCTCTATTTTGAACAGTAACTTTGATCAGATTTTTTTCCTTTATTGATGTCAGTAGTCAGACAGTCTGCTATTTAAGCATGAGTATTGGAGTCACTATTTGATCTGGAACAGGAATTCAAGATGTTACTTACCTTCTCACAATCATGGATGTCTACTGCAGTGCTGCAGACTACCCCAGCTGCCGGATTATTAACTCCGCATCAATAGGTAGCAAATCTACATATGTTTCTGATCTATGTTACTCACATATCTTTCAAAGGAAAATGTTCCATGTTCTACATATCCTCCTATCACAGTTAATACTCATAAGAGATGTGCCTTTTTTTTTCTCAATTTAAGCAGTGATACTGGTGCATTGAAAATATACAGACAGGATATTCAGAGTCACACTTTCTTGGTTCTTCTTCAAATATATTTGAATAAATTGCTCAGCTTAGCAGGTGGTTTGCAGGCAAGGTTAAAAAGCAGAAGGGAACTCAGGGATTTGTTGTTTGGAAAGACAAAGATTGAAAAATGTCTTGCAGTCCATTTTACCAGCAAAAACAAAGACGGTGAGGCAATTTTATTTCAACAATACATGGAGACTAAGGGAAAACAAATGAAAACGGTGAACAAAATCTGGTGTAAAATGGAATGTGAGTTCATGGCTTCCTTCACTAACCCGCTACCTCTTGACCATCAAACATCACCTCCCACCTGCATCCAGAGTTCATTCTTGTTTCACACCCCAACAGATCTGAAAGCCACCGTATGGATGAAGGAAACTATATTGTGGGTGTTTTGTGTGCAAAAATAGAGAACACATAACTAACCAAAAACAAGTAGCAGACAAAGACATGCAACTTCAGCCTGTTCTTGTACTAAATTGTACAGCAACATCTATTTTAGCATTTACATAGTCTATTGAAGTTCCAAAAGATTAGCCTCCCCCTTTGAACTGTTTCATTTGTTTCTTCTTCCTTCAAATTATAAAATAAGAAGGTACATCTTGAAAATGAACGAGAGTAAATGCAGTGACATTTTCACTAGCCTGAAGGTCCAAACTTGTTGCTTTAAATAAATGCAGCAGATATAAATTATTAGTTTGCTCAATTGCCCAATAAATTATGACCTTGAGCAGTTAGACTAAACAGAATAAGGTGACTATAGCTCGTTGACTGATATCAGTTAGGACTGTTTCAGAAAAAGGTGAGTGATTAGCCTTCGTGCTTATGGGCTATGTGGACAGGAAAAGGTCATGGTTCACCATTGCTGATCACTATGCAATGACTCACTGCCATATTGACCCAGATACTAACCCTAAATGAGGATGTGATGGAGCTGCAAAGCTCACAAATTCTAATAGCCTGGCTGCATTCACTCTCAAGGTTGTCCCGAAATAGAGGTTGTATCAATGTGGTACAGTAGTAGGCGACACTATGCCACAGAGTGTGGTGCTGGAAAAGCACAGCAGGTCAAGCAGCATCCAAGGAGTAGGAGAATCAAGGTTTCGGGCAAAAGCCCTTCATCAGGAAATTCCTGATGAAGAGCTTTTGCTTGAAACATCGACTTTCCTGCTCCTTGGATGCTGCCAGACTTGCTGTGCTTTTCCAGCATCACACTCTCGATTCTAATCTCCAGTATCTGCAGTCCTCACTTTCACCTATATTATGCCTCAGGAAGCATTCAATACTACAAAACGAAGAGAAGAAGAGAAACATGGCAGTGAAATGAAGGTAATTTGAATCCATCCGTGTGACTTACAATGATTAAGAGGTACGATTCAAGTCCAAAAAATGAAAGTAAATTTGATTTGTAAATGGGTGTGACTGGCAGCTTCTCAAAGTGCAAGCTCTCTGCTGACAAGCCTCATTGTAAGAAACTTAATTGTAGCATTTTTAGGGTCTTCGCAGTAAAAATCCCAATGAACCCCAATTCTGTACCATAACTGAACTATACACAATGTTTATCCTGATGTCCAGGTGACTGGACCAAGGAAATGTCTGGTGCAAAATCCTTGTGCTTGCACCACACCCTCTGGCATCATCTGTCATACTTGAGATGAACTTTGTTCAACTGGGCTCCATGGGGAACTGAGAGTCAAACTGGAACCTGCCTGATTTTTTTTTTCAGTAGCCTATGCTCCCAGTCAACTTGCAACTGAATACATTATTGGCCCTGCATAAATTCACCATAATTAAATTTTAGTTTAAGTAGTACAGCACACTTCAATATACTTACAGCGAATGGGAGTGTTTTACACGTTAATACAAGTCTCACAAAGCTATCATAAAGTGAAATCCGATAAAGGTGATTTAATACCAAAGGAAGTAGGGTGCACTTAGCATTCACCCCTGAGTGTCAATGAACTATTTGAGGCAGCACGGTGGCTCAGTGGTTAGCACTGCTGCCTCACAGCACCGGGTTCAATTCCCACCTCGGTGACTGTCTGTGTGGAGTTTGCACATTCTCCCAGTGTCTGCGTGGGTTTCCTCCGGGTGCTCAAATTTCCTCCCACAATCCAAAGATGTGCAGATCAGGTGAATTGGTCATGCTAAATTGCCCGTAGTGTTAGGTGCATTACTCGGGTAAATATGGGGGTGGGGGGTAGATGGAGAGTCGGTGTAGATTTGTTGGGCCAAATGGCCTGTTTTCATATTGTAGGGAATCTAATCTAATCATTTATGCATCAAACTAGCAATCTTTGGTAGCAAACATCAATACAAATATGATGGTGGCAATCATCCCAAAACATTTCCTGATTATTCCATGTAGGGACAGATTCTGGGATGGGAGGAGTTTTGGCAGTTGATGCAGTCAATGAAGGAGTCAGTAAGCTAGAAGTTTAATTTAATCGTCCTTCCAGTCCTCTGTGGATTCCCTTTGAACGTTAAGATTCTGATTTACTTTTCAAAAATTAACAGACAGTTACCAAAATCGCCCTTAATGATGGCCATTTCTTCATTAGTGCTGGTACCTGAAATTTAGAGGAAGCATCACTCTATTTTCATCCTAAACTTGTTGGTTAACCAAATTAGGATAAATTCTCGAATGTGAACCATACTTTATTATTTTTTCTGTACATCATAATTATCCTTTTTGAATCTGTGGATCTGCCTGATGTTAACTTTTCTACTTAAAAATGAACGTTAACAACATTTCTACCATCTTTCCCAATTAGCCACAAAATTTCCAGTTGTAATAATTTACCATTGGCCAATAAGGACAAAAGAGGAAATTTGAATAATCTTATACCATTTGTGGAATTAAGGGGAAGACTACAAATAAGTACAAGTGCTTTTAGATTAGTGAGGAATGTATTAGACACAGATTAGATATTTTTTAAAGCTATTTAAGTCCTCACATTCCAAATATTAAAAGTAACTTTAGTTACCAATTGTTTAAAAAAAAGCAGAAATGTTTCAAATGTACTATCCTCTCTACCTCCTAATCCTGAGTTGAAGGAAGTATCAAATGTTTTTAGCAACATTGCACCACTTCCTTATAATAAGTGCAATAACCACGACAAGAGAAGGATGTGTGTATGTGCACATGGTGAGTGGAGATTCTGACCTTTTTTGTTTGTTACTTCTTATAACCTCCATGAGGTGGGATTATATTGAACAAATCCCTCTTCATTTTGATTGCACCTACATGCATTATACTGGTATTAAATAAACGGCCTGCTTGAATTATAGGGAAAAATACAATAGAAATTGGACAACATGAGCTGACATGGGGCAGGCAACATCTGTCCTAAATAAATGCCAGGTAATGACTATTGATAACAAACAGCTATCCATCTCCCTTTATTTTAATTGGCTTATCACTATAGAGTTCACACTCTGGAGGAGCCTAGCAGGAAAGATAGTGGAACAGCAAAGGCAGCAGTTTCTGGGAGTAATTCAAGAGACACAGCAGAGGTTCGTCCTGAAGAAAAAGAAGCATGGCACAGGGAGGAGGAGGTAACCATGGCTGACTGGGGAGGTCAGGGATAGCATAAAAACAAAAGAGAAAGTATATCATGTGGCGAAGAGCAGTGGGAAACCAGAGGATTGGGAAACTTGCAGAGACCAACAATAAAAAAAAAGAAATAAGGAGGGAGAAGATTAAATATGAGGGTAAGTGAGCCAGTAATATAAAGGGAGACTGTAAGAGTTTCTTTAGATATCTAAAGGACAAAAGAGAGGCAAAAATGGACATTGGGCGACTGGAAAATGATGCTGGACAGATAGCAGTGGGGAACAAGGAAATGGCTGAGGAACTGAATAATTACTTCTCGTCAGCCTTTATGATGGAAGACACAAGTAATATCCCAAATATTCAAGAGAGTGAAATATGGTGGCCATCATCAAGGAGAATGTGCTAGAAAAACTGAATGGCCTGAAGGTAGATAAATTACCTAAACCAGATAAACTACATCCCCAGAGTTCTAAGTAGCTGAAGAGATAGCAGAGGCGTTAGTGATGATCTTTCAGGAATCGCTTTCAGAAAAAATTCAGAATCAGGAAGGGCTCCAGAGGATTGAAAAATAGCTAATATGAGACCTCTGTTTAAAATGGAATAAAGCAAAAGATGGAAAATTACAGACTGATTAGCCTAACCTTGGTCGTGGGTAAGATCTCAAATCCATTGTGAAGGATGAGATTTCTGAATACCCAGAAGTGTATGGTAAAATAGGCAAAGTCAGCATGGTTTCATCAAAGGGAGGTCATGCCTGAGAAATCTGCTAGAATTCTTTGAGGAAGTAACGAGCAGGTTAGACCAAGGAGAGGCAATGGATGCTATCTACCTAGATGTCAAGAAAGCCTTTGACAAGTTGCCACACAGGCAGCTACTGAGTAAGATAAGAGCCCATGGTGTTAGAGGCAAGGTGCTCATATGGACAGAAGCTTTGCTGTTTGGCTGAAAGCAGGATGGCAGCTGGTGGTGTTCCGCAAGGCTCTGTGTTGAGACCACAACTTTTCATTTTATACATTAATGATCTAGATGAAGGGACTGAAGGCGTTCTGGCTAAGTTTGCAGATGATACAAAGATAGATAGATGGACAGGTAGCGTTGAGGAGGCCAGGAGGCTGCAGAATGATTTGGACAGGTTAGGAGAGTGGGCAAAGAATTGGCAGATGGTGTACAATGTGGGAAAGTGTAAGGTAGAAGTACTATAGTAGGAAGAATAGAGGTATGGATTATTTTCTAAATGGGGAGAAAATTCAGAAGTCTGAAGTGCACAGACTCTTGGGAGTGCTAGTCCAGGATTCCCTCAAGGTAAACTTGCAGGATTGAGTCAGTAGTTAGGAAGACAAATGCAATGATGGCATTTATTTTGAGAGGACTTGAATATAAAAGCAGGGATGCACTTCGGAGACTCTATAGGCTCAGGTCAGGCCACGTTTGGAGTATTGTATGCAGTTTTGGGCCGCGTATCTCAGCAAGGATATAACAACCCTGGAATGTGTTCAGAGGAGATTCATGGGAATAGTCCCAGGAATGAAAAGCTTAACATATGAGAAATGCTTGAGGACTCTGGGTTTTTAGTCGATGGAGTTTAGAAGGATGAGGGGGAATATAATTGAAACATACAGAATACTGAATGGCCCGGACAGAATGGATGTTGGGAAGATATTTCCATTGGTAGGAGAGACTAGGACCTGAGGGCACAGCCTCAGAGTAAAGGAAAGACCATTTAGAATGGAGATGAGGAGAAACCTCTTCAGCCAGAGAGTAGTGAATCTATGGAATTCGTCGGCACAAAAGGCTGTGGAGGCCAGGTCATTGAGTATATATAAGACTGAGATAGATAGGTTCTTGATTATCAAACGGATGAAGGATTATGGGGAGAAAGTGGGAGAATGGAGTTAAAAAACCTATCAGCCATGATCAAATGGTGGAAACTTATCAGCCATGATTGAAAGGCAGAGCAGACTCAATGGGCTGAATGGCTAATTTCTGCTCCTATGTCTTATGGTCTTATGATCTTATCAATGTCTTAGGAACACTGCTGACCTGAAAGCTAATTGAACAAGACGTAACAAAATCTGATGACAAGAACAGAGCAGGGGCTAGATACTTAGTGACAAGGAAGTCACTCCCTAACTCTCAAAGGCTCTCCCATTACTACTAGACTCAAGGATATGATACTTGGCTGACTATAGCTGCAATTACACTCAGGAAGCTTAAGGAGGACAGTCCGATTCACTAGTACTTCTACAAGTGTCCATACAACCCATCTTCCCCAATGTTGGCACTCGAAGATTTCAATAGGCAGAATTTATAAGATGCACTGCAGCAGCTCATCAAGCTTAGTTCAACAACATCTCACAGATCAGCAGGCTGGAGAAACACATGTGTAATTATTGGAACAAAATCTCCTCCAAGTTATAAATTGTTATGTCATTGTCATTGATCCAAAATCCTGGAATTTCCTGTCTATGACCACTGTTGGAATGCCATCAGAATAACAACATGCATTTATTCCAGTATCTTTAACAGGAAATGTTCCAAGTACTTCACAGGAGTATAAGAAAACAGTGATGACAGGTTATATGCTTCTGTGTCAGAACTGCTTACAAGGACAATAAAGCATCTGGTGATGAGTGAAACTAAATTATCTCACTTGGAAATTAACCATCTAAAGTTTCAAGGTGCCAGACAGTAGGCTGCCCGATGGATGTTGTTCCACCATATGGAAGACACATCTTATATCGCATTGCTATTGAAGAAATCATATGATTTTAGTAACTCTTTCCAGCAGCAATTGTCCCGAGTGATTTGATATGAGGAAGTACTCAGATTTATATTACCCAGTATCTATCACAATTAAGGTGCAGGATGGTAGAAACTGTTGTTGAAGCTCCTCACTTCCAACTGACGAAGTCATGGTATAAAGTATGGGCAGGAGCAGGAGGCTTGTGACAATGATTCATATTCATATTTTCTGGTGAAATCTGCTGCTCACACTCTGTCTAAGCATCTCCTTTTGCTGGCACGAGGTGTAGCTGTGAGATTGATGCAGCACACTGCCATACAGCAACACGCGCTGCACCGGAGACTGAGGACAGCTGACCAGCAAGACAAGCTGCCTTGTTTTGTGACTGCACTAATGGGCAGACAGGCATTAGATCAGTGAGCACTAAGAATGCAAGCAAACATTGCTGACATGCAGCAGGCATAATCAGTGAGCTGGGTGCCTGTCCCAGTGTAAAGTGACCTTGCAGCACCCTTTCAATGCTAGTGCCCCTTGCAATGTAAGCCTCTACAGTCTCACATTAATAGAGTCATACAGCATGGAAACAGAGCCTTCGGTCCAACCATTCCATGCTGAAAATAATCCCGAACACAATACCGGTGCATAGTAAGAGTGCCAGGATGGTTGTGATATGTCACAGATGTCAGATGCCAAAGCCTGTAGAGAAAGGGTGAGGTGTCCGGTACCTAATGATCATGTCCTAGGGCTGAGATTTGGTTGTGGGCAAAATGGAGGTTGATCAGAGCAAACAGTGAAATGAATCCTCCAGGAACCAGCCATGGTTTCCTCAGAGATGAATTGGCTTCAGTTGTCACTGCCTCTACTAACTTCTCTTGCATCTATATACTGAAGAAGTATCAATCAGAATATGCAACACATGGAACACATACACCAGAGTCCATTGATGTGAAGGCACCTGTACTGATCAAATGTGAGGCAAAAGTGATGTGATGCAGTGTATTCAGATGGCTTTGCATCTTGTGAGCTTCTTGTGTGGCATAATCTCTGGCCTGTCCCACATCTGTTGGCTAACCTGATGGAGAGGAATTATTAAAGTGAAGTAACTAAGGTCCCTTGCCTCCCCTTGATAAGGAGCTTCTAGTGGCTGTGAGAGCTCCAACAAGTGGGGCATGACAGAAATGATGTAACAATTACTGGGCACCATCAAATCTTTACATTGACTCTATACCATCTATGTTATCTCAGCCTCTGCCTTACCAGAGACCCCTTGAAACTGCATTGCCTCCTGCTCCATTGGTTACAATAACAATAACTCCTTCACTGGTCTGTTGGCACTCCTTAGCCTTCATTGCTGGTGTTTCCTGCAACCAACACTTAGGTAATGCCAATGTTGTCCTCATGTCCACGTGCTGGTTACCACGTATATTCTGATTGTATGTTGCAGGAGCCATTTAGCCATCTCACTGCAACATTCACTGATGCCTTAACATGGTTCTGACATGCAAGAGAATTGGATACCTTGATGATAAAATAAAACAAAGAATGCCAATGCTGGAATCTGAAACCAAAACAGCAAGTCCCGGAGAAACTGAACAGGTCTGGCAGCATCTATGGACGGAAAAACAGAGTTAATGTTTTGAAGGTTAACAGAGTTAATGTTTTCACTCTGATGAAGGGTCACTGAACTTGAAACACTAACTCTTTTTCTCTCCACAGATGCCGATAGACCTGGTGAGTTTCTCCAGCACTCTTTGTCTCAATATTAACGTTAGTACCTGATGCCACCCATGCATGAATCGACATTACACGGTGACTTCCATTTAATACTGTGCTTTTAGAAAGCGCCCAAAGCAGAGAAAGCTAAGGGACCAAGAGTCTAACCCAACTGTGCTTGGGTTAGAGGCCAGAGGCCCAGATTAGGAGAGCATCAGGATCTGTGATTTCTGTCCCTGTAATTGATTTAAATTGCAGCATGTCATTCAATTTCTCTCTGTACTGAATTCAGGTGCTGGCAGTTACACTATAGCCAATTATAATGTCTGACCCGGAGCCACATCTTTTTTGTGATATTTACTAGTCTCCTCCTTCCATCCTCTGGAAAGAAGGCCCACCTCCTTTTGCAGAATGTTTCCAAAACTGCCTCAATAAAATATTGCTGAAGGAAATGGTGACCTTTCCTCTTCCTCCCGACGTTTCCATTTTTCCTTTGTAGCTGTCCACCCCTTCCTCCTGTCTCCAGGTTCAAAGTGGCTTAATGGACAGATGCACTTAGAAATCTGAACTGTGTTCAACTTGCTGGCACTAGGACCTCCTCAGCACTGTTAACTGGATGGCTCCATTGTCAATATTCCCTTAATTTGCTGTTGCTGTTGCTACAAAGCACAGGCATGACTGTCATTCACTCATATATGATGCTGTGATGCATTTCCATCTGACCTCAGAACCTCCAACCTAACAGCAGAACCATGACCGTTGAATTTTTTTAGTGAGAGACTTTATGTATTCTGCATTTTCTCTCACAGTAACATATACATAGTCAATAGGCATACAATCCCACTGGGGGTACTTACAAAGGTATTAACATTAGCACACTGCAGTAAAACCAGGAGATGCTGCAAAAATACAGCCTGCCTCTTCCACCAGAATAGTCCAATTGAATTCTGAACAAGGTTTCTTATACAAAATACTAACCTGTCTCCTTTCTTTTCAGATGCTAATGAACATGCTATTTATTTCCAGTGCCTATTTTTATATCATTTTATATTGACCACATTTGCAATTTATTCTATTTCTTTACAACTCTGCTCAAGCTTATTGTCTTACTATTGAACAGGAAGAGCTGAACAGTTGTAGCTTTTCAGAAAGAATCTAAATAGGTCATTTATGAAGATCTTAATAGAGAATCCATTCAAAATTAGGTTAAGTGAAGAGTGTACACCATATTATATGCCAATAATAAGCCTGCTAATGTAAAAACAGCAGGACAATGCAATTAAAGTCGATATTTCCATTGAAACGTCAACAGTATTTTAGGTACACTTGGTAGAATGGGCTTCTCCTGAACTGTAGTTTCTTTGATTCTGAAGAATTTCAAGTGTCAATTTCTATTTAGCCCTCTCAAAATAAAATTGGATTCCTGATTCATAGTGAATATGGGCTAGATGAATCATGTGCTTAGGTTTGATGTTCCTGTTCATATTCTGACTCAGTCATAATTTCCAAAACGTATGCCAAAATCACAAAGATAGAAAACAACATACATGCATAAATCCCAATAATGAAGTGTAGACCAATGTAGATCAACTGTAATTGAAAAACTGTCAGATGGGAAGTTACACAACTTTGGCAGAAATCTTAGTTGGAATCACTCGATGTTATATTTCTGAATTACATTCATCTGCGATAGGGTTAGTATCACTGACCAGCTCAAAAGAAAACCTTGCTTAATCTCGCACAATTACACCAGCTAACCAGAATTCATGACAAAACCTTCTCTTGTATTTGGGCAGTAGGTAAATATATATTCTGATAAGCTGAGGGTGGGTGTGTAAACCATCAATTAATTCAACAACAGCAAATAAATCATATTCAATCTTGACCTATAGTTTTACAGTAACTTATGAGAGTTATGCTTTGCAGAAGGAATTTCAGACAAAAGTTTGAAGCATTAACCCTATTTCATTCCCTGTAGATGCTACACCGTTTTTCCAGCACTTTTTCTTTTTTTAAAATTATGCATATTGTGTAGCAAGAAACGAAGAAACCAATGGACAAATGAAAATGAATTTTGTTGCCAGACATTTTTACTGGTTTGCTCTTTCTGATTAATATGAAAATCTGTTATATTTATTTCATAAATACACATTATACACACCTACTTCAATTATTGTGAAGCCTTATTTTAAGAATCAAACTGCTAAAGAACATGAGACACATACAAGAAGCATACACCATGCTGGTACAGTTTGGTGCTTGCCTGAATCTCTGCAGATCCAGCAACAGTCAAGAAGCTGCACCACCGAGGACAAAACAATCTGGTTGATTGGGACACCAGTCTTCACTATCTGCCTCACCACCTATGCACAGTGGCAGCAGTGTGGACCATCTACAGAATGTACTGCAGTAACTCACCCAGTCTCCTTTGACAGCACCTTCCAAACCTGACCTTTGCCACCTAAGACCACACAGGTAAGAGAAAAATTTGGATATCGACTATAATGATGCTGTGTATAAAAGGTACTCGCTTCAACTTCAGCCACTCTGTGTAATGGAGTCTGTCAGAGCTATGTATATGATATACATTTACACACATAGTCACAAACATAGTCATATGCCTGTGATATTGTAGCTGTTAAATAGTTTGTGGTGTAAATAAACTTCAAGATATCTGACTCAAGAAGAACCTTACTCTATATGTTATAATGGCTAATGTTATACTGTCTGTTCTGAAATAACGTGATACTTCCGTTCCCATGCGAACCCGCATTATAAGAAAATCACATAGAAGCAGCACAATTTAAACCAATGAGAACAGAATCAGGTTATAGCTGATACAGGTAAGGAAAGTTTACACTCTACAAAAAATGTCTAAATTCTTCAATCGTGTTATAACCTGTTCGTGTTGAAGTAACATGCGTTATAGCAGAACCAACCGTATAAATCCACAAGGTGGCATCATCCAAGGTGGCAAATTCCTCTCCAAGCCTCTTGCCATCCTGCCTTAGTGCAATGTTTGCATTCCTTCACCATCACTCCGCTAAAATTCCTGGAAGTCCCTTCCAAACAACAAAGCGTACCTGTACCAGATAAATTGTAGCAGTTCAAGAAGACACCTTATGACTTCTCAAGGACATTGGTTATAAATGGCCTTGTCAGACTGTATCCAATAAATGAATAAATAAAACTTTCACATTGTACTAATGTAATGGATTAACAGATATAGGAATGTGTAATGTACTACAAATGCATGCATAATACAGCAGTAAGTTTTCTTTGTTAACATTTAATTTCCAGAGCCAAGTCTTCGCTGAATATCATGTTGCTTTCATTGTCATAGAGTCATAGAGATGAAACAGACTCTTCGGTCCAACTCATTGGTTCCTTGCTAAAATGATTATTCTTTTTATATCATCTTTGACAATGAATGCCAGAAGCTAGTTGACTATGAGGGTAACAAAGAGAATACCAATCCCATCTTCACTCTAAAATGATTCTCAATGAACTTTCCACCAACAACTATTTGAGTAGATGTGGGAATTCTGGTTGATCTTTTCCTTCCATAATCTAAAAGTACTAAAGCTAATTGCAGTTCACTACTGGCACCTACACCTTCCCATTGTCTAAGATAAATTGAGCACAAAGTAGGGAATCATCTTAGTCTGAACGGGTATATATAATCAGTTGAGTCTTCAGGGGAGCTACTGAGTGGCTGCCTTTGTTTGTCAGAGCAATTGAGCTTCCTAGAAAGGCCCAGCAAATTTATGATACATATCAAACAGCTATTTTAAATTACCAATTAAAACTTACTATCTGTATTATTAAAATAAAGACATTAAATTGCTTTGAATATGCAATGTCCCTTGCATTTAACTGTGTTGCCACATCCAGGGATTCAAGTAAACTCAAATATCCAATACAGCTGAAATGTTCAGCACAGAGAATTATCATACATCTCTTCAGCCTTTCGTGCATATAAAATGAGACTTCATTGTCTTTGAAATATTCCATCATCATACCCAAGTATTCAAAACAGTGTAGATTCCAGCATTTCAGAATCATCCAGAGGAAAGAATATGCCAGGGAAAGATACATTTTGGCTAATTAAAACTTTTCCTCATACTCCGGCTGGAACCTCATCCATTCAATCTCTTGGGAAGAAATTCTGCAAAATACCTCTTTACTGCTCCTTCTTTCTCCAGGTACATTAAACAAAACTTTAGAATAACTATCATATTATTCATCCTGAATCAGTTGCGAAGTATGCACTGTATACAGGCAAAGTAAATCACCAGTGATTAAAAATCAGTTTATGTGCATCACACAACAGACCATTTTTATAAGACATGGCAGCCATACTTGAGTTATTTGGATATAGATTTGTCAGTTATCTTAACTAGGGCGTTTGTTTAACCAGGATGGTTAGATTTGTCAAGCCCTGGGCCCTGGAAGGGGTCTCCTGAGTTAATACGAATATATATACAACCCTCCGTTCCTTGGTTTGGGAACTTTGCACTGAGCATAGCTGTTCTGTATTTTGTGGGGTTTTTTGTTTTCTTTTGCCTTTCTTGTTTTAGTGTTGCTTTGCACAGTGTTAGGGTTTGTTTTGTATTATAGGATAGGTTAGTAGACAGTTTGTTGTATTGTAATTTGTGTTTTTTTACTTTTTATTATATTGATATTTGTTATTGATTGTATTTTTCAATAATTTTATATGTTTGTAAAGTTAAAAAAATTGCTAATAAATATATTTACAAAAAGTCAGCTTACAAGTAATAATTATCTTTGTTAATATATCAAAACATCAGCATCAGGTAATTTAAAAATTCAATTTTTTAGAGTTTTACTGCTGTACAGACCCAATCTTATCCTTTCAACTGTTCTAATCCTCTTCTCTTTCAGTACATAGATTATAGATTTAAGAATAACAAATTAATAGAGCCCTTTGAAATAACCAAAGTCATGGTTTTAATGACCTCCTGCCATCTTGACCAGATTGGATCACAGGGTTTCTGTAAGTTCATTCTCCCAAAGCAGTTGAATTATGCTGGATGTTATTCATTGGCGCGGGCCGACTTTATTAGTTCAGTAAAGTATCATGCTTCCTTTATGCATCTACATAAATTGTGTTAGCAAACTATTACACCATAGGGGACCTCAGAATTGAGCATAATTCTGTCACACTAACTCCCGCATTCGCTTTCTGGCAGGATTCATTGTTTATTATTAGCTATTAAAACCCAGGCTGATTTTCTTCATTTGCTTGTCAAGAGACACTGAATCTAATGCTGTGACATTCCTACTTCCTCATCTAGGATCAGTTACCTCAGCATAAAGATCATTAGCAAACCTGAGACTGTATTCAACCATATAGATATGTGCTATATAAGGCTCTGTTACAATGCAGAACTAAAACATTGTGAACTAATATAAGGGAACATGCAACAACTTAGAATTCACAAATCTTCCAAAACATAGTTTAATTTTGAACAAAATGCTTTCATAATTTTGGAATATAATCAACTCTGGTCAACTGTCAGTGGTGTAAGGTTTTGGAAAAAAAGTTTGATAAAGAATTTTCTTAGAATTGATCCTGCCTTAGTAGCATATCTTCAATGGGAAGTATGGTGGGAAGCTTCACAAACCTGATGACTTATTTGTAGTGTCCCTTGTGACAAGAATTGTTCCAGACTTTGACAGTCTATCCAATGACCCCATATTTGCTATCATTCCAAGACCTAAGAATCTTCCTCTATGATGTGCCTGAAATCTTAGAAAAAGCCTTTCAACTCTTGATTCTCCCATCCTACTAATCCCAAACTCTGGATCCACATTCCCTTCAAAGTACTGTGAAAGCACAAGACCCAGACACCCTTCTTAGATTTCAGGTCCCAGGACTCGAACATCATACTAACAGCAATAGTAACTGGCTAGCATGCCCAGCATAAAATTGTTTAGAATATAAAATGTAAATAATATCTGAGAAAGTAGACATTCAAAAATTAGTAGGCAAAAGTGAGGACTGCAGATGCTGGAAGTTAGAGTCGAGAGTGAGGTGCTGGAAAAGCACAGCAAGTCAGGCAGCATCTGAGGAGCAGGCAAATCGAAATTTGGGGCAAAAGCCCTTCATCAGGAATTCACCATTCACGAAGAAGGGCTTTTGCCCAAAACATTGATTCTCCTGCTCCTTGGATATTGCTTGACCTGTGCTTCGCCAGCACCACACTCTTCGACATTTAAAAACTAATCGCAGCATGTCATTACTGAATTAATATTCTTCAGCTTTGGGGATTTTCTAATGTACAGTGAAGGCTGAGAGAAAGTTAATTTGCAAATGCTTTCAATGCAAACAGTATGTAGATTTTTATTGCTACCGAATGAATTCATAATCTTCAAAGTTCTGATGGGTCTATGCCAAACTATCAAATGGAAGCAACTTGAGAAAGAACAGTGCTTCACAGCAAGGTGGAGAGAAACAGTCCACTAGGCTATCTCTCTCCATGACAGGAGCTGTTCAAATGAAAGTGGGAAAGGTAAATCAGTGTTGCCTGGTGGGAATTATGTTACTATCTCAACCAAACAAGTCGGAAAAGGATGCCTCACTCTTAAAATATCTCACTTTAAACAGAATCTTTAGGCCAACAAAATGACAAATCATTACTTGGCACAAATTGCACCAAAGCATATCACCACATAACTTGCTCATGTTATTTTCTTTATAAAACTTATATTTATGATTGTTTTTCTTTCTCTGGACAAAAGGAGCATCTTGCACTTTTTCATTGGCACTGTGCCTGTCTAGCCCAAGATCTTTTCACCATTCTACAGATCACGCTTTCCAACAATGTACGCATTAATTAATGTAGGTGTCAATTTCTCTGCAATAGACAATACTGCAATGTGTAAACCGTCATTGATTTACACTGAATTCCTGATGCAATGCTTTCATATATTGCATTAAATGAGGAAACATATATGGCAAGATACAACTGCCATAATAATTGCATTCTTCTATACGGCAGATGGACTGAGAAGGAATCTTTCAATGCATTGAGAGGATAGGTTTACATGCAGCGACAATGGAAAATCCCAAAGGGCAAAGTGGATTTCTCCACAACATTAATTACCAATGATTTGATTATTTAATTTGATTATCGAGCATTGGTGAAGTTTCCACTACTAATATTCTGTACAGCTTGATTTTAAGTAGAAGTGGAAAGTCCACTAAAGCTGATCACAGTTCATTCCAGAATGAAAACCGCAAATATGAAATCTTCACAAAAGGTTCATGCTAAATAAGTAGATTATATTATATAAAAGTTATATAAAATATTTAATTTTAAATTCATAAAAGAATAGAAAAATGATATTTTACTTTTGACTTATTATTCCTAAAATGTTAAGTAAATGGCTGGTTTTATACTCATTGACAGAATGTAGGCAATAACATTGTTTAAGTCCCATGTTAATATGACATGCAGAACAAATGAACTATCTGTTTTCTCTTTATTGCTTTATGCAAAGTAGCACATCACTCTGCACATCTGTTACTGACACCTGAGCTTATCTGTGGAAATATCCAATGCAGACAGTGTCTGAAAATAGCTGAGAACGTAACAGAGGCATCACGAGACAGCATTGAGTCTTGTCCAGAGGTATCACAACAGCTTAATCAGCTAAATTAAACCAAACCATAATATTGTGGTGTCCAACCTTGCTGACAATGGAGAAGTTTTGCAGGAGAATGATATGACCACAAATAGGAGTAGGAGTAGGCCATTCGGCCTCTTAAGTCCAGCCTACCATTGCTCCTCTTTCAAGCCAGCTTCTTGCAACACTAAACCACCCAATTTTCCAAAAGTCCATCTACCTCATCTTTAAATACCATCAGTGAACTAGACTCCACAATTTTCTGGAGTTTCGAACACTGTTCCCTCTAATTAGCTTTTCTTCTGCACAGACGTCTGAGGTCCATGCGCAGCAGCAACTTCTGGAACCAAGAGCCAATGTTGCGATCTGCATTGGTGTGCTGATCGCTACACACAGAAAGTCGGAGCAGCTGCCTATACAGTTTCAAGGGAGCATTGGTAGAGAATTCCAGATCTACACTACCCTCGGGGAGAAGAACTTCCTTCATATCTCAGTTTTAAGTGAGTGCCCCTCTTATTCTGCAACTATGTCCCATAGTTTGAGATCGCCACACTAATGTAAACACCTTCTCAACATCCAGCCTCCCAACCCCTCTCAGAATAAGACCAACCCTCATTACACAGAACATAGAACAGTATAGCATGGGAACAGGCCCTTCAGCCCACCATGCCTGTGCTAACTATGATGCCATTCTAAACTGGGTGTAGGTTTGCTCGTTGAGCTAGAAGGTTCACGTTCAGACATTTCATCACCATACTGGGTAACATCTTCAGTGAGCGTCCGGACAAAGCTCCGGGAGGCTCACTAATGATGTTACCTAGTATGGTGACAAAATGTCTGAACATGAACCTTCCAGCTTAGCAAGCAAACTTACATCCAGAACCTCAACCTGAGCTACAACTCTCAAAACTCGCTAGCCATTCTAAACTAATCTCATCTACCTGCATGTGGTCTGTATCCCTCTCTTTCCTGCCTGTTCATGTGTCTAAATGCTTCTTGAACATTGCTATGATATCTGCTTCTCCCACCTTCCAGGTGCCTACTACCCTCTATGTGAAAATCTTCTCTCACACATCTTTAAACTTTTCCCCTCTCACCTTAAAGCAATGCCCCTTGGTGTTTGACAGTTCCGCCCTGGCAAAAAGACTGAATATCCAGACTATCCAACACCTTTTAAAATTTTACATACATCCATCAGGTCACCTCTCAGCCTCTGACATTCTAGCGAAAACAATCCAAGTTGGTCCAAAGCAAAACAAAGAACCGCTATGTTGGCGATCTGAAATAAAAATGGAAATTACTGGAGAAACTCAGCAGGTCTGGCAGCATCTGTGGGAAGAAAGCAGAGTTAACTTTTCAACTCTGATGACTCAACTTCAGAACACAGGCTCATTCCCCAATACAAGGTCTAGTACAGCCACTTCTCTAGTTTGACTATCTATGTATTGTTTCAAGAAACCTTCCCGAATGCACCAAACAAATTCAGTCCCAGCTAAGCCTCTGCCACTATGGAAGTCCATATCAATACTGGGGAAGTCAAAATCACCTACTATCACAGGCTTGTTGTTTAACATCTTTCCATGATCTGCTTACCCATCTGTTCCTTTCTGTCCCCCTGACCACAGTAGTGTAAATCCATCATACTGTTTGCACCTGGATGCCAGTAATATAAACTCATCATACTGATCGCACATTTCCTAGGTTTTACCCATATGGCTTTGCTGGATGAGCCCTGCAAGATGTCCTCTTAGTGCAGATGTGATATTCTCCTTAAGCAGTAATGTAATCCCCCCCCCCCATCCCCCCCATCCCTCTTACATCCCTCTCTATCTTGCCTGAAACATTTAAACCCTGGAACATTGAGCTGCCAGTCCTTCCCTTCTCTTAACCAAGTTTCTATCATAGCCACAACATCACAATCCAATGCACTGTTCAAGCTTAATAACTTACCTGTCTTACCTGTTATACTCTTTGCACTAAAATAAATGCACTTCAGTCCACCAGTCCTGCCATGTTCACTAACCTGGCCTTGCCTATCCTCCCTATTAGACTTACATAATGTCAAATTTCTCTTCAATCTTCTAACTGCTAATGAATAAAGGCCTAACCTGTTTAGCCGTGCTTGATAAATCAACCCTTTTATCCCAGGAATCAATCTATTGAATCTCCTTTGATCTGTTTCCAATGCCAATATATTCTTTCTTAAATACATGGACCTAAACTGTATATAGTAGTTTAGATGTAGCTTCACCAACACCAAGTAGAGTTGGAACAAGACTTCCTTATTTTTAAATTCCAAAGAAATAAAGGCCAAATAGTGCAAACAGGTCAGAGGATGAGCAGGGATAGTTAATCATAATCATACATTGGATGTAATTCACAATTTTCAAAATGACCCTTTCAGTTCTTTAAAAGGGCATTAACCTGACTGAAAAGGTTTAAATGTGGAGTTACAGGATGTATTTTCCAAAGACAAGGTCAGTTTGTAAATAGCAGTAGGGGAAATAGAGAAAAGGTAAAGTTGCTATAGTCTTACCAGACAATAGGACCAATCACCAGACCACTCGTTAGAGATAGACAATTGGTGATAGTTTAACCACCATACCTCAGGCGAGGCTGAAATAACTCCAGAGGCCAGTATCCTATCACCAATTCATCCTTTATTTACACATACATAATACTTGGCACTGAGCTGGTTTCCTCAGAACCAGCTCTCAGTGTGACCAGAAACTCTGACACTTGTTTTTTTTCTTCTTTTTAGAGCGAACAGTGGTAGTGTGAGGTCAAATTTTAAAAAAGGAGTGTCAGACATCCTATTCACCGTTTTTAAAAAAAAGAAAAAAAACAAGAGTGTCAGAGTTTCTGGTCACACTGAGAGCTGGTTCTGAGGAAACCAGCTCAGTGCCAAGTATTATGTATGTGTAAATAAAGGATGAATTGGTGATAGGATACTGGCCTCTGTGGAGTTATTTCAGCCTAACAGCGGTAGTGCTTATTTTTCCCCAGCATCCATGTCATGTGTTTGCAGGTGTAAGACACAGTGACACTCTTGTTTATCTTTTTTCTTCTTTTTTTTCTTTGACACTCTTGTTTATTTTTTTTTACAACTCCAGGGTGTCGGTGGACACCACGTGCTCCTTCTCCAAGGACACCCGGGCTGACACTCTTGTTTAATTTTTTTTTTCTTTTGATTCAGCCAGTTCAGGAATCAGGTTTCCCCCACACCAACAGTAACATACTGACTGTAGCACCAGCCAGCACAGAGTCAGTCCCCTAAACTGAAGAGACTCTGAATCTCCTGTTTATTTTTTTTTCTCCTGGGTGTCGGTGGACACCGCGTGCTCCTTCTCCAAGGACACCCGGGCTGACACTCTTGTTTATTTTTTTTTTATTTTTTTTTTATTTTTTTTTTCTTTGGCCAGTCACAACTCCAGGGTGTCAGTGGACACCCGCGTGCTCCTTCTCCAAGGACACCCGGGCTGACACTCTTGTTTATTTTTTTTTTTTTTTTTTTTCTCTTTTTTCCAGCTCCCTCAGAACCAGCTCTCAGAGTGAACAGGATATTTTTTTTTTTTTTTTCGATTCAGTCACCGAAGAACGGAGATTCTGAATCTCCTGTTTTTTTTTTAAAGTGGCCAGTCACAACTCCAGGGTGTCAGTGGACACCCGCGTGCTCCTTCTCCAAGGACACCCGGGCTGACACTCTTGTTTATTTTTTTTTTTTTTTTTTTTTTTTTTTTTCTGTCTTTCTTTTTTTTTTCTTCTTTTTTTCACAACTCCAGGGTGTCAGTGGACACCCGCGTGCTCCTTCTCCAAGGACACCCGGGCTGACACTCTTGTTTATATCTGTCAGCCAGGGCTCCCTGATTGGACAAGGTTAATAGCCTCAATCAGAGGATTCATACTCTATGAGGTCCACCTGGCTGACCTCATTACAATCACTAGAGAGGGGAGAGCTTGAGAAAGAGAATCCTTCATGGGAACCTCAGTCAGTGCAGGAATTGAACAAACAATTTGGGTAACACTCTTGCATTGCAATCTAGCCAGAATGATGTAGTTCTGCAGTTAGAATATGGCATATTTTAGAATAGATGAAGATTTACTTGATTAAATCAATGTTGAATCTTAACGGTAAGAGTTTAATGCAGATTCTAAGGAAAAAAGGTTGATACATAATCTATATGTGAATAGCTGACACCCTTCACCTTGAAGAACACAATGATTCAAGGATATTTCTGGAAAGATTATTTTCATTTAAATACATTTTACATGAAGACCACATTTTACCAAATCCTCCAAAACAATAATTAACAAATCTCCACAGATTCCAATTTGTCTGATAATTTTAAAGTTTTTCTCTGGCTACTTACTACTCCTCTACTTAACCATAAACAACATTTAGTTGCTGATGTTGTAATGAATGTTTTAAAAGGCTGACACCATCAGTACGTGTAAAATGTACATATCGCAGCGATACCTAATTCACACTGGGACCTTCCTGCACTAAAAACAGTCAGTGCTAAACCTCTAAAGTCAGGTAATGGCTGAACAGCTTCATAACAATTGGTAGAAATAATCAAGAAACAAGAAGAGATGATAAGCAAAATACGCATGTCTTCACGAACCATTTCTGCACTAGCAGCAGATATTAACACCAAGCATCAGCAAACATCTCAGCCATTAACATTACACTTGGAAGTTAAAACAGATTTCCAACATATGAACAAAGTCAATGCTCCATATGAGTGTGAACTTCACTGATTCTGTCTTTCAATACAGTTCTGAAGGGCTTGTAGTGTTGTTTCATATAACCTTTAATCTAATGCTAAAGGGCACCAGTAATGGTTTTAACACCACAAATCCTCCATGTCTCCCTCCTCTGGAAGCAATACACGTTTAAAAACAGATAACTACCAACCTTCTAAGTTTCAAAAACTGGCTTGCTATGGCAAATGTTTTTAATTTCCCTTCAAACAAGCCACACAACACAACAATAAAAATCAATAAAAGCATGCGAGGTTAATGTAGAATTCCCTATATTTGTTAACAGTACTGACCTTATGAAAGCAGGACTAGCTGCCCTGCCTGGCAAGCATTGCTGGATTCCAATAAATTCCATTCAACTCCTCCACCAATCAAGCACTTACCTCTTATTAGCACACTGCATCTTAGATATTTCCTCTGCACGCGATGTCCTGCTTCTTGCCGACCCCAGCACTGGAGGAACAATTGCATTCCAATAGGGAATGAGCAGATGGCTGTTTCCAAGGCAACTACATCTATTAAAACTACTGGCAGAAGGATGTGACCGCTGTTAACAGCATTACAATTGCTGGCATTGTACTACATTGAACAGAAAAAAAAGCTGCAGTGCTGACTGAGCATGCTCAGCAGGTATTCCTGCCCTTTAACCAGGCAAAATTTTGGGATCCAACTCCTCAATAATTCATAGTGATTTGAAAGAAATTTCCTTATTGCTAGTGACATGGAGCAGTCTGAAGTCTCCCAGGCAGTTTTGAAATTGCAACGTTGTATTTGTAGCAATACAGAGAAAGTAGGTGATAACACAACGCTGATATTTTGAACCAGAGACACTTTAAGGTTCTTTCTTGCATCCCTTAATTCTGAAAGGTGGCAGCTCCACTGAAAACAATGTTGATTTCGTTTGACCATGTTCCTGTTTTGTTGGAATGAACTTTCCCTTTAACGGCTAAAACCTCTACCTACTGTTTGCAAGGCAATTAACAGCAAGGGGGTAGAAGTTTGGGTGGGACCATCACATATGGAGTTCTTGCTCCATTGCCTCAGTCAACCCCAGTGAATTTATGAAGGTTACTATGCACACTGAAATTGAGTAGATTGGCTTCCACAAGAACAGACAAAGCAGACATGGTCAGTGGCTCACAGCATTGATGAAAAGGAAACAATTTTTTCAACTGGTAAAGTCCTGCTTTGGGATCAACCATGTGGAGGGGTGTGGGGTGGAGAGGTTCGAGGTCTGTGGAGATGTAAAGATTGCCCCAGAAATACCCCAGAATACCCCAGAACATCCACCCCACACTTGCCCCGCCTCTCTCCCAACTCCTCCCTCTTCACCCACCCATGCTTCTCACCACTCCACATCCTCAGACGTGGGAGGTCGTTGTTAGACATGCCCAGAGAGTGGTGCTCATTCCTGTTATATCTTAATTATCTGCCTGACAACCAAACTCTATTAATACTGCTTGGGGGAACCATCGGCTTTTTCCTAGAATCTTCCTTTTAAGTTCTATATACAATTACTGAAATCAGTTAAAAATATAACGTTAAGCCTTTCATTGAAACAAATAAAGCAGTGTTTTTTCAGAACAAAAATATTGGAGAGTTTAGAAAAGTTCTGTTTGGAACAAAGAGGGAGAAGAGATGACCTAATAGAGGTTTTCAAGTAGATGAATATAGAAAAAAGACTATTCTCTCTGTCAAGGTTAAAGATTTAATATAATCTTATATCAAAAATCTTAAGGAATGATGAAGAGAAATATTTTCACTCAGACTGGTTCATTTCCAACTGCAAAAGGTGGTGGAAGTGGATTTTATATTAATTTTAAAAGGGCACTGGTCTGGTACTTGATGATAAGTGTGGGATGGTGGCTCAGTGGTTAGCGTGGCTGCCTCACAGTGCCAGAGACCCAGGTTCAATTCCACTCTCAGGTGACTGAGTATAGTTTGCACGTTCTCTCTATGCCTGCGTGGGTTTTTTTTCCAGATGCTCCAGTTTCCTCCCACAGTCCAAAGATGTGCAGGTTAGATGGATTGCTCATGCTGATGCTCAAGGATGTACAGACTAAGTGGATTAGCAATGGAAAATGCAGGGTTAGAGGGATTGGGTAGGGATGTGGGTCTGGGTGGTATGCTCTTTGGAGGGTTGTTGTGGACTTGATGAGCCAAATGGCCTGCTTCCCCACTGTAATGATTCATTGATAAGAAATTTCGAAGGTGACTAACAAAAGGGGGGTCTGTAGGATCAAACATAATTCCCATTTCAAAGGTAGAGCACATGCAGATGGGTCAAAGGGATTCTTTCTGTGCTGTAAGTCTCTGAGATTTCCCTGGTTTATCATAACTGCACCGCATTAGACAGGCATACAAACATCAAGTTTAAACTTTACTTAAAGAAATGAATCATACTTAAATACTCAGCAGGTTCTAATTTTAACTTGACAGATTAGTTAAGAGTCACGATTAGGATAGTGTTGGAAAAGCACAGCAGGTCAGGAGCAGGGAAATTGCTGTTTTGGACAAAAGCCCTTCAGCAGAAATGAGGCCTGCAGAGAGAGGAGGAGAACTTCTTCAAGGTAGACATCCTTGGAAGAGGATTCGCAGTAAGGTTAAAATCAATTATGCGAAAGTGGGTACTGCAGATGCTGGAGATTAGAGTCAAAATTAGAGTAGTGCTGGAAAACCACAGCAGGTCAGGCAGCATCCGAGGAGCAGGGAAATCAATGTTTTGGGCAGGAGCCCTTCATTAGGAATGAGGCCTGTTAAGTTAAGAGCCTAACTGAATGTAAATACCTGCTGAATTTCTGAAGTTGTTGGCTGTCCTGCTTTTCAAGAAGAGGCTGAGGAATGTGTGATGTAGTGACACAAGATTACTTTTTCATAAATATCCAACAGGCTAACTGTCACCTTAACAATGCTTTTTGTCACAACATACTGTTATATTTCCCCTAAATACATATGAAAATGGAAAATTTGAAGCCAAACTAAGAAAATGCTCTATTTTAATGAAGAACATTTTAAAGATATCAACCTAACTGTATTTTTCTGAGCTTCCTACTTTGTATCAATATATGTAGTTGTCAGTCTCTTCAAAGATGCAGAAAAAGCATTCATTTTCAGTGAGCAAACTGAACAAAGAAACTGAAACTATTTGCTTAAGTACATTCAATTTTTAAGTTAAAATGCTAGGTTCAAATTGAGGATATCCCTAAATAGTCATATGACAAAATATACCCTAATTTTAGACAGAAGATGTTTGACACTTAAGTACTATGTTTGGAGAAAAATATTCCACTTATCTTCTGTCAGCCCAATAGCTTGAGCTTAATCTCACTGATGCTACGGAAACTTCATCGTTAACTGAACTGCTGGACCCTTTGTGTCTTTTAAAATTTATAATAGTGTTGTTGTAAAAGCAAAATTAAGCTTTGTGGTTAAGCTTTGTGTCATTCAGAGCAAGAAGCTTCTGTCTTTAAAAGAATACTGAACTCCATCAATAGTGATAATGAGGATCCTACAATTCCCTTTTGAAAGTGAAAACATTCAGCCAAGCTTTGCAGTTCTGATCATGACTAACGCCACCTGCTGGTAAACACATGAGCTTGCATGTCAGGGTGGAAAGAATTGCCCTTCCCCCAAACAGTCTAATTCACTTGAGGGAAGATACTGCAGATTTGTCGCTGTCCATAGAAAGTGCCTCTGCCTTAGTCACAAGAGAGCGAAATGCTGGCCTTGTTATATTGCTTGATTTTGCAGAGGCAGAATGAATTTGAACACAATCTAGTGATGCCACTGCTAAGACCTAGAGTTGGACAAAATGCAGTGTCCCACATTACAGAAAAGAGTTCAATTGTACTGAAAATGTACTATTAAATCTTCTGATGAGAATAAGCTATATTATGCACATTTTCAATATTATTATTTACCTAATTCCTGCTGAAAATGAAGTCTACATTTACAGGCTTTGTTCAGCAGCAAAAAACATAGCATAAATGCCTGCTTAGTTGATTTCTGAGCTTCATTATCATTTAAATAACAGCAGTACATATAGATTTTAAAAATTGGAAGAAACAACTGGACCTCAATATTTCCATAGAGGTGGGACGAGTGTGATAGAGTGCTAGGGGGAAATCTGACAAGGTCTTGGATGTCAAGGTTCTGCTAAGTTTTCCGGCAGGTCTCCATTTATTTTTTTTCCCCTTCCATATTCACCCAGCAGCCAGATAAAACGGCAAGCTGGCTGCTGGATGCAAAAACTGTGAGAGGACAATGCAACCAAGTATCATTCAACACAGTCTCTGGTAACTAGAAAGGGATCGCAGGCTTCAGATCAGGAGAGAGTGATAAAAATAGCACTTACCTCTTCTAGCCGGCAGCTTTCATCTCCATTTTGTTTCCAGCTGCCCAAACCCAGGGAAAGGCAGTCAGCAGCTGTTAAATTTAAATCAGGTTCCCAATTGCACTGCAGGAGTCTGACTTAAATATATTAATTAAAATGGCAGTGGGCATGTTTAAATTGTATTTTTAAGTGTTTATTCCTCTCTTTGCCCTCTTTCTGCTTGACAAGGAGGAGGGGGGTGAGTTTTAATGTCATCAAAGCCATAGACTGCTGTAGGTTATTTGGAATGATCTTTTATTATATATATTTTTAGCAGCATTATGTAAAAGTCAAAACTTATATAATAGCTGATCAAAACTACATTGACGAACTTAGCCTCGAAATTAAAGAATTTTTTTTTAATTGTTCATGGGACGTGAGTTCTCCAAAAAAAAGTACAATGCTCACTGTCCATCCATAACTGTCCTTGAGAAGGTTGTTGTCAGTCACCTGCTTGAATCACTGCTATCTCAGGGATGTAGGGATACACACAGTGAGTACTGTAAGGAAGTGAGCTCTAGGAATTGGACACAACAGTGAATGTTTAATGATTAGACTTACACATGACCTGAATGACCTATTTACTCTACAAGATTCACCCAGCTGATTTCTTAGACTAGGCTTTGCTCCTTGCACTGCTGGCAAAAACCATTGATATTATTCATTCCACAACTGGTGGCTGAGCTTAAATGCTGAAAATCCATTCCAAAACACTCTGCTTTGCCATTTATTTTTCTTTTTTCCAAATTTCCCTTAAAACTGACTTTTTAAATCAAACTTTGTGTTATCGTGTCCAATATTTCCTCATAAGCTGCTGGGTGAAAGTGGATAGCTCTGTACAAAATCTGTTGGGATGTTTACTACATTACAGGCAATATATTGTTGTGATTACTACTGGTGCCAAATTCATCCCATTTATACAGTGAATATAAAGTCTTTAAAATATAAAGAACTGACATTAAGTCTAATATGACCCTTCCTCAGGATAGCATCAACATGATTGGACTAATTGTGCATGTGCATGATTTATGTATTGATAATTGTCATGTAAGGTCATTGGGCCCTTGGTGCATAAAAATCACAATGTGAATGGAGTTAGCACACAATAGAAATCTAGAGTCTGGAACTCTGCAACAGACCTTATTACAATATGGACATGAACATACTAAGAAGTTTATCTCTTAGTGAATGTAACTATAAATCAGAGCCTGGTATATCTATGATTACCATGTACAGCAGTATTTAGTATTAAGGTACAGCACATTGTGTTTTTTTGAAGTCTAACACAGAAAGTAATCCTTGACTTTGTCCTCTTCTTGACCAGTTGTTAAGATTCTAGTTGATCTTACTAGTGGATAAAACAGATTTCATACTGAAATCTAGTTTGAAAGACTATACATTTTAATTTAACATGGTGATTTTTTGCTGAAACATAAGAAGGCAATGCTGCAGATTTAGTTTAACAATAAAACAGAAGTTTTACACAAATGGAATGAAGATATAATAGAACAAATCAAACTATTTACATCAAACACAATTTGAAATATTTCACAATATAAGTATATAAGTTAGCTTGCTGAGCTTGAAGATTTGTATTCAGATGTTTTGCCACCATGACGAGGTAACATGGTCAGTGAGAGTGTCTGGTGAAGTGCTGGTGGTAAATCTCACCTCTCTATTTATAGGTTTTGGTTTCTTAAGGTGGGTGATGTCATTTCCGGTTCTTTTTTTAAAGGAAAGGTAGATGGGATCTAGGTCGATGTGTTTATTGATGGAGTTATGGTTAGAATGCCATGCCTCTAAGAATTCTCATGCATGTCTGTTTCACCTGTCCTAGGAAGTGAGTGTTGTCCCAGTCAAAGTGGTGTCCTTCCTTGTGTGTATGTATAGAAACTAGTGAGAGTTGGTCATGTCTTTTGGTGGCTAGTTAGAGTTCATGTATCCTGTTGGCAAGTTTCCTGCTAGTCTGTCTGATGTAGTGTGTTTTACAGTTTTAAAAAATGCACCAGGATACATGGCATGGCATTCTAACCAGAACTCCATCAATAAACACATTGATTTAGACACTATTTACCTTCCCTTGAAAAAAAAGAACCTGAAGTGACATCACCAACCTTAAGAAACCAAAACCTATAAATAGAGAGGCGGGACATACCACCAGTGCTTCACCAGAGATTCTCACTAATGATGTTACCTAGTATGGTGACGAAATGTCTGAAAACCAACCTTCAAGCTCAGCAAGCTAACTTACATATAAAACATCAAACTGAGCTACAAATCTTCTCAAAAATTGCTATTTCAAAAACATTTTAAACCTTTTCATGGATTTTCCCTAAGCAAAAAAAAGGGACAAAGGAATCGATCAATATGTCGACCAATTTTAATTCTTCAGAAACAAAGCAACTTTCACTGTTTTCTCTCTCTTTTTGGAACCGCTCCCATTACCAACCACAATCCTTTGGATTTTTGTTTGTTTAAATAACGAAGTGTTGAGTACACTAATCTGTGTCACAACTGGGGGTACTACATTTCACTGAACTCTACTTGCAGAAAAGAATAGGAAAGGTTTAAAATATGAATAGTAGACTTTAACAAATTCAGCACAGTCTATTCAAGCAAGAGTCATTATATTTCTTTAAAGTCATATAATTGAAACCTTTGTATAATAAAGTCTTGGAAATTTTTAGAAAAATATCAAGGCATGCTCTAGAATGGCTATTTCATACAACTTCTTTAAAAAGTCAGTGAGATATGAAAAATAAGTTAAACAGTAAAGGCAGTACATGGAGTGAGAGTATTACTGAGATGGATAATGCATAACTATCCTAGAGTCATAGAGATGTACAGCACAGAAACAGACCCTTCCGTCCAATTCATCCATACCAACCAGATACCCTAAGTTAATCCAGTCCCATTTGCCAGCACTTGGCCATATCCCTCGCAACTCTTCTTATTCATTTACTTATCCAGATGCCTTTTAAATGTTGTAATTGTACCAGCCTCCTACATTTCCTCTGACAGCTCATTCCATACACACACTACCCTCTACATGAAAAAGTTGCCCTTTAGATCCCTTTTAAATCTTTCCCCTCTCATCTTAAACCTATGCCCTCTAGTTCTGGACTCTTTCCCTCCCCCCCAAGGGAAAAGACTTTGTCTATTTGCCCTATCCATGACCCTCATGATTTTATAAACCTCTATAAGGTCACCTCTCAGCCTCCAATGCTCCAGGGAAAATAACCCCAGGCTATTCTGCCTCTCCTTATAGCTTAAAACCTCCAACCCTGGCAACATCCTTGTAAATCTTTTCTGAACCCTTTCAAGTTTCACAATATCCTTCCTATAGGAGGGAGACTAGAATTGTACACAATATTCCAAAAGTGGCCTAACCAATGTCCTATACAGCCACAAGAATGACCTCCCAATCCCTATACTCAGTGCTCTGATCAATAAAGGAAATCATACTAAATGCCTTCTTTACTATTCTGTCTACCTGTGACTCCACTTTCAGACCTGCATACTGAGGTCTCTTTGTTCAGCAACATTCCCCAGAACATTACCATTAAGTGTATAAATCCTGTTCTGATTTGTCTTTCTAAAATGCAGCGCCTCACATTTATCTAAATTAAAGTCCATCTGCCACTCCTTGGCCCATTGGCCCATTGGCCCACCTGATCAAGATCCTGTTGTACTCTGAGGTAACCTTCTTCACTGTCCACTACATCTAAAATTTTGGTATCATCTGCAAACTTACTAACTAAACCTCCTATGTTCACATCCAAATCATTTATATAAATGATGAAAAGTAGTGGATCCAGCACCGATCCTTGTTGCACTCCACTGGTCACAGGCCTCCAGTCTGAAAAGCAACCCTCCACAACCACCCCATGTCTTCTATCTTTGAGCCAGTGTTCTGTATCCAAATGGCTGTATTCCATGTGATCTAACCTTGCTAAACAGACTACCATGAGGAAACTTGTTGAACCCCTTACTGAAGGTCCATATAGATTTCGTACACTGTTCTACCTTCATCAATTCTCTTTGTTACTTCTTCACAAAACTCAATCAAAGTAGTGAGACATGATTTCCCATGCACAAGGTCATGTTGGCTATCCCTAATCAGTCCTTACCTTTCCAAATACATATAAATCCTGTCCCTCAGGATTCCCTCCAACAGCTTGCCCAACACTGATGTCAGACTCTTCAGTCTATAGTTCCCTGGCTTTTTCTTACCACCTTTCCTAAATAGTGGCACCACGTTCGCCAACCTCCAGTGTTTTGGCATCTCACCTGTGACTATCGATGATCCAAAAATCTCAGCAAGGGGCCCAGCAATCACTACCTTAGTTTCCCGCAGGATTCTAGGGTACACCTGATCAGCTTCTGTGGATTTATCCACCTTTATATGTTTTAATACACCCAGCACCACCAACTCTGTGATATGGACATTTTTCAATATGTTATGATCTATTTCTACTTCTTCTATGTCCTTTTCCAAAGTAAACACTGATGCAAAATGCTCATTTAATACCCCCCCCCCCCCATCTCCTGTGCTTCCACACATAGGCTGCTTTGCTGATCTTTGAGAGGTCCTAATCTCTCCCTAGTTATCCTTTTGTCCTTAATTTATAAAACCCTTTGGATTCTCCTTAACCTTACTTGCCAAAACTATCTTATGTCCCCTTTTTTGCCCTCCTGATTTCCCTCTTAAGTATACTCTTTGTACTCTTCTAAGGATTCACTCAATCTCTGCTGTCTACACCTGACATATGCTTCCTTCTTTTTCTTAACCAAAACCTCAATTTCTCTCATCATCCAGCATTCCCTACACCTACCAGCCTTGCCTTTTACCCTAACAGGAACATACTGTCTCTGGACTCTCGTTATCTCATTTTTGAAGGCTTCCTATTTTCCAACCATCCCTTGAGCTGCAAACATCTGCACCTAATCAACTTTTGAAAGTTCTTGTGTAATACCGTCAAAATTAGCCTTTCTCCAATTTAGAACTTTAACTTTTAGATTCTGGCTATTTTTTTCCATCACTTTTTTAAAATAAATAGAATTATGTTCGCTGGCCCCAAAGTGCTCCCCCACTGACACCTCAGTCATCTGCCCTGCCTTACTTCCAAAGAGTAGGTCAAGTTTGCAAATTGTCTAGTAGGTACATCCACATACTGAATCAGAAAATTTTCTTGTGTACACGTAAGAAATTCTTCTCCATCTAAACCCTTAACACTATGGCAGTTCCAGTCTACTTCTGGAAAGTTAAAATCCCCTACCATAACCATCTTAATATACTTACAGATAACTAATATGTTCTTGCAAATTTGTTTCTCAATTTCCCACTGACTATTGGACGGACAATCCCAATAAGGTGATCATTCCTTTCTCATTTCTCAGTTCCACCCAAATAACTTCCCTGGACATATTCCCAAGAAAATCCTCTCTGAATACAGCTGTAATGCTATTCCTTATCAAAAACACCAATTCCCCTCCTTTCTTGCCCTCCTTTCTATTCTTCCTCTTGCATTTGTACCCTGGAACATTAAGCTGGCAGTCCTGTTCATCCCTGAGCCACATCTCTGTAATTGCTATGATATCCCAGTCCCATGCCCTGTTCCTAACCATCTGCCTTCCCTGTTAGGCCTCTTAAATGGAAATAAATGCAGTTTAATTTACCTTGTTCTCTGCTTTGTTCCTGCTTACCTTGACTGTTTGACTTGCTCCTTTTCCCAACTCCACCAGTCTCAGACTGATCTCTTCCCTCACTATCTCCCTGGGTCCCACCCCTCCACATATGAGCTTAAATCCTCCCAAGTAGCTCTAGCAAATCTCCCTGCTAGTATATTAGTCCCCTTCCAATTCAGGTGCTATCTGTCCTTCTTGTACAGGTCTCTTCTACCCCAGAAGAGATTCCAATGATCCAAAAATGTGAATCCTTCTCCCATACGTCAGCTCCTCAGCCATGCATTCATCTGCTCTATCCTCCTACTTCTACCCTCACTAGCTCGTAGCACCAGGTGTAATCCAAATATGACTACCTCCAGGACTTCCTTTTTAAATACCTGACTAACTTTCTATATTCTCCCTTCAGAATCTCATCCTTTTCCCTTCCTATGTTGTTAGTTCCAATGTCTACAATGACCTCCTTCTGGTCCCTCTCCTCTTTGAGAACATTCTGCACCCTCTCCGAGATATCCTTGATCCTGGCACCAGGAATGTAACACACCATTCCGGTTTCTTGCTGCCAGCTGCAGAAACGTCTGTCTGTGCCTCTGACTAGACAGTCCCATATCACAATCAATCGCTTAGAACTTGACATACCCCTTGTTACATTAAAGCCATTCTTGGTACCAGAAACTTGGCTGTTCATGCTACATTCCCCTGAGAGTCCATCACCCCCTACATTTTCTAAAACAGCATACTTGTTTGAGATGGGGAAAGCCACAGGAGACTCCTGTACTACCTGCCTCTCTCTCCTACTTATGCTGGTGGTAACCTATTTACTTGACTGTATCTGCAGCTTTTCTCCCTTCCTATAACTGCCATCCATCACAGCCCCTAATTCCTTATTGCTTCTAATTGCTGCTCCAACCAATCCATGCGATCTGGTAGGATTCACAACCAAAGGCACTTCCTGCAAACATAATCATCAGCAACATGAAAACTCTCCCGAAACTCCCACATCTGACAGGGAGAGCACATCACTGTACTAAAGGCCATCTTTGCTCCTTAACAATCTACAGAAAATAGCACACTGCTTTAAAAAATACTGCTCCACGCTAACTTAGTGCCTATGTTTTATATTTTGAAATTTTAATCAAGGGACATATCTCAATAAAACATATAACCAAAAGGAACGCACCCATGATTTAAAAAAGACAGCAAGGTTACACTGAAAAACCTTGCACTTATCTGCTCCTGTGCTGTGAGCTCTTCCACACACGTTCCTCCAAGATCAGCTGGGAATTTCACTGTTTGCTGATTTGTCACACGTATTTTGCTTTGAAAAGCTTCTGTAAAAATTTAATCACCTTAATCTTTAATAGTAAATTTCCTACAGGTGAAGTGTGAAATTAATTGCTCTGCTGTTGGAAAGTGAATAAGGTTTGGATGAAGGACGCAACTTTTGCAATTTGAGGTGAATACAGGCTTGGATTCCTTAATTATTGTGTTTCATTAATTTGATTCCATCAAAAGAACACCAGGGTGTTACCCAATTAGGATATTAAAAATGGTTAAAAAGCCTTTAGCCATCTGGTATGTTCTCATGACATAGCTACATTATGGACTGCTTTTTAGAATTTTTCTGATAACAGTGGAGAATCATGAATCTGCAGATACCAAAATTTAGGTACAATGCCCACAACACTTGCATTTTTGCTGAGAGACATCAGAAAAATGATTAATTGCAATTTTTCAGATTAGTATGGAAATATAAAATGACTTGCAAGACAGCCAACATTTCTTCTGTGCACCTGTTTTCTATTATCAGCTTTGTTACACAGAATACATCAACACTATATTCTGTTAAAAAGTTTCAGCACAAGTAATGTGGAGCACCTCTTGATTTTCACTCAACTTTTGCCTTTAATGTAAACCAAGAAATTATAAGGGCCTGAAACATGTGGTGGGATGTAGTAACGTTCCCAGGAGTAGATAATCGCGTGGGGGACGGGAAGATTGGGGAAGAATGGCACTTAGTTATGCAGGAGGCAAAATGTCAGCTTCATGACAGTGGGAGAAATGTTGGGAATCAAACTAGCAGTGGAATAAAGGCAGATTGTGGTCCCTGATGATAAATGGTGGAAATCTATTTTTAATGTCTTACCATGTCATTCATACTCATTCAAACACACGATCACCAGATTAACATGTATTTAACAATGAAGTCAGCAGCAAGTAAGAAACTCATGTTCAGATTCACAACTGGTCAGAATTGGTATGCAGCTCGTGAGGTAGTCTTCCTGATAGCTTTAAAGTGAATAAGAGCTGCATTTCTTTTATTGTGAAGTGGCTGCATTAATGCTTTGAGCTCAGATAATGGCTGTCCAAGGAGGTTGGACCAGGGATGGCTGTAGAAGGGAGAGTTGCAGCTCTCTAAGCAAAAATGGCCTGAGAAAGGTTATTAGGGACATAGGGAAGATCAATGTCTATTGACAGAGATTCAAGCCTGATTGAAGAGGCATCAAGGGTGAATGAGGATATGTTAACAATGAACTTGGGAGACTCAAGGGTAAATAAGAAGAGGTGAGCGTGAGAGAGAAAAGGCTGAGGATGATGTTTGTTCAGTCAATGTGGGAGAACATCTAGGATGATGGGTTACAACGCCAGGCTGAAAGATGATTGATCAAGTGTGATGTGGGGGTGCTCAAGAATCACAGAGGGTACTGCTAGAGTGATGGAAGGAGGGTTGAGGGTGATAAAGAGCAGGTCAAAGGCTCTTCATCACCCTCAAAGTTGCATGCTTGCAGTTCTAGTATCAGAATAGCTGGCCCAAGGACCAGTCTGCTGGCAGTTCCCCTGAAAAGCAAAGGTAATGGAAAACTATCACTGACAAAAATGGCTAAGTAAACAGCTCAGACTGAAGCATCAGTAGATAATAAGCCAAGGCCCTGCCTCCAAGTAGTGTACACATAAATGTTTGAGAATATGTATTTTCTTTATCTTAGGCAGTCTGGCAAGATTGAGGATGGCTTACTTTTAATAAATTATCAGGTAGCTGATAAATTTTACATGCAACTTGCAGACTCTGCCACATGTGGCGTAGATGGTGTTTCAAGGGTTGCATAGAAAATACACACACAGATATTTACCGCCTGCTCCATTCACAGCTGATGCTAAATTTGATCAGTAACAAGATGATGTTAAATCAAGATATAGTGGTGTATCTCAATAAAGTCTTACTTAAAACCAATGTAGAGTGTGCAGAGAATTGTGAGGGCATGAAATATTACTAGACTCAGAAACTGAGGTTATCAACATTCACTATAGGGCAGAATGCAGAGGAATTCTGCATAGGAGATCAGACCAGGCAAATGGGATTGCTTTTCATGTGGACTCAATGCTAGCACAACTATTTGGGTAAAGATGCCTGTTTCCATGTTGAGGTGGAGGTGCCAATGTTGGACTGGGGTGGACAAAGTCAAAACTCACACAAGACCAGGTTATAGTCCAACAGGTTTACTTGGAAATACAACGAGCAGCGCTCTGCAAACTTGTATTTCCAAATAAATATTTTTGGAATATAACCTGGTGGTGTTTGATTTTAAACTGTTTCTGTGTTGTAATTTCTATAACAAAGACCCTTTAACTTAACTGATGTCATCAGGTTCAACTGCTTGTCAGTTCTATGTTATATATTTGTGATGTTACATTAGAGTTATTACTTGGGTTCATAATTAATGGCTGCATTTAAAACAGGCCTCCCATTTTCTACAAACTATTGAATAAGATCGAGGTAAATGTGCCAAGATTCAAGAATTGTATAGAAAACCCTTGATATTATATTCCGAATTCCTGGAGTATAGCTCACATGACAATGCAACCTCCTTGTAATTGTTGTGTCTGCCTTGGCTCAATGATAGCAGCCTTGCCTCTGAGTCAGAAGGTCAAACTTTAAAATTCCATTCCAGAGATTTAAGCACAGAATCTACGCACACACTATGATACATGCTTAATTGATGGAGTTGTTACGTTTCAGATACCTTGGTAGGGTGCAATCGTACTCTGTGAAAGAGTTAAGTAAATTAGTGTGGGAAGTTTATTATTTTTCTAAATGTAGCATTTTCAATTCTCTGTCCAACATCATATATATTATGGGAGGAGGCATCTAAATTAAAGCATAATATCAACTATCAGAACAAATGCATTGTGTGTAGGAGTTAAGTCTGGATGTTGATGCTTAGTAAATAAATGAAGATTGTTTATGGTGTCAGCCTAACACTTGCACCAATTAGAGACTAAAAAAGAGCCATATACAAAGCAGCTGTGAGATCAGTGAATTAACCTGAATCTGCGTGTTAGGTATTTCTAGTCAACTTTCTCTTCATACTGAATAAACACTTTGCGTTGAAAATTGTGTTTTGGTTTTACTAAAGATTTCAGAGAATAATAGCACTATGGTTTCACTAAACCAATCAGTAGGCTCACAGTTGTTTTGTTGCCCTGGGATCTTAAATTGTGAGAAACAAATTTCTGTTCAAACTATCAGAAATCCTCAGCATCAGAAACAGAATAGAACAGGCTTTTCTGTGGCCCAGGAAAATCAGTGTAACATATGGATAGCATATCAGAAGTGAGCTCCACCTGAGGGAAGCATTAGGGAACAGCATAAACAACATCATGTTGGCATTAATTAGTATATAGTGGAAGTTTAATATTCATGTACTGCGGATGACAACAGAACAGCAGAGGAAATTGCAGTGCTGCTCATAATTGTATAAAAGGATATTATAGATTGGGAATTATCAAGAAAATGTGAAAGGATGCTTTCTTTTATTCCAATGGTAATCTGTAAACCTGAATTTTAATATTCAATATTCTGGATTACTCCTGCTTAATAAACTGAGAATTTATTATTGTTTAAATATCTCAAGGAGACTATACTCAGTGGAACCTGTGCAATTCAATTGAATGGCAAGGGGGACTGGTAGCAACTTTAGTATGCCCATTATATATGACTGAGGAACTCCTGCAGAATGTTGAAGACAGGAAAGATTACCTATGCTTCTGCCTTGACAAGCAAAAGGCTGTGAAGACTATCAATTTAAACAGCATTGTACAAAGATGCAGATACAGCAGAGCAAACCTGCTGCTTTTTCAGCCACAGTCACCCAAGAAGGAAGAGGGGGAACAATAGCACAGCACAACACTAAGTAAGAGGTCGCATCACTTGATCTGGTACTCATAGTCACCAGCTCAGGTGCTACTGCTGCTCAAACTGTGGCTAGTGTAGACTTGGGATCAACATCTGGTGAGTCATGCAATATGAGTAGACTATAGCCAAATGATATTTAAAGGATGATCAATGGAAGGTGATGGCTAACATCAGGATCTTATAAGGATGTTGTATAGAAGGATGCTGATAGTGGGTGCATACTGAGATGCTGGATGCAATGGCTGGGTTGCCATAGAGCCTGATATCATTGTCAAGCAGAAAGGGAAGGCTGACTCAAAATTAGCAATGTCCTGTCTGGAACCTTTGCCCATCTCCCTGCTGTGCTGCAGACCCAGAGGCACTGCAGCTGTTGCATGGGGATAGGTCACTTAACCTTCCCAGGCCTCTGAGGCTGTGCAACACTCTGGCAAATCTAGGAAATCACTGCAACATCACCGAAAATGTTCCTACAGAAGGAGCTTTTCAAATTTACTCTTACTGCAAGTGAGGTGCCAGGACCTTTAAATGACACTTGCACACAGCTCATCTGCTCTTTGACTAAACCTGCATGATCCAAATTTGCATTTGGGCATCACACCAGTTAATAGGGTAAAGTGCATTCTGGGGACTTTCACATAGGCTCCCTTCTCAAGAGTGTGTCTGAGCTGTATTGGGATCAGTTGGTGACACAGTACAAACCTCCAGGAGGTTGTTTAAGACCCTACTGCATGTGAAGATAGGACTCAAGCTCCAGCTCTCTTAGGTCAATCTTCCTCCCAAGAGTCTTAATAATTATTTACAAGGGACAACACAGCAAACAATCTCAACCAAAAGCATCTACATGTTGAAGTTTATGGGCTTCTTTAGATTAGGGACAGTTAAATCATGTGGTTTAGAGACAACCTTAATATTAAGATTTCCTTTCACTCCTGCGGGAAAAGGCAATAAATAATAGGAAAGAAATCTCATTTGCTGAAGAGAAGCTGGCCACTTTGCAGGTTGACCTAATTTGAAGACAAGATTATCCATCTGCAAACAGAAAGGAAGTTTTATTTATTGATTTATGGCATGTAAACATTGCTGGCTAGGACAGTATTTATTGCAGTTAAGAGTCAGCCACATTGCTGTGTATCTGGAGTCACTTGCAGGCCAAAGCAGACAAGGATAGCAGATTTCCTTCCCTAAAGGAAGACACTGTGAAGCAGATTGTTTAATTACAATTGATATGGTCGCCATTAGGCCAGCTATTTCATTCCAAAGAAAGTAAAAGATAATAACTCTGCACCTGAATGGATGGGAGGTGGGTGGGTGTAATGGTGGAATTTTGAGAGAGGTGAACAGTTTTGTTTTTTTGAAGTATTTTGTTTTAATAGGACAATTTTAATCTTCCTTTATGAACTGGCGTTCCATCCAGAAGACAATGTGATTGACTGTAGGGTGAACAATGTTCCAGTGGATGCCATAACCCAGAGCAGGTAAGGGGTGTGTGTGTGTGTGTGTGCCCATGTATGCATGTGTGTGGTGGAAATACTCTGTGTGTCTGTGCATGTACAGTGTGTGCTTGTGTATTGTGTGTGTGTGTGTGTGTATTGTGTGTGTGTGTGGTGGGAATAAAGTCTGTGTATATGTGTATAGTGTGCGCTTGTGTATAGTGTGTGTATATAGTATGTGTGTGGTAGGAATAGTGTGCACTTATGTATAGTGTGTGTGCACATGTATGCATGTGTGTGTGGTGGAAATTCTGTGTGTGTGTGTGTGTCTGTGTGTATGTATAGTATGTGCTTGTGTATAATGTGTGTGTGCAGTGAGAATAGAGTCTGTGTGTGCGTTTATAGTGTGTGTGCATGTATAGTGTGTGTATATGTATAGCATGTCTTGTGTGGTGGGAATAGTGTGTGTGTGTGTGTGTGAGGTGCTCTAGATCCCAGGGGAGAGGATATGAAGTAGCCGGTGTTGCAATAAGCTGGTTGGGCAGGGAGGAAGCACTCCTGCTTTTGATTCATAATCATTACTATTCTTAAAGCAGTTAGTACTTCTATATAGATGTGTAGCTTCAACTAGACCAGGGAAATCTGACTGGTCAGGATTAAGTATGGAATGATAGTTAAATAGGAGATGTGTCGTCATGTGTCGTCTCATTACTAAAATCATTTAGTTGGCCAGCCCTTTCCTCTAATGGTTTAATCTCCTAACCATCCACCCCAACTCCATTTAAATAGAAGCAGGAGAGTTGGGCTCAGCTTAGAAATGTTCACATTTCATCCAGATCCAAAATTCCCCATTTTCTCAAAGGTCAATTCTCTACATAGGGGGTACAAGATGGTCGAGGGGAGATGGTTTGGCACAACCTAACGGAATTTCTCTGAATTTGTAGCTCTGTAGCCCTGTTTAACTTCCTTGTGAGATCCTGTCAAATGATCTTCTTCTGGGTCTGGGTACAGAGGCAAGGGGGTTGTTAAAATTAGCATCGCCAGCTAATTTGCTGGCTGTTTGGCTCCCCTCCCAGGCTATGTAGCTAGATGAGGGGATAGGTGGCAGGGTTTCCTGGCTAGAAGTGGTAGATTGTCAATTGTCTGTTAACTTCAATTCCTAGATTTTGTCAGTAATGGGAAGGCCTTCAGGCAACCAGCTCTCCATAAAACTTTAGACACCCTCGCTTGCCGGTCTTGGCTCAGTATCATCCACACACCATCCAATGGAGCAGTTTCCACCTAACCAACCTTCCCATTCCCAAATCCCTGATCATCAATGGATCTGCTGCAAAGATCTTTTGATGTTGGAAATGTTGGAGTAAGAGTACCTCCATCATAGGGAGATGCTCTCTCCCTCACCCCCCATTTACCACTAAAGCATCCTACTACATTTTTGAAGCTGCATGGTCTCCTGTGAATGATAGTTTCCCCACTCATTCCCACCCTGAGCTTCACATTAGCAGCTACCATCCTCATTGGGAGGGTACATCAGCCTCTCTGGCACTACTTAAAGTGGGAAAATCACAGGCAAGTACTGCTCCCGTTACATTCTGGTCTTCTGAGCCACGTTTGAACCTAAGGGCAGGATCCTGATGCCTTCAAAAAGGCCTTTTGAAGGACTTTACTTCTGACTATTTCCTGGCTCTCCTTGCCCAGGGGTTAGCAAAAGAGCTACAGGCCACCCTGTCACCTGGCATGGGGGGATGACTAGAAACTATCTCCTACTATTTCCAAATAAGGGATAAGGTGGGAATGATTGTATGAATCCTAACCTGAATTGAATGAGGCAACAGCATCCTGAAATTGGCGTTGAGTCACTTACTGTCTTAGTCACACAAAGACACTCCAACCACAGTCATATTTCCTAGGATTCTGAGTTAAGTGACCAGAGTAACTGTATGTTAGATGGAAGGTTGTTATTAAGTATGTTTGTATATAGGACCTGACTGTTACTTTCTCATTGCCCTGTCCTGATGTGGGTAAGTAAGTCAAGGTTTTAACTCACTACGTACAGTAAATAAAGGAAAAACAAATACATCATAGACAAAAGTTCTTCATATTTTTCATAACACATCTCATCAAATGCTCCCAAAGCCTGAACTATCAAACTATTTCAGGGTAAATAACTTTTAGGACAGGCAACTTGGAATTTTCCTCTATGTTTGCCTATTTCAGTCCTTGGGCATTTTTAAACTGTTTAAGACCATAAGACTTAGGAGTAGAAGTAGACCTATCGAGCTTAATGCGGAGAAGTGTAAGGTGATTCACTTTGGAAGGAGCAACAAAAATACTGGGCTCATGGGAAGATTCTTGGTAGTGTAGATGAGCAGAGAGAGCTCAGTGCCCATGTACACAGATCCCTGAAAGTTGCCACCCAGGTTGATAGGTTTGTTAAGAAGGCATACAGTGTTAGCTTTTATTGGTAGAGGGATTGAGTTTCGGAACCATGAGGTCATGCTGCAGCTGTACAAAACTCTGGAGTGGCCGCACTTGGAGTATTGCGTACAATTCTGGTCACCGTATTATAGGAAGGATGTGGAAGCTGTGGAAAGGGTTCAGAAGAGATTTACTAGGATGTTTCCTGGTATGGAGGGAAGGTCTTGTGAGGAAAGGTTGAGGGATTTGAGGCTGTTTTTGTTGGAGAGAAGAAGGTTGAGAGATGACTTAATTGTGACATTCGAGATAATCCGACGGTTAGATAGGGTGGACAGTGAGAGCCTTTTTCCTCGTATGCTGATGGATAGCATGAGGGGACATAGCTTTAAATTGAGGGGTGATAAATTTAGGACAGATGTCAAAGGTAGTTTCTTTACTCGGAGAGTAGTAGGGGCATGGAACGCACTGCCTGCAACAGTAGTAGACTCACCAACTTTAAGGGCATTTACATGATCATCGGATAAACATACGCTTGTAAATGGAACAGTATAGGTTAGATAGGCTGCAGATTGATTTCACAGGTCGGCGCAACATCAAGGGCCTGTACTGTGATGGAACGTTCTATGTTCTATGTGTCTGCTCTGTTATTCAACGATAACATGAATGACCCAATAAACATCAACTCCACTTTCCTACCTTTTCTCTATAACCCGGGTTCCCTTAATACATAATGATCCAGACTCAACAGCTCTCTAAAAAACTCCATAGATTCACTGCCTTTGTTGCATCAAGACTGGTGATATGCTGTAGATCTAAAAGATGTGCATTTCAAATATTCCCTTGTCAAAAAGTTACAAACATTTCTGAGATTGAAGGAACAAAATTATTAGCACAAGATAATGCCCTTCAAATTATCCTTAACACTCTGAATTTTCCAAAATAGCTGGCTAATGTTTAGGATATATTATCGCATGTAGTTTTGTGTTTCATTCTCGAACATATTTTGAATTTCCAGTCACAAATGGTTTGTCAAAATCTTAAAACTCAGATACTTTCTTTGTACTCTGGCAACTTGGTGAATTACAATCTCTCCAAATGTTAATCAACATAATAAAATCTATTACAAAGAAGCCACATTTAGACAACTTCTTTGACCCAACCCAAAAAATAAACTTTTGCATCTAGTCTTGATTCATGTTTTAATGTCAGCCTATTTATGAAGTACCTTGAGACATTTATTATAACACTAAATGACATAAATGCAAGTTGATATGAAACCGAGGAGAGAGAAACTCTAATCTTTCAACACAGAGTCTTTCACAAGCATATATAATTTTACAAATGAATTCCCACATCCACTGGGATTGAATTTAGGTAGGCACAAAGTATTTTTTTCTCTAACATCTCTAGTTTTCACATTCTTTCTCAAAAGGAAAAAAATGTTAACAAAGGGGAGTGTTACCAAATTTTACGACAAGCCCTGAGAATGATGCTGGGCTGTACTCAGTGAGTGGCTCAGTGATTTCCATCTCCACCAATCCTGAACACCAAGTGATAATGGGGTAACTAGTGGCTGCCAGGTCAATTGCTTGACAATAACTGTGGTTAAGGGTGGGCTGCTCATCCTTAAGAATGTTTAGGACACTTCTCTGACGTGGAGCTGGCAAGCATTGACCTAGAAAGAGTCATAGCACTTTCAGAAAGGGATATTTGGCAGTGGTCTATCTCAAGAACTATCTGGGTAGAAGTTCTCACAGAGTCATAGAGATGGACAGCTTGGAAACATACCCTTCGGTCCAACTCATCCATGCTGACCAGATATCCTAAATTAATCTAGTCCCATTTGCCAGCACTTGGCCCATATCCCTCTAAACCCTTCCTATTCATATACCAATCCAGATGCCTTTCAAATGTTGTAATTGTACCAGCCTCTACCACTTCCCCGGCAGCTCATTCCATTCACGCAACATCATCTGCATGGAAAAAGTTGCCCCCTCAGTCTCTATTAAATATTTCCCCTCTCACTCTAAACCTATGCTTTCTAGTTCTGGACTCCCCTAACCCAGGGAAAAGGCTTTGTCTATTTACTCTGTCCATGCCCCTTATGATTTTATAAATCTCTATAAGATCACCCCTCAGCCTCCGACGCTCCAGGGAAACAGCCACAGACTGTTCAGCCTCTCCCCATAGCTCAAATACTCCAACCCTGGCAACATTCTTGCAAATCTTTTCTGAACCCTTTCAAGTTTCACAGGACTGTGATCTCTTGGAGTTCATAGATATTTGTTTGACTTTGCAGTGAGTGTGATTTTCTTTTCCAATTTGGTGTTTTAACTGGAGGGAAGCCTTTAAGACTTCTAGCAGAGAGGGCAGAGCCATGGAACGCATTGGAAGCATAACAATGATGAAAAGCAGGATATATGCAACAAAGTGGCATGGTGGTACAGTGGTTAGCACTGCTGCCTCACAGTGCCAGAGACCTGGATTCAATTCCTGCCTCAGGCAACTGTCAGTGTGGAGTTTGCACATTCTCCCTGTATCTGTGTGGGTTTCCTCTCGGTGCTCTGGCTTCCTCCCACAGTCCAAAAATGTGTAGGTCAGGTGAATTGGCTATGCTAAATTGCCTGTAGTGTTAGGTGAAGGGGTAAATGTTGGGGAATGGGTATGGGTGGATTGCTCTTCGGAGGGTTGGTGTGGATTTGTGGGCTAAAGGGCCTGTTTCCACACTATAATCTAATCAATAATCAAATGCCTACTAAATATATATTCTTCTCCATAAATGGCTGACAGAAGGGATCCAGATGAAGGAAAGAAAGACTACTAAAGCTTGGATCTGTCCTAATGTTTCACTCCCCCCAAGCCCATCTCCAGCCTTTAAGCCACAGCCTGGAGGTTCTCATGCCAGTCAGTATCAATAGGAGGCCTCCCAGCTTGACCAAGCAGCCTGGATAAGGGTCAGCAGCCTTGGGATCATCCAGAGAACCTGTACCTAGTGGCAGAAAGGTTAAATGATTCTTTTAGAATCTGAAAGAGTTAGTAAGTCTTCATTGTGGAGATGGGCATACACGGAAGGTTACATTTCAGTGTTGCCTGGTTTATCATTCAGACTTTCATGGCAACACAATTCACAACTGCAAACGGACAAGCCTTGGGAGAATTAGTGGCATTTTATATTGACCTCCAAAACCCAAAAGCAGTTTGGACTCATATAGCCTGTTACATTTCTAATGTCAGTTGCAGTGCTGTGGCAAAAGATCAGTTAAAGTCATGGACCCTTGAGGGAGGGGAACAGGTAGAAGAGAAGCAGGAGAGGAAATTTTAATGAATCAAAACAAAGAGTGAATCGGCATCATACTTAGAAAATTATCTGATTATGAATTCATGGTACTGCTGGTTGATAATCTCAGAATGATTTAATAACTCCAAGAATTAACATCAAATTTAGATTCATCGCTGAACTGTGATACATTCAATAATCTCAGAGATAGTAGGCGTACAAGGTGCATACTTGGTCTTATGATCCCAAGTTTGGAAAATGAAATCATCCTGGATTGTTTTAGAACACTGATTATAACCCTAGCGAGTTTTGAGAAGATTTGTAGCTCAGGTTGACATTCTGGATATAGGTTTGCTCTCTGAGCTGGAAGGTTCGTTTTCAGACATTTTGTCACCATACTTGGTAACATCTTCAGTGAGCCTCTGCATGAAACACTTGTGGTATGGCCCGCTTTCTATTTATGTGTTCGGGTTTCCTTGAATTGGTGATGTCATTCCTGTAGTGACATCATTTCATGTGGTGATGTCATTTCCTGTTATTTTTCACCGGGCTGGTAAATGGGATCCAAGTCAATGTGTTTGTTGATAAGAGTTCCGGTTAGAATGCCATGCTTCTTGGAATTCTTGTGTGTGTCTCTGTTTGGCTTGTCCTAGGATGGATGTGTTGTCCCAGTCGAAGTGGTGTCCTTCCTCATCTGTATGTAAGGATACTAGTGAGAGTGGGTCATGTCTTTTTGTGTCTAGTTGATGCTTGTGTATCCTGATGGCTAGTTTTCTGCCTGTTTGTGCAATGTAGTGTTTATTACAGTTCTTGCGAGGTATTTTGTAAATGACAATAGTTTTGCTTGTTGTCTGTATAGGGTCTTTCAAGTTCATTGTCTGCTGTTTTATTGTGTTGGTGGGGTTGTGGGCTAACCTGATGCCAAGGGATCGGAGTAGTCTGGCAGCTATTTCCAAGCTGGCTTTGATGTAGGGCAGTGGCCAGGGTTTCTGGACAAGTTTTATCTGCTTGTTTGGGTTTGTTTCTAAGAAGTCAGCGGACTCTGTTCGTTGGGTACCCATTCTTTTTGAATACACAAAATAGGTGATTTTCCTCTGCTCTTCATAGTTCCTCTGTGCTGCAGTGTGTGGTAGCTTATTGAGTTAATGTCAGTTACAAAGTACCGTGCAAGAACAATAACTACATTGGACAAACAGACAGAAAACTAGCCTTCAGGATACATGAACATCAACTAGCCACAAAAAGAAATGACCCACCCTCACTAGTATCCTTACATACAGATGTAAGGCAGTGTTTAAGTACAGTCAATAAAAATGGAGGAGTCAGCCTTGACTGTTCCCACCAACCCTGTCCTGTAAAGTAGAACAAAAGGCACACTGTAAGTATTTTTATGACTAATTTTTATCGACTGGGGCAACACATCCATCTTAGGACAAGCCAAACAGAGATATGCACGAGTATTCCTAGAAGTATGGCATTCCAACCGGAACTCTATCGACATTGACTTGGATCCCATTTACCACCCCCGAGAAAAAGAACAGGAAATGACATCACCACAGGATATGGCATCACCAAATCAAGGAAACCCCAACACATAAATAGAAAGCGACTACACTACCAGTGCTTCATTCGGAGGCTCTCTGATGATGTTACCTAGTATGGTAATGAAACACTTGAAAACAAACCTTTCAGCTCAGCGAGCAAACCTACATCCAAATTATAATCCTTTTCAACACTCATGGATGCTAACTAGGTTTTACTTAGCAACAGTCATCACTTACTCTGATGACCTATGCATAAATAATGATTATTTTGGCAACAGAACATTGGCCTCTAGCAAGTGGATCAACATACTTTAGGAAGGGAAGAGAGAAAAACCATTTTTAGGGAAAAAAGCCAAATTTTCTGTAAAATACTGACCAAACCTCCCAAGCATTACTGATGGCAAGTTGGAGGATCTGGTTTTTTTCAATACAACGCAAGTATTTTTTCAAGTTCAACACATGCTATTGCTAAGAGCCAACTATTTCAGTAAATGTCAAACTGACACACCCTGAGATCATTTTGAACATAGCTCTGCCTCGCTCACAGGAAATCTTCTGTAAACATCTCTCCAAGATTTTGAAAAGTAGCAAAAGAAAATAAAGAATGGTAGATGCTGTGAATTTGTAACAAAATAGAAATTGCTGAAGAAACTCAGTAGGTCTGGCAGCATTTGTGGAAAGAAAGCAAAGTTAATGTTTTGCGTCCAATTACCTCCTTCTTCTGAAGACAGCAGTTTCTATTTGTACATTTTATAGATGTTGCCCGTTATCCAAAAGTAGAGCATTCCGATGAAACCATTTGTAAGATGAAATGACATAAAGCAAAGAAGCAATTACCGTTAGTGTTCCCAGACCCAAAAAATAACCTACCAAATCATAAAACCTAAACTAACACTAACATATAGTAAAGGCCATAGGAGGTTGAAATGGTGGGAAGTAGAGGAGACTGTGGTGTAGGAGAGAGCAGAAGAGGGTTATCTGAAGCACAGATGCTCACAGACACAGTTCAAAGCTATGGTGGTTTGATGCTGAGATGTTGAGCATAGTTCCTGGGGAAGGCACTTGGTGGCGCCACTCTCGCTGCGCGCGCTTTTTCGTAAAAGTGAAAATCCTCTTTCGGCTAGCGAAAACAGGTACTAAAGTAGGTCTTTCATCAAAGCGAATTGGCTTAAACGTTCAAAAGGCAAGGGATACCTGTATTCTGTTAAGTTTATTTTGCATTTATAATAAAATGTAGTATTTTGATACAGGGCACTTGTAGTAAGATGGGCTTCAGTAGATGTATCAAATTGAAGAGATGCAGAGCTGCAGTTAGATGGATATTTTGGAAGTTGAGTAGAGGGAGGTTTGCTTTTTCATAATATCATGCAGTATGTTTTGCTGAATGTGCTAAATGTGAATGCTCAGTGCAGCAAGTGGAAAACTTTCCATTTTGATGTGCCCAACACACTACTCCAAAAACTGAATCTTCACTGAAGTTTCCTAACTAATAATGTCTCTATCGGGTCATTAATAAATATGATTTTTTGCACTTCTTCTATTTAAAACTCAAACCCCCACCTCCCCTTTCCAACATTTCGTTAACCCCATTGCTGTATAAGAAACAGAAATCAAATCACATGCAAAACAGTACTTACAGATTAGTATGTAGGGTAACAGACATACCAGCCAAACACGAGCACATTTGTTCACTCAGAAGATAGCTATTTGTGAAACGATGTGTTGCTAATGAAGACGATGCTGATAATTTATAGGATGATGCAATTCAAGAAACAAATTTAGATGCCTTATTTGGTGCTGAAGGTGAGGAGGAATATTTCTCTGGATTTTAATGCACTTTCAGTGTACGTTCTGCTGCTAAGTAATATCCATTACTGTACCAACACAAAGTTGTAACTGTATATAAAAGTAAAAAGATAAAATTCCCAAGGCTTCCTGGACTGTCGTGCTGCTCTCTTGTTAGACAGAGATGACTAGTGGTGGCTTAATCTGAGGGGTCAGCACACCTTAGACATGCCGGAGAGGTTGAGTAGGAGAGTCCTTCAGGATAACTTTATCCAGTGTGGGAATTGAACCCATACTGTTGGCATCACTCCGTATTGCGAACCAGCTGTCCAGCCAACTGAGCCAACCAACCCTGATATAGCTTCTGTTTTTTGATTAATTTAGCATATACAAATCAATATTTGTCTCCATGGTGGTTATTATTTATTCAGTTATAGAAATCAGTCATAAAAATATTTATTTTGTGCCTTTTGTTGCACTTTACAGGACTTGGTGGGAACAGTCAAGGCTGACTCCTCCATTTTTGTTGAGTGTACTTAAGCACTGCTATACCACAAGTTTTGCTTTTTCCCATGCTGCTGCATTTGGACAAAAGCAGGTCTAAAATTGCTCTAACTGTTTAATAATGACATTTGTTGCAAGTTTTACTAATTAAGCTTGTCAATCATATAATGAAATATACATATAAATTGATGACTAGTGATTTACTGTCAGGGCCAAGTTGGTCATTCACATTTGTGTGTTTGTTTATTGCCTTGCCACCACAATGTCATCGTACATCTCTATTGAAATTACAAAGTGTCACAAAGAAAGCTTCAGTCAGTGAACTGAAAGGGAAATGAAATAAAACAATATTACTGTTGATGAAAGTCAATATTTGAATGACTGTGTTTCATTCTATATTTGATTTCTCTTGTTGAAAGACATGGAAGTTGCATTACTTGTCTCTTCTGCCCACTGACAGAATAGCTCATCTATATAGAAACAAGGCAGGCATGTAGCCCCAAGGAAAAAAAAATTGCAATTAGCTGCTGCTGGCTGCCGGTGTTCTTTTTCCAGTTTTGTGTTGAAAAATAAACAAAATGATTGCATTGCAAGTTCTCCAGGCAAAGTGAAGTCTAAGTTATGCAATCATTGCCAGTGTAAAATTTCCACCCTGTTTACAGTGCTTTCTATGTTCAGCTTTTTAAAAGAAAATGTCTTATATGAATAATTGATTTTATTCCTTCCCTTTAACTCCCTGCACCGTTCCTAATGAGACAAGGCAGGCTGGAGCTGAGCATCTACCAGTAGCCTCCTCTAAACCAGATGTCAGGAAATGATACTACCACATTTGAAAAACAACTGAGATTTTAGTTTCCTGTTGCTTGAAGCACCTTTTTTCAATTGACAGACAATTTGACTGACATAAAACTAAACATAGCTACTGGTGCATGATTTCAAAGGGTATAAGTGCTTTTTCAAAACAAAAAAAGGTTCTTGTTCAGTTCATATGAAATTCAAGCTTGTTTTTATTTCATACAACGAAAAGCTAATCTTGCGGTATAGGATAATTATAATACTGATAGTAAATTTTATGACCATAGGGGTAAGATTTCCTTTGTGTACCAAACAATGGTTTATATTTTTGATACAAGTAGAAAATGGAAGAGATCTTACCCTATGTGTTCTATAAAGCCACCTCAGCATCTGCAGTAGGAGTCAGGATAACAACTAGTTTTTACTGTCTCAAGTTTGGAGCCCCAAGTGATTTTTTTTCAATCAAAGCATACAAGAAAATAGGTTGTCAAATCTGGTTTGTAACCTGAGTTGTAGGTGTTTAGGGTGGTGATGGGGTGCCATGTTCTGGCCTGAGCTTAGGTGTTACTGAAGTTGAATACACCTATACAAACAAATGCATTCATCATAGACCTGACTTGTGCTTTGATGGTGGAAAGACTTTGGAGAGTCACATGGTGAGTTATTCACCACAGAATACCCTAGACATGCGATTGTGGCCACAGTATTTCACCATCTGGTTCAATTAAGCTTCTCGATATTAGTGATCCCAAGGATATTCATATTAGCAAAATCAGTAATTTTGGACTGTCAAGGAAAATGGTTAGAATCTCTCTATTGCCAGAACCCAAAATTGTTGGCAGAGTCCCTATTTCTGAGTCAGGAGGCCTGTCTTCAAGTCTCACCTGCTCCAGATGTGTATTTAATACGTTTGAACAGATTGGATTTTAGGAAAATACACAATGTTCTGAGGGCTTTAGTGGGACTGTGGTAACATACTCCTGAGCCAGGAGAGCTGCATTCATGATCCACCTATCCAAGACATGTTTGAACAGATTAATAAAATACCATGAATAAAGTTCTTAGAGGTGGGCTCCATGGAGGCTGGAGTGTATCACCACTTCAACACCATTTTCATTTAACTGCACACTCCTCCCCAATTTTTTCCTTCAATTTTGTTGTTGCTCTGCCTGGTGGGCAGTGCTCATTTAAATGTTACTTGTCGAGTAACTAGTTAATTTGATGATAGGTATATGAAGAAAAAGTGAACAAAATTCTTATAAATATTTTTAATCAACATGTTCAAAGCGTTCTTACACACCTCTAGAGTAGGTGGGACGTGAACCTGTGGCTTCTGAGCTACTACCACTGTGTCACAAGAACTGCAAAAGTTCTTTTTCTTCTTTTTTTTTATCCAGAAGTATTCTGACACACAACCGAATGTATTTTTTTCCCCGTCACTAAATCACCTGTGTTTTTTTCTTTCACCTATTAACCACCATCAGTAAATCATGTCCTTCAATTGATTAAATAATGTGTAAAGGCCACTAAGGACAATGCAGAGCATCAAAGGTGAGGGAGAGGTAGGGAGAGGGGCAGGAGGCTAAATTCAATTGAGTTGGACCAAAAGTTATTTTACTTCCCGGGTGGGCAGAGCTTGTTATTTGTTACTTGTTTCATTGTTTAATTTGATACTTTGGTGGTGGGTTTACAAAAACAAAATGAACAAAGTTCTTAGGCACAAGTTCAAGTCTCATCTGCTTCACAGATGTGTTATAACACATCTCAAAAGGTTGTTGAAAAATAGCATGAACAAAATTTCTGTTGGGATCTTGGAACACAGTGGTCTTCCTATCTCCAAACAGGAAGACCCAGATTCAAGTCCCACCTGCTCCAAAGATGACTCAGATACATCTCAACAGGTTAACGGAGGGAAAAAGAGAGCTAGGTTCTCAGTAGTGTTGGTAACTTGTGAATTGATAATGTTAGTGGTGGGCGAGAAAAATTTAGTTAAAGTAAAGAACTGAATTATCCAACTGTTTATGTTGTGGAGTTAATGGACTATGTACATACTGGTTGTAAACACTTGCATCCCCATTTGTCTATTAAAAAAAATTATCATTGTTCTTTCAGTTGCACTTCTGTCAGCCCCATGCTCCTGAGCTTGAAGTACCCAGTACAGAGGGGGCAGACAAATTAGTCTGCTGAGGGACCTGGCTAAAACAATCTTCAACAGTTCAGATAGGGGCCACGAAGGGGTTGTAATTCCCGAATACCAGCCTCTCTTTTTCCACTATGTTTGTGTCTAGGTGTCCTTGGAGTGAGAGGATGTCACGTACATCAGCATCCTAAAGGCCTTTACAAAGAGAGAGAGAGAGAGAGAGGGAGAGAGAAGTATGGGAACAGCAAGGAATGTATTGTCTCCTCTACAACACTAATTTGATTTCCTAGTTTCTTTTCTTCTTGTTTTTTTTTGTTATGGAGTCATAGATTCATAGAGATGTGCAGCTCGGAAACAGTCTCTTCGGTCCAACTTGTCCATGCTGACCCTATATCCTAATCTAATCTAGTCCCATTTACCAGCACTTGGCTCATATTCCTCTAAAACCTTCCTATTCATATGCCCATCCAGATGTTTTAAATGCTGTAATTATACCAGCCTACACCACTTCCTCTGGCAGCTCATTCCATATACGCACCACCCTCTGTGTGAAAAAGCTCCCCATATGTCCTTTTTAAATATTTCTCCTCTCACTTTGAACGAAGTCCCTGCCACAGGGAAAATACCTTGTCTATTTAAACTATCCATGCCCCTCATGATTTAATAAACCTCTATAAGTTTCACCCTTCAGCCTCCGATGCTCCAGGGAAAACAGTCCCAGCCTGTCCATATAGCTCAAATCCTCCAATCCTGGCAACATCCTTGTAAATCTTTCCTGTACCCTTTCAAGTTTCACAACATCCTTCTGATAGGAGGGAGACCAGAATTTCATGCAATAGTCCAAAAATGGCCTCACCAATCTCCTGTAGCCACAACATGACGTCCCAACACCTACACTCAATGCTCTGACTAATGAAGGAAAGCATACAAATGCCTTCTTCACTATCCTATCTACCTGTGACTCTACTTTCAACAAATCACAAACCTGCACTCCAAGGTCTCTTTGGTCAGCAACACTCCACAGGACCTTACCATTAATTGTATAAGTCCTGCTCTGATTTACTTTTCCAAAATTCAGCATTTATCTAAATTAAACTCCATCTGCGACTTTTCGGCACATTGACCCATCTGATAAAGATCCCGTTGCACACTGAGGTAACCATCTTCGCTGTCCACTACACCTCCAATTTTGGTTATATGACACTGCCACTGATGGACAGTACTTTTTTTTTCTTTTCTTTTTCTTTTTTTTTGTTACACTGATCTAGCTCCCTCAGAACCAGCTCTCAGAGTCAACAGAACCTCTGACACTTTTTTTTATTATCCCCACACTATCGCCTAACTTCGGTATGCTTATTTATTCCCCCGCACCCATGTGTGTGCAGGTGCAAGACACAGTGAAAGACACAAGGTGCACAAATCTTTATTCAATTTCCACCACCAGGAAGAAAGGAAACACCCAAGTGGCCAGTGACAAGCAATATCCTTCCCATCAAGGGGCAATGCTGTGTGATCAAAACAGTGAAGGGGAGGGTAGGGATTAAATCAAAATAGAGTTGAAGGGAGAAATAATGCACTCCACTCCCTGTGGCACCCACCTCTCCCTATGGACAGCACTTATTAATTGCTGATCAGTAATTATCAACTTAAGAGAGAAAAAAAGATGAGTTTGTCATTTAGAAAATTGTTAAATTGGTGGTGTGTTTATTTAAAAATAAATGAGATAGTTTCTGTTTGTAAATTGTTTAATGGGGGTGATTAGCTAATACGATGGTTTGAAAGACAGGCTGGCTTTCAACAATAAGGGGAGTTGGTTAGGAAATGGAAAAAAATTAAGAGCAGAATTCTTCAGTTGTTAATTCTGAAGTCTGTAAACCATGCACATGGTTATGGAAGATTGCAACTCCTATTTTTCTACTTAAATTATCTATGTTGTTCTTTTGGTTGTAGTTCAGCCCCACACTCCTGATCTTTGAGCACCTGGTACGTGGGGTTGGGTGCAGGCAGGTCATTGGTGAAATAACTGCACAGAGGATGGTATCTGGTCACCATTTATTTACATGTATACAGTACACTGGCAGTGGCCAGCCAGCCCAAAGTCAGTCTCCTCAACTGAGGAGATTCTAATCTCTTGGTTACAGTGGTCAGCCAGGGCTTTCCTGATTAACAACCCCAATCAAGGATTTCATAGTCAATAAGATCCAGCTGATTTCAATCACTAAAGGAGAGCTTCTCATAGACCAGATCCTGGGCCTGATTAAGTGTCAATAGATCAACAAATTCAGGCAGTGGATATGGAGGGGATTGCCAATCATGACTGCCTGCCTCTATTCTACAACTCCACAGATGCATCATAACATCCCTAAACAGACTGGTGTTTTTTCCAGAAAGTTAGAGCTGTTTCCAGGATGTGACTACCTCACTTGATTGCCATTCATTTTCCTAACTTCTCACCTTTTCATTGCTGTGCCTTTCTTTTCCCCTTCTCTGTCAGCCATCTTTCCTACACAGTTCCACCTTTCACTTGCTCCTCCCACCCTCCTTCATTCTGCCTCAGCTCATCTGCTGAAACTCTCATTTTGTACCTTTGTTGTTACTTGACTTGATATTTCCAATAATCTCCCATCTTCCATGAACCTGAACTGATTCAAAACTCTGCTGCCTAATAGAAGTTTCATTCATCCACTACCCATTGATATAACATTGGGAGTTCCTCAATTGTAAAATTATCATCCTTCTTTTCGAATTTCTCTATCTTGCTCACCTCTCCCTATCTCTGTGATACCTTCTCACCTAAAACATTGAGATTTCTGACAGAAAGTCCAACTCTGACTTTCTGTGAAGCTTGATTTTATTTACTCTGTCACTGAGAGCCATGCCTTCAGCTGTTTTGATCCTAACTTCTGGAATTTCCTTCCTAAATCTCTCTGTATGACTTTTTTTATTTTAAATAACCTTAAAATTAGTCTCTATGATCAAGCTTTCAATTATTAGTCCTAACAGCTCCTTATGTAGGTTAGTGCCAAATTCTGTTTGATAAAGCACTTAATGGTTGAAACAATGAAATCAGAGATGCTCAGTGTTGTGTTCTGTCTCACACCGAAGGCATTTCAAGTCACATGCTATTATCAACACATCATACCATGTGACCTGAGGGTACTATTAAAATCTGCACAGCTGAGAGACACATCATAGACAATAGACAATAGGTGCAGGAGTAGGCAATTCTACCCTTCGAGCCTGCACCACCATTCAATATGATCATGGCTGATCATCCTTAATCAGTATCCTATTCCTGCCTTATCTCCATAACCTTTGATTCCACTATCCTTGAGTACTCTATCCAACTCTTTCTTAAATGAATCCAGAGACTGGGCCTCCACTGCCCTCTGGGGCAGAGCATTCCACACAGCCACCACTCTCTGGGTGAAGAAATTTCTCCTCATCTCTGTCCTAAATGGTCTACCCCGAATGTTTAAGCTGTGTCCTCTGGTTTGGCATTCACCTATCAGCGGAATCATGTTTCCTGCCTCCAGAGTGTCCAATCCTTTAATAATCGTATATGTCTCAATCAGATCCCCTCTCAGTCTTCTAAACTCAAGGGTATACAAGCCCAGTCGCTCCAGTCTTTCAGCGTAAGGTAGTCCCGCCATTCCAGGAATTGACCTTGTGAACATTCGCTGCACTCCTTCAATAGCCAGAATGTCTTTCCTCAAATTTGGAGACCAGAACTGCACACAGTACTCCAGGTGTGGTCTCGCCAGGGCCCTGTACAGCTGCAGAAGAACCTCTTTGCTTCTACACTCAATCCCTCTTGTTATGAAGGCCAGCATGCTATTAGCCCTCTTCACTACCTGCTGTACCTGAATGCTTGCCTTCATTGACTGGTGTACAAGAACACCTAGATCTCTTTGTACTGCCCCTTTACCTAAATTGATTCCATTTAGGTCGTAATCTGCCTTCCTGTTCTTGCCACCAAAGTGGGTAACCATACAATTATTCACATTAAACTGCATCTGCATGCATCTGACCACTCACCTAACCTGTCCAGGTCACCTTGTAATCTCTTAACGTCCTCCTCACATTTCACCCTGCCACCCAGCTTAGTATCATCCACAAATTTGCTAATGTTATTACTAATACCATCTTCTGTATCATTAATATATATTGTAAAAAGGCAGGCACTGCTCACTGCCTGCCATTCTGAAATGGAGCCGTTTATCACTACTCTTTGTTTCCTGTCAGCCAACCAACTTTCAATCCAGGTTAGTACTTTGCCCCCAATACCACGCGCCCTAATTTTGCTCACTAACCTCCTATGTGGGACTTTATCAAAAGCTTTCTGAAAGTCCAGGTACACTACATCTACTGGACCTTCCTCGTCCATCTTTAGAGTTATATCCTCAAAAAATTCCAGAAGATTAGTCAAGCGTGATTTCCCCTTCATAAATCCATGCTGACTCTGACCTATCCTGTTACTACTATCCAGATGTGTCGTAATTTTATCCTTTATAATAGACTCCAGCATCTTTCCCACCACTGAGGTCAGACTAACTGGTCTATAATTTCCTGCTTTCTCTCTCCCACCTTTCTTAAAAAGTGGTACAACATTAGCCACCCTCCAATCCACAAGAACTGATCCTGAATCTATCGAACTCTGGAAAATAATCACCAACGCATCCACAATTTCTCGGGCCACCTCCTTCAGTATCCTGGGATGTAGACCATCAGGCCCCGGGGACTTATCAACCTTCAGACTTAACAGTTTCTCCAACACCAATTCCTGGCAAATATAAATTCCCTTCAGCTTAGGTCCTTCAGCCACTGTTACCTCTGGGAGATTGCTTGTGTCTTCCCCAGTGAACACAGATCTGAAGTACCAATTCAACTCTTCTGCCATTTCTTTGTTCCCCATAATATATTCCCCTGTTTCTCTCTTCAATGTTCCAATTTTAGTTTTAACCATTTTTTTGCCTTTCACATACCTAAAAAAGCTTTTATTATCCTCCTTTATATTTTTGGTCAGTTTACCTTCGTACTTCATTCTTTCTCTGCGTATTTCCTTCTTAGTAATCCTCTGTTATTCTTTAAAAGCTTCCCAGTCCTCCATTTTCCCACTCATCTTTACTATGTTATTACTTTTTCTCTTTTGACTTTATATGTTTCTTAACTTCCCTCATCAGCCATGGCCACCCATGCCTCCTCATAGGAACTTTCTTCCTTTTTGGAATGAACTGATCCTGCATCTTCTGCATTATACACAGAAATATCTGCCATTGTTCCTCCACTGTCATCCCTGCTAAGGTATTGCACCATTGAACTTTGGCCAGCTCCTCCCTCATAGCTCCATAGTTCCCTTTACTCAACTGAAATATTGTCACTTCCGATTGTACCCTCTCCCTCTCAAATTGCAGATTGAAGCTTATTGTATTATGGTCACTACTTCCCAATGGCTCCTTCACTCTGAGGTCCCTGACAATCATAACAATCAGGAGATCAGAATTGGATTCGTAAGGGGGAGGGGGTGGTAAAGGGATCAAAGTTATGGGGAGAATGGGGATGAGAAGCATATCAGCCATCATTGAATGGCAGATCTGACTTGATGGGCCAAATGGCTTAATTGTCCTCCCATATCTTATGGTCTTAAGGATGAAAGCATTGATATACATATTTTCAGGTCTGGAAGTTGGGTCAATTAGCTGAGGAATCTCTACCTGTCATCATCTATTGCAGCATTTCATATTTGATTATACAGGAAGATTCAAGAACTTGTATATTTCAGTACATCATGGTTTCTAAGTTTTTCTTTAACACATACAGCAGGAAGCGGTGTTTTTGTTTGGAGGTAGGGGATTTTAGAAAACAAAGATGAGGATTTTAAAATGGAAGTGTCACTGAACTGGGAGCCAGTGCTTGTCAGTGAAGATTAGAGTTGTGCTGGAAAAGCACAGCAGTTCAGGCAGCATCCGAGGAGCAGGAAAATCAATGTTTCGGGCAAAAGCCCTTCATCAGGAATAGAGGTCAGTGAGCCTAGGGGTGATGGATGAACCAGGTGATTTTATTTTGATTAGAAATCATACAACACCAGGTTATAATCCAACAGGTTTATTTGGAACCACTAGCTTTCGGAGCTCTGCTCCTTCATCAGGTGGTTGTGGAGTATATGATCATAAGACACAGAATTTATAGAAAAAGTTTACAGTGTGATGCAACTGAAATTATATATTGAAAAAGACCTGGATTGTTTGTTAAGTCTCTCATCTTTTCGAATGACCATGTTGGTTTCAGTTCTTCTGTTTGTAAATCCCCAGAACATTTTTTTAAAGTTACATTCTCAAGTGAACTTTAACAATAGACGCCATGTTGGCCCAGATAATGCGTTGAAGGTGTCAGGCTGTCTGTGCCCCAATGTTCAAACTGATTCTAATCTAAAAAATGGATTTACAGAATCTTACATGGATTCATGCAGTTTTTGAGCAAAATAAAATGTAATTCTGCAAGTAAAATTCATCCTACAAACTTATATTTGTGTGTGTGTGCATGTGGATGTGTGTGGGGGACATATGAATGTGTGTATGTGTGTGAGTGTAAATGGGTTTAGATCTGTGAGAGGGTGTGTGTATGTGAGTGTATGAGAGAAAGCTGGTGTGTGAGAGAGGGTCTGTAGGAGTGTGTGTGTGTGTGTGTGTGTGTGTGTGTGTGTGTGTGTGTGTGTGTATATAGTGTAAAGGGGATGATGGCCTACCTTGGGTTCATGTCACACTGAACTCCACTGCACTAGAAAGCTAGTGACTCCACTGCACTACACACTCTCACATTACCTGAAACTCAACTGTATTCGCCACGTAAACACAGTGGCTACAAAAGGTGGTCAGAGGCTAGGAATACTGCAGCAAGTAACTCAGTTCCTGACCCCTCAAAGCTTGTCCACCATGTACAAGGCACAAGTTAGGAATATTTGATCACGTTCCTGACAAGGTTGGCCTTGTGGCTTAGTGGTTAGCACTGCTGCATCACAGTGCCAGGGACTCGGGTTTGATTCTAGCCGTGGGTGACTGTCTGTATTGAGTTTGCACATTCTCCCTATGTCTGCATGGGTTTCCTCCAGCAGGCCAGATGAATTGGCCATGCTAAATTGCCCTTAGTGTTAGGTGTATTAGTCAGAGGGAAATGAATCTGGGTGGGTAACTCTTTGGAGGGTTTGGGCTGAAGGGCCTGTTTCCTCACACTGTAGGGAATCTAATCTAATCTGAATGTCAAGGGGCATTGGTCAGATTGTCACTGATTGAAAATGTTCATTGCTTTGCATTTGCATAACACAAACGTTACTTGTCAACCCAAGCCTGGATATTGTCTTGATATTGACCTGCACACTTGGATCCCTCTGCACATCAATATTCATAAGGGTTCTGCCATTCACTATATGATTTCCACCTGTACTTGACCTTCCAAAATGCATCACCTCACATTTGTCTGGATTAATCTCTATCTGCCATTTTTCTGCCCATGCGTCCAACTGATCTATATCCTGCTGTATCTCTGACAATCCTTCTCACTAACCACAACTCCACCAATCTTTGTATCATCTGCAAACTTACTAATTATCCCCAGCCACATGTGAAACACAGAATATATCATTTTCCTGGTAACTTTGTAGATCAATTTATGATATTTTTTTTACAACCTTACATTCCAAACCTCATTTCCATTCTTAAAATTTTCAGTTTAGTGCAAATTGAAGATGAACCAGAAGAATTTGAGAAACAGATCCAGAAATTCCAATGGTTTCCATTCTCACTTTTAATAGTAACTTGAGCCAACTGCTTATGTCCTTATTTGTTGGTAAATTTGGTTGGAATTTGAGAATTTACTTTTTAAATAATAATCGGAAAGTATAATTTACTTTTCAAAAACAAATATGAAATACCAGTGGTGCTGTTTGCATGGCTCTCTCTCTCTCAATGGTGTTAGCATATACCTGGCGGAGAGAGATTGCTATTATTTTTCCTAGTTGTCAGCAAAAGAAATAAATAAGTAGTTGCCTTCAAAATGTAATTGGTGATATTTTCAAAGTCAAAATTATATTGAAGCCTATTATCTACTCTCCCTTTCCTTCTTTCTCTACTTAAACCTTAATGAAGCTTCTGAAGTTTATAGAAGACAGTTTTCCTGATAAAGTAGATGACTATAAATGTTGAGACAGCACAATCCAACTCCGTTTTGAGATCAAAACTAAATTGGCCTATGAATCAAATCCTGTCTGGTGTCAGGCATGTTTCGGCTGTCCATTTCATGCTGAGTTGCAAAAACGATTCAGTTTGCGCAAAATACTTGTACTGACTGATCATATCATTATGCAGGTATGTAGAGTAGGATAATGGTTGGGAGGGTGGGATTTGGAAATTGAACATGTCTGTCAATATTTAATGTCAGCCAATACCTCTTAAAGATAGATGTATTCTGGCTGCAGAAACCAGGGAAAGAATTTCTTTGCAAAAACATCTTTGAAACAATTATCAGCAAGAGGCAGGGTTTACTGATGCTGCCTTAGATGCAATAATTAAAAGAAGGAGCATTTTGTTTCACAATGTGCAGAAAGACCTCAAGGCATCTTATCTGTGGTCAGTAGGAAGAAATTATGAGCCACTTAGCACCCAGAACATCACTGCAATGCCAGAATAGCATTCATATAAAATTAGAAAATAGGAGCAAGAGGAGGCCATTAAGCCCTTTAAGTCTGCTCCACCATTTCTTACGATCATGGCTGATGATCCAACTCAGGAGCCTGTTCCCACTTTTGCCCCCATATCCTTTGATCCATTTAGCCTCAAGTGCTATTTCCTTCAACATCTTCTTGAAATCATACAATGTTTTGGCCTCAACTGGTTTCTATGGTAGCAAATTCCACAGGCTCACCACTCTGGCTGAAGAAGTTTCTCCTCATCTCAGGCCTAATGTTGACCTTGTATCCTTAGATTGTGATCTCTGGTTCTGGACTCCCTCACTATCAGAAACACCTTTCCTACATCTACATTGTCAAATCCTGTTAGAATGCTATAGGTTTCTAAGAAACCCCCTCATTCTTCTAAACTCCAGTGAATACAGTCTTAACTGCTTCAACCTCTCCTCACACATCAGTCCTACCATCCAAAGAATCAAGGTGGTAAACCTTCCCTGCACTCTGTCTATAGCAAGTACATCCTACCTCAGATATGGAGACTGAATGTGGACACAATATTTTTCATGTGGTCTCACCAAGGTCCTGCATAACTGCAGCAATACAGCTCTACTCCTGTATTTGAATCCTCTCATTATAAAGGTCAACATACCATTTGCGTTATTTTCCACTGCTGCATCTCCTTGCCTACCTTCAGCAGAACATGTATGAGGTCACCACATCTCATTGCACATTCACTTCTCTCAATTTAAAGCCATTCAGATAATAATCTGCCTTCCTGTTTTTACTAACGTCACATTTATTGACATCATACCACATCTACCATGCATTTCCCTACTCGCACAATTTGTTCAAATCAAGGTTATTTGCCTACGAATACAGATTTCTTTCAATTCCTCACTCTCACTCACGCTCTGTTCCCCAATGTTCCAGATATTCAAAAATCTAGCTAGAGTTTAGGTCTGACTTTTCCTACTCTCCTCTGCTCATGTCTCTTTATTAAATTTACAAACTTACCACACACTCGAGACATTCAAACTGTACCTCACACCCAACCCTCAACCCTCACACCCAACCCTCACTGTTCCCTCTCAAGTCACACATCCAACAATTTTAGAACTTCCACTGACCTTCAACATACATCATGCACACTGACTAGCAGCTATTCCAGCATTATAACCATATTCTCCAAATATGTAACAAGACTGTCACTAATACGCTCCCTCCTTTTTTTCCAGGAGAATATTGCACACAACTCTTGTCAGCAGGCTGGTATAGAGGGGGAGAGAATTCATCAGTAATCCACATTCTCACTTGAAGAAAGACACTTGCCATCATGGGGAAGGGCTACAGTTAACACCAAGGTGGCTGGCAACACCAAGAGAAGCAGTTTGTGCTGTGTCTGATTTTATTTCATACCTCAACCTATTATTCCTTCTGACTCTCAGTGTGCATACACTGCATGGCAAATTGCAGATGTGCTCAATATCCAATTTATTCTTTTCATTCTTCAGTTCATCCTTGTGCCTCACTTCATTTCAGCTTCAGAGTATGTGGAAGCTCTTGTGCCTTCAGGACAATGCAATATTACTTGATATGTGTACCAGTTCATGTACTGGCAGCATACAAACTTTTAAAACGACAAAGTAGATGGTCAACACATGGTCACTCATCAGAGACATATCTGCAGGAGTTATGGTAGATTCATTCCAAAAACAAAATCATCATCCACAGGGAAATTCTTGCTCCCGATGAACATTGACATGAGCCTATGCACAAAGTAAACTGGAATGTCAGGTTATGTTGAACAACAGTCATGTTTGCTGCAAAGATACACATCATTTTGTCCTGCGATCACAGACTGCATTGAGGGAATTTTAATATGCAGGAATATGTGGGTTTGGATGTGGATATAAGTTAAAAATTGACAGATGTTCTACAGAGACAAGGATTCCAGACGCTGAGGATGTTTTGCTGACTTGAAGGCTTCTGAATAAACTAGTTAATCACAGAAATTATGAATCAATCAGCATTCCATTGGAATAGAGCACAACTGGATGCAGGAATGCTGACCAAGCAGATACTAGAAGATGCAGGAGGTGGAGAAGGTCATACCATGAGGCCATATCTGCCCAAAGTAATCAGGGATTGATGGTCTGATTTGAATTTGAGCAGAAATAGTTTGAGATGGATGCACTTCAGTAAAGGCTTGCTTACTACATACATATTGTTTTGCATATGCCACATGTCAATAATGCTCTCTACTAATATCAAAACAGATTCCACATCATCAATACTGTTTGGCATGTGACCATGAGCAGTACAACATGCACATAAATACTTAGTATCTTCGTAGAAGTTACGGCGCCAGTTAAATTTGATCCACCATCATAAACCAATGGTGGCCACTGGTAGGCACAGTCTCTCTGTTGGTCACATAACTCATGACTCTGATGTGCAATTCACATACGTAGATGGCATATATACACAAAAAACAAAGCTATCTCATGAAGTGTTATTGTAATGGCCATTGGTGTGCTGATGCAATGCTCCTTGCATCTGAATGCACTGAAAGTAACCCACAGCACTTGGAAAAACAGAAGTCAAGTGCCCTGGATGCTGCACCACTTCTTCACCATGAGGATACAACCCTTGCCACTAGCTATATGGTGAGCAGGTGAGGAGCAGGAGCATGAAGACAAGGAGGAAACAGGGGGGCAATATTGACAATTCCTTTCCACCTGAGTCAGCATGAAGATCTCTTCTGATTGCAGTCCCAGTCACTCAAACTCCAATGTTACATTCATTCACCCCTACCTATTTTCTGTCACTGACTATCACAGTGTTTACTTTGCCATGCTGCAAAAATATTAATCTCCACAACATGAACTTTCCACACCAAATTTGTAAATAAAATTAAATCATCTTGCACACAAAAGGTGACTACTTAGCATCACACGTGCTTTTGATGCTTGTTTTCTGTGTCTATTCACCTGGGGTTCCAATGCAGTGATACTCTAGTGACTGTGGCTTGGTTGATGGAAAGCTGCTGTTCTCACTGAATGGGGATGGAGATGCCCTTGCAGGATGAATTTAGCCACTGACTGCACATCTTAGCTTGGGCTAACTGGCTAACAGGCAACAGCAAGGACACATGGCATGTCAAGACTGCACCAATTTTCTGCAAGATTAATGTAACTAGATCCATTCCCTACATTTTCACTGTAGTTTTCTTTTCAGATAATCATCCAATTTGTTTTTGGAAGTCTTAGCTAAATCTGCTTCCACTGCTCTTTTCAGGCTCTGCATTCTAATTTTTTGTATAATTGCTACATACGCACTTTTTCTTCATGGTGTCAATGGTTCTTTTGCATTGTCTGGTACTGATGTCCTTTAGTTCTTCACCTCTCTGCCAATAGCATTCATTCATTTGTACTCTGCCCAGAGCATTGATTTTTTTTGACATTCTGTCAAAACTGCTCTCAGCTTGCTCTTTGCTAAATAGAACTACAAAGCTTCTTCAATCTACTTACAGAATTGAAGTGTTTCAGTCCTGGAACAATGCTTACCAATTTTTTTGACACCATCCCAAATGCTTTCATAATGTGGAATCCTATATTGGACAGAATACTCCAACTGAGGTCAAACCAGTGTTTTAAAAAGGTAAATGACTTGCTCTTGTACTCAAGAGCTTTATTTATAAAGCCTAAGGGATTGAATGTCCTTTCAATCACTTTTTTAGCCTCTCCTGATTTGTACACGTTTACCCCCAGACCTCTCTGTTCCTACACCATGTTTAACATTATATCCTTTATTTTACTTATTTTTTCTTTCTTTTTCATGCTGCCAAAGAAGGGAGAAACTTGAAAAGAAGCTCTTAAATTTATCTGTAGTCACTCTATTGTTGAAAACATCTGGTTTATAATTCCTATGTCTGAGGATATAACTTTTAGTTTAAGAAATTAGACTGTTGTAAGGAAGATCCTGGTGAATAAATTGACAAACAACATGAATGTATTAAAAAGTCAAACATCTAAATTTAAGTAACTTAAGTTAGAGGACAGGGGAAAATGAAGAAAAACTTCAACACTGGGTGATCCATTTCTAGATCTCTTGGGAGGGCCAGTATCTCAATTATTGTCTGGATAAAATAAGCTAAAACCTATAAAACTCTGACGGAAAAAAAGTCGTAAAACTTCAATGGAAAATGAAATTATTCATATGGGTTACAGAAAGAAATAGCACTCACTGAGGGAGGTGATGGCCTAGTGGTATTTTCACTAGACCTATGAGTCCAGAAACCCAGAATAATGTCCTGGGGGCCTGGGTTTAAATCCCACCACAGCTGATGGTGGAATTTGAATTCAATTTTTAAAAAATAAAATCTGGAATTAAGAGTTGACCGATGGCCATGAAACCATTGTTAATTGTCGAAAAACCTATCTGGTTCACTACTGCCCTTTAGGGGGAGGAAACTACCATTCTTATCTGGTCTGGCCTCCATGTGACTCCAGATCCTCAGCAATCTGGTTGACTCTCAACTGCCCTTTGAAATGGCCAAGCAAGCCATTCAATTGTATTAATCATTACAAAGTCTCAACAAAGAAATGAAGCTGGATGGACCACCTGGCAATGACGTGGAACTGGAAAAGACAATAGCAAAAACACAACAGCCCCGTCAACCATGCAAAATCCTCCTTATCAACATCTGGGTGTTAGTGCTGAAATTGGGAAGTTATCTCACAGACTAGTCAAGCAACAGCCTGACAGTCATTCTTACTGAATCATACTTTACAGATAACACCCCAGACACCATCATTACCATCCCTGGATATGTCCTGTCTCATTGGCAGGACAAACCCAGCAGAGGTGGCTACACAGTGGTATTCGGTCGAGAGGGAGTTGCCCTGGGAGTTCTTGACAGTGACTCCGGACGGTATGAAGCCTCATGGCTTCAGTCTAAACCTGGGCAAGGAAACCTCTTACTGGTTACCATGTACCATCCTCCTTCGGCTGATGAATCAGTACTTCTCCATGTTGAACACCACTTGGAGGAAGCACTGAGGGTGGCAAGAGCACAAAAGGTACTCTGGGTGGGGGATTTCAATGTCCACCTGGACATTGAGTGGCTCAGCAGCAGCATTACTGATCGAGCTGGTCGGGTCCTAAAGGATATAACCGCAAGACTGGGTCTGTGGCAGGTGGTAAAGGAACAAACAAGAGGAAAAACATACTTGACCTCATCCTTACTAATCTGCCAGTTGCAGAAGTATCTGTCCATGACAGTATAGGCAAAAGTGACCATCACACTGTACTTGTGGAGACGAAATCCCACCTTCACATTGAGAATAACCTCCATTATGTTGTGTGGCACTATCACCGTGCTGAATGGGACAGACTTCGAACCAATCTAGCATCTCAAGCCTGGGCCATCAACAGCAGCAGAACTGTACTCCAGCACAATCTGCAATCTCATGGCCTGGCATATCCCCCACTCAACCATTCCCATCAATCCAGGGGATGGTTCAATGGAGAGTGTAGGAAGGCATGCCAGCAGTAGCATTAGGCATGTCTAAAAATGAGGTGTCAACATGGTGAAGCTACCAAACAGGACTACTTGTGTGCCAAACGGCATAAACTGCAAGTGATAGAGAGAACTAAGTGATCCCACAACCAATGGATCAGATCTAAGCTCTGCAGTCATCCCACATCCAGACGTGAATAGCGGTGGACAATTAAACAACTCATTGGAGAAGGACGCTACACAAATATCCCCATCCTCAAATGATGAAGGAGCCCAGCATATTAGTGCAAAAAATAAAGCTGATACATTCGCAACAATCTTCAGTCAGAAGTGATGAGTGGATGATCCATCTTGGGCTCCTCCAGTGGTTCTCCGCATCACAGATATCAGTCTCCAGCCAATTCTATTTACTCCACGTGATATCATGAAACGGCTGGAGGCACTGGATACTGCAAAGGCAATGGGCCCTGATAGCATTCCGGCAAAAGTACTGAAGATGTGTGCTCCAGAACTTGCTGCTCTCCTGACCAAGCTCTTCCAGTACAGTTACAACACTGGCATCTACCCAACAATGTAGAAATTGCCCAGGAATGTCCTGCACACAAAAAGCAGGACAAATCCAACAGGGCCAGTTACTGACCAATCAGCCTCCTCTCCATCATCAGTAAAGTGATGGAAGGGGTCATCAACAGTGCTATTAAGCAGCATCTGCTCAGTAACAACCTGCTCAGTGACACCCAGTTTGGGTTTTCCCAGGGTCACTCAACTCCTGACCTCATTACAGTCTTGGTTCAAACATGGACAAGAGAGCCTAATTCCAGATGTGAGGTGAGACTGACAGCCCTTGACATCAAGGCTGTATTTGATTGAGTATGGCATCAAGGAGCCCTGGCAAAATGGAATTAATGAGTATCAGGGGCAAACACTCCTCTGGTTAGGATCATACCTGGCACAAAGGAAGATGGAGGGTCAGTTATCTCAGCTCCAGGACATCTCTGCAAGAGTCCCTCAGGATAGTGTCCTAGGCCCAAGAATCTTCAGCTGCTTCATCAACGACCTTCCCTCTGTCATAAGGTCAGAAGTGGGGATGTTCACCGATGATTGCACAATATTCAGTACTATCCACGACTCCTCAGATACTAAAGCAATCCATGCTCAAATGCAACAAAATCTGGACAATGTCCAGGCTTGGGCTGATAAGCAGCTAGTAACTATTGCGTCACACAAATGCCAGACAATGGCAATCACCAATCAGAGACACTCTAACCACTACCCCTTGACATTCAATGGTATTACCATCATTGTCAACATCCTTAGGGTTACCATTGACCAGAAACTCAACTGGACTCACCACATAAACACAGTGGCTACAAGAGCAGCTCAGAGACTAGGGATACTGCTGCGAGTAACTCACCTCCTGACACCCCAAAGTCAATCCACTATCTACAAGACACAAGTCAGGAATGTGATGTAATATTCCCCACTTGCCTGGATGGGTGCAGCTCCAACAACACTCAAGAAACCTGACACCATCAATCAAAGCAACCCACTTGATTGGCACCACATCTACAAACATTCAATCCCTCCAACACCGGTGCTCGGTAGCAGCAGTGTGTACAATCTACAAGGTGCACTGCAGAAATTCACCAAAGATCCTTAGACCACACCTTCTAACCCCACGACCACTTCCATTTAGAAGGACAACAGCAGCAGGTACTTGGGAACACTACAACCTGCAATTCCCCTCCAAGCCACTCACCACCCTGACTTGGAAATATACCACCATTCCTCCACAGTCGTTGGGTCAAAATCCTGGGATTGTCTCCCTACCAACATTTTGGGTCAACCCACAGCAAGTGGACTACAGCGGTTTAAAAAAGACAGCTCACTACCACCTTCCCAAGGGGAAATATGGATAGGTTATCAATGCTGGCCAGCCAGTGACGCCCAAGTCCCACAAATGAATAAAATTTAAGGGTGGCAGAACAGATGGCTTGCAGCATAGGCCATGCAGACAGATTCAGAACAAGCCTGCTATGGAGAGGCAAGTCCTGTACACTCAGGGTCAGCTGGAGGCCCACCTGCACTTCATCTCCCCAGCAACTGGTCCCAAGGAAGAAGGCATGGCAATAGGGAACCTGGCGTATATTACAGGTGTCCCCTTCCACACAAGGTAGCACCCAGTTAGAAGAAGAACCACAATCAAGCCTTTCAGAAGTCTCCCTTCAGGACAGTTCAGAGGTGGCCAGGCCCTAGAGTGCCACCCTGTTTGCTGCCCCTCAGAACCTTGGGAGTTCACTTCGCAGAGGGTCCACTTACATTTGGTAAGAAAATCCTGGTATGTCTGGCCCATCTAGACACAAACATCCTTGGGGTCACCTAACCTAACCTCCAGGGCCAAAGGGTTCTATTGCTGAGTCAGCTCCCTTCTCCTCAACTGCTGAACCAAGGAGTACATTAAGTTATAGGAGAGAGACAGGACTTATTGAGGCACTTTGGTGGCAATACACTGTACGTTATTTGTCAACTTTCTATAAATTTCACTGTTATAACCTTACATCTTATTGTTTGCAATTACTGGAAGTTTCAATTCCTCTTTAAACGTTAATAGTCTCTTACAATATTGCAACATTATCCAATCACTATACGATTATTAGCAGATTCTTTCAACTCTCCTTTTAACTTTCTATTTTCTAAAGATAAAAACCACAGCTTCTTCTGCTTATCCATCATCTTTTACACTTGCGACTATTTCCACGTTTCTGATAGGAGGTTCCAATCAGGACTCCTTCAGAAATGTGGAGCCATAATTCCATTCAGACAGAACAGTTGGAGGAAGGTAAGTCATACAGCCTTTTTCATAGCAGTCATGTTCTGAAATGTAAATGTCCACCATCACAGACTGCAACACTGGCAGCTCCTGTGAAAGTTTAAGTATATAAGATAAATGTGTTCTTAGGATACCAATGCATTAGGATGTTGAGGGAGTCCACAGGTCTGTGTCCTATCCAGTGCCTGGGTCTAGATGTGATGTTGTTTCCCTTTAAAGGCCCTCACATTGGCAGCCTCTCGTTCAATGGTCACTCACTTGCTCACTCCTACTGTGGTCACAGCCATTCCCTTCCCTATTTGCATACTTTCAATTTCTGGTTAGTAAGGTGCCAGGTGGGCAGTGGTTAGGGAGCCAAGATGCAAGTTGGCAAGGGAAACCTGTAAAATAATAGATTGTTTAGGATAGGCCAGAGTGGGAGATACCAGGTCCACAGGAGGTCGGAGGTTGCTATCAGGTCCAGAGCGGTGGAAGGGGCTGGCGGATCATATCCCCAATGGGCAGCAGAGTTGGGCCTGGAGTACGGAAAGGGTTGTTTGGTCTGACAGTGGGAGAATGAGGTCAAATCCCAGAGGAAGGAGTTATCTCCAGGAGGGTTTTCCAAATCCATGACCACTATCATCTAGAAGGACAAGGGCAGCAGATACATGGAAATACCATCACCTTGAAATTCTCCTCCAAGCCACTCACCACTCAGATTTGGAAATATATCATCATTGCATCTGTGTTGCTGGGTCCACGATCTGAAATTCCCTCATTAATGGCATTGTGTGTCTACGTTGAGCACATGGACTGCAGCAGCTCCAGAAGGCCTGATAACCAGCTTCTCAAGGGGAACTAGGTAGGGGAAATAAATGCTGGCCCAATGGTGTCCACATCATATAAATTAATAAAAAGAGAAGTGTGTGCCTGTTCAGTCTCTGGGTGATATAAAGAGACTGAAGGGTGCATGCTAAGTTGAGGGTCGATTTAATAAGTACCCAAGAGTTAGACAAGATTTGAATTAAAATTAATCAGGATTTTATGGTGTGACTATTTACTTAACTGCACTGGGATCATCTGAATTATCTGATTTAAATTGATATATTTGGAGTGTTTGAAGCATTAGGCAATTGCTCAGTGGAATGTTGAATTTCCCATGCAATTCCTTGCAGTCTGCTATATTGGAGATTCTGCAGGGTTGCCATGCGCAACTCCCAACTATGCTTCAGAAACAATTCCCTGAGCATCAGGAAGTACAGCCCACGTGTTGAATTATCTAAATACGCTCCATTCTATAATTCTGTTTGGATACTTAACTATATACCACAGCACATGATTTATCAAAACTAATTGTGTATACAAAACTTCAAACCTTTAGACTAATATAAAAATGTATATCTTTTTACACTGATGCACTCACGTTAACTGCAGTATACTTCTGTATACAAACAATATTTGCATTGAGAACGTAAAACAGATCACCATGACATTAACTAGTTTTGATTAAAAAAAAGTGTAAAGACATCAGTGTGTATTTTGGAGTAACATTTACTTTAAAATATTACCAAATAAATTCCCATTTCAAACATTCACTGTAGTTTGTGTGTTTGTAAAATTTACCTACCAGTCAGAACAACTTGTGAATCTTTGACTTTGAAATATATAGTCTGATCCATTTTTCCACCCAGCAGCACTGTATACTGTCACACAAAGTATCTTCAGCAAGTTAAACCTGACAGCTTTGGTGAGCAGTCAAACACATTTCCTGAATAACACCAGTAATGAAACTGGCTAAAAATATTTAGAGGTGTCATCTTACTTCCGTTTGCCGTTACATTACTACACCAGACTCAACCCTGCAGGGAGGTCCCAGATGATTGTGAAAGACAGCTGAAGCTTGAGAATACTTTTGCAGCAAAATTTGAATACTACAAGTCATATAATAAAACAGAAATAGTCAAGAACCAATTCTAACGTTAGCACTTCTGTTTAACATCCTTCTTTCTATAGTCATGGAGTCTAAGGCTGACTCTTGGTTTATATTTTCAAAGGTATAATTTGTAGCCGCCACATTTGTCCAAACAGCCTTCTAGAATCCCGAACTTCTCAGACAATTTAAAAGACTGAAGCTCGTCCACTTCTTGCTTCTCAATCACCATGCCTCACTCGTACTTGCTACCCACTCATCTCTGATCGTGGGCCAAAACAGACAACTGTTAGTGGGCGGCACGGTGGCACAGTGGTTAGCACTGCTGCCTCACAGTGCCAGAGACCTGGGTTCAATTCCCGCCTCAGGTGACTGACTGTGTGGAGTTTGCACATTCTCCCCGTGTCTGCGTGGGTTTCCTCCGGGTGCTCCGGATTCCTCCCACAGTCCAAAGATGTGCAGGTCAGGTGAACTGGCCATGCTAAATTGCCCGTAGTGTTAGGTAAGGGGTAGATGTAGGGGTATGGGTGGGTTGCGCTTTGGCGGGGCGGTGTGGACTTGTTGGGCCAAAGGGCCTGTTTCCACACTGTAAGTAATCTAATCTAATCTAATCTAATCTAAAAAAAAACTCTATTCTGAGCAGTATGACAACTCCTGGAACAATATATCATGTCAATTTTCCCTTCCCTGCTGCAAGTCACTGATCCCTCTTGCATTGACAGAAACTGATCTACTGTTTAGTCTTGATGAACAGTGCATTGTTGGCTTTCTTAATGTACCTGTGCACTGGATTATGCTGGAGATGCAATTTATCACAGACTGGAAGGAGACATTGCCAAGTAAGTTAAAAGTAGTGATAATATTGACAGATGCTTGCAAGGACTGGTCTCCTCACCCAGAAAGCAGAATATTCTGTTGTCGGAGACTGCAGATATCTGTCAAAAGTAAAAAAATGGCTGTCTAATACACTGCTGTTCAGATGATTCCAAGAAAACAGACTCTCAGCCTATATATCCTGTTTGCTGGCTATTACCCCTATGAGCAAACACTTTCACCTATTATCGTCTGACAGACTTAGTAACAACAGTTGCTCCTCTTGCTTTACCTATTCCTCCATCTAAATCAAACTGGCAGCAATCACATTGAATTAGCATCTAGAATGCACCAAAGCGAGGAGGAAAGACAGTGCTAACTTGGCAATTATACTAACACATGAAAGTGTCAAAATGACATACAGGAAAGACCAATTGGTCCAAGTAACAGAACCACTCTTCACCCACCTGGAACCAAGAATAAAAACAGTCTTATCAGGGGAAATACCTGAGAAAATTCCTCACAGCACAGTAGATGACTAAAACTAAACCAAGATATCATATTGACCCTGGTTTAATTGATAGAGTATAAGCTACCTTTTCTAAGTGGTGAACTTCTCCCCAGTTCAGAAAAATGTTGTAGGCTCTCTTAAACAAATTAGCACTGCACTAACCAGCAACCTACTGAACAGATAAAATCTTCTTTAAGAAAGAACAACCAAATGTCTATCCTACTTTGACCCTTACTTAAATCCTGACCCTACCTAACTAGCCAATTGACATAAGTGATCGGTGTCAAAACAATTGAGTCCCTTAGTTATTTTAACCAACCTGTTCGGAAACATTATGACACACCTCCAGGGCACATGGGACTCGAACCCAGATCTTCTGGCCCAAAGGGAGGGACTGCATCACAAGATCCTCACATGTTTGGCTGAAATTGAACCTGTCTGGGAAAGCTCTAATAGATTTCTAAGCCATCACCTTAACCAGTTAGCTACAGCAAGCTACAGATAAACTACCCCATTCCAATATCTGTTTAAACTGATAAGACTGAGCTGAAATGTTTTAAACTGGAAACTAATGGATAACTTACTCTGTATGCTTTCCAGAACCTATTCTAAAGGGATTTAAAACTGGACACTGTTATAAGTGAAGCTAAACCAGCTCTTGGACATAACAATGTATTTGTGGTGAATACAACCTAGAACCCTGTATGCTTTCATCAAAGCTTCATGAAAAGCTACAGGCAACTATCATTTTTTACACCACTGGCTAGCGTTCTGTTCCTTGTAGAGTGTTCATATCTTAAACATTATAACTGGACATGTGCAGATTTCCCCATTGTAATGGGTGTGGATTTAGGTAACTGACATCCTGATAAACAACCAACCAGGCATTATACATGCTATGGAACGAATCACATGGGATATTTTGTTTCAGCATGGTTTGCCTCCTCCCATGCTGCAACTTCAAAGCCAGTTTAAGCTGTCTTTGTAACATTCATTGACCAAAGCTGGAAACAAATGAATTTTAATCTATAACTACCTTCATATGACTCGCTTTGACTAAAACTTAAGAATAGATTTCATTTTTATTACAGCCCTCTCCACATGGAAACAAAGTCTGATTAAATTAAACCTGGAGCTTGATGGTCATAGAGTCACAGAGTCATAGTGTCATGGAAACAGACCCTTCAGTCCATTCCGACCATGTTCACAAACTAAACTAGTCCTATCTGCCTGCACTTGACCCATATCCTTCCAAATTTTCCTATTCATGAACTTATCCAAATGTCTTTTAAATGTTGTAATTGTACCTGCATCCACCACTTTCTCTGGTAGTTCATTCCACACACGAACCACTCTCTCTGTAAACAGGCAGCCCCTCCTGTCCTTTTTAAACCTTCCCCTCTCACTTTAAACATATGCTCCTAATCTAATACTATCAGCATATCATTTTCTTCTTGATGTAAGATGTGATGTGCTTCTTCCAATTACTTTAAAATGTATAAATAACCAAGAACCTATTGATAAACTTAGCTTCTGACTGAGTATGGGTGCTAAAAAAAAACTATTTTTTTTCCATAAAACAGTCTAAATAAATACTGCAAAAATACTGATCATCTGTCAGAAATCAGAGATATACTCAAGGAACATGAAAAATTACAACTTCATCCCTCAATCAGAGATCATAGAATCCCTATGGTACAAATACAGGCCATTGGGCCCAATGAGTCTGCACTGACACCCCCACCCCCACCCTCTCCACCCCCCCCCCCGACCAAAGAACAACCTACCCAGAACCAGCCCCACTAGAGGAAACCAGAGCACCCTGTAGAAACATAGACACAGGCAGAATATACAAGCTCCACATAGATGCCCCAGGCTGGAATTGAATCCATTTCCCTCACTCTGTGAGAAAGCAGTGCTAACCATTGAAGCAGCCCAGATCACTCCAGGTTGCTTTATGTAAATACTTGGTTGCTCTGAAATACTTTTGAGTTTATTCTCTGAAATTAGGTAAAACAGTGAGAAGTAACAAATAACAAAGGCAGACTTGAAAAATAACCAGAAAATGAAGAGAAGCTTCAGTTCAGACTAAAATTGAACAGATTACATCAGGTCCTGGCAACTTACACTGAAAGAAAGCTGCATTAGTTCAATAATTGAATGTTCCAATGGAAAACTATTTTTGAGGAGGACAGTTGAGAAACTCAAGACTATTAACCATCTGTAAACTGACAAAGTTCAGGAGACATAACTGTTGAGAAACTGATTTTCTGTTAATTTTGATAGCAATGATATCAAGGTGTGTTCATGCCAGGGTGACATAATTGACAATCTTTTCATACCACTTCTGTAAACATTCTTGCTAATGCTTATAAAAGGCACACAACACCAGGTTATAGTCCAACAGGTTTATTTGGAAGTACAAGCTTTCGGAGTGCTGTTCCTTTGTCAGGTAGCTAATGGAGCAGGATCATAGGACACAGAATTATAGTAAAAGATCAAAGTATCACACTACTGATACAATGTATTGAACAAATCTAGATTGCTGTTAAGTCTTTAATCACTTAGAATAGGTTGCAGGTTTTGATTCATTAATGTAAATCTCAAAACTTCTTTCAAGTCACAGTCCTGAGATAACTTAAGGTTTTATTTTTAAAAAGGGGACATCTCAGCTCAGACATTGTACAGAGAACTCCCAGGTTCTGTTGCAACACTACAGATTTCTTACAGAACCTCAGGCACCCACGGACCAGTCAAACCAGTAATATTCCTTGTCACAATGGAAGTTTTGGCACTCTACACCAGCAGCCCCCATAGCTACAACAGCCTCAGTACTCAATACTTACAACTGCCAATCTCCAGGCACCATTCTACAATTCATCTGCTTTATCCTTGACCACAATTTCTTTACCTTTGACAACCAGTTCTTCATCCAGACACACAGAACAGCTATGGGGTCTTGCACCCCAATATGCCAACATTTTCATATACAAGTTTGAATAAGACTTCCTTGCTGAACAGGACTTCCAACCAACACTATACACCAGATATATTAATGATGTTTTCTTCCTCTGGACCCATGGCAAGGACTCACTGAAACAATTGCACAGTGATATCAACAAGTTGCATCCCACCATCAGACTTACCATGAACTACTGTTAAGAATCAATCTGATTCTTGGACACACACATCTCCATCAAACACAGGCACCTCAGTACCTCACTCTACCGCAAACCCACAGATAACCTCACAATGCTGCACTTGTCGAACTTCCACCCAAAACATATTAAAACAGCCATCCCCTATGGACCAGCTCTTTACATACGATGAAGAGGAACACGACAGACACTTGAAGGTGCTGAAGGGCACCCTCATAAGAACAGGGTACGATGCTCAATTCATCGATCGCCAGTTCTGATCTGCCACAGCGAGAAACCGTAATGTCCTCCTCAGGAGACAGACATGGGATACAACCGATAGGGTACCTTTGTTGTCCAGTACTGGGAGAGGAGCAACTATGCCATGTTCTTCTGAGCCTGTAACACATTATCGATGAGGATGAGCACCATACCAATACCTTCAGTATGTCTCCACTTCTCGCCTTTAAACAACCACCAAACCTTAAACAGACCTTAAACAAACCTTAAACTGCCCAGCCTTCAGGAATAACATTGACCACAACACTTACAACCCTGTCATGGCAACCACTGCAAGACATGTCAGACTGTCAATATGGATACCACCATTACCCTTGGGGACATCATCCACCGTGTATGTGGCAGGTACTCACGTGACTGAGCGAATGTTGTCTTTGTTATTCACTGCAGGCAAGGATGCCCTAAGACATGGTACATTGGCAAGACTAAGCTACAACGGATGAATAGACACCATGCAACAATCACCAGGCAGGGATGTTCCCCTCCTGTTGGGAACACTTCAGCAGTCAAGGACATTCAGCCTCGGATCTTCGGGTGACCGTCCTCCAAGGCAGACTTCAAGATATGCGACAATGCAGAGTGACCAAGTAGAAGCTGATAGCCAAGTTCGGGGTTCATGTTGCACTACAGGTGTGACTCTACTGCACTATACATTCTCATATAAGACCATAAGATCATAAGCCAAGTTCAGTACCAATGGGGATGGCGTCAACCGGGATCTTGGGTTCATGTCACACTACAGGTGACCCCACTACACTATACACTCTCTCTCACACACACACACACACACACACACACACACTGACACACAAGCACACATACACCCACTCTCTTATACGCAATCACGCTCACACACTCACGCAGACCCTCTCTCGTGTGTATGTGTCTCTCAGACGCATATACTCCGTCACACTCACACACACACACTCTATCAAGCACAGACACACAAACACACACACACTCACACTCACATTCTCTCTCACTCCCTCACACGCATATAAGTCTATGGGGTGAATTTGCTTTTGTGGATTTATATTTGCAGACACATTCTATTTGTTCAAAAAGCACACAGTCTGCAGGCAGTCAGTCCATGTGACATTTTATAAATTCCTACTTTAGAAATACAACCAGTCTGACTCAAGGTTGGAACACAGACAGACTCTAACTCACACCCTTAATGCATTGTCTGAGCTGAGATGTCACCTTTTTATTATAAAACCTTAAATTATCTCAGGAATGTGACTTGAAAGAAGTTCTGGGATTTACATATTAATGAGTCAAAATCTGCAACCCAATCTAAGTGATTAAAGATTTAACAGCAATCTGAGTTTGTTCAACACATTACATCAGCTGAATGGCACGTTGATCTTTTACCATAAATGCTGTATCCTATGATCCAGCACCACTAGCTACCTGACGAAAGAGCAGCACTCCAAAAGCTAGAACTTCCAAATAAACCTGTTGTACTATAACCTGGTGTTGTGTGATTTTTAACTTTGTCCACCCGAGTCCAACTCTAGCGCCTCCACATCATGGCTTATAAAAGAGATATATGGGAAAATGGTCAGAAAGGAAACAAACTGCTTCCAGCACAAACCTCATCAATAATAATAAACAAAAGAGGCAAGATTTAATAATCCCATTTCTGAAATGTAATCAAACAGATTTCAGCAAAATGCTAACTATTCCACAGGTTCATCACAGATATGAAATAGAAGTGCACTATTCTTGTGCTACAATCAAAGCATACATTTATACTGATCAAAACACACTAAATTGATTTGACAATGAGGAAATAAATTCTGAACCAGCTACAATAATTTCTCCTCTGTTAAATAGGAAACAGCTGTTTCCAGGTTTCAGTTCTGCTCCACATTACTTGAGGATTTACAAACGTGTTAACACAAATGCTGTACTATGCACTTCGCCTGATAATTCAGTGCAGAGAAGCATAAAATGGACTATGTGCACAGGCAACATACACCTCATGCCTTTCCAGCCCCAGCTGCTTATCACTTACAAAACTAGAGGCGATGACTGAAGATAATTGGAAGTATATATTAAGCTTATGCTAAATAAAAAACTGACTCTGCTGCAAAACGCAACATATTTGGAATTCCTTTAAGTGGAGTTTGCACGTTCTCCCTGAATCTGCGTGGGTTTTCTCCGGGTGCTCCGGTTTCCTCCCACAGTCCAAAAATGTACCGGTCAGGTGAAATGGCCATACTAAATTGCCCATAGTGTTAGGTGCATTAGTCAGAGGGAAATGGGTTTGGGTGGGTTACTCTTCGGAGGGTCAGTGTGGACTGGTTGGGCCAAAGGGCCTGTTTCCACACTGTAGGGAATCTAATCTAATATAATCTACAGTCTTGTATAGTGCCTAGCTATAATTTTGGAGGGAAGTGTGTTTAGAAACTTTCATAATCCACCCAAAAGCAAGAGTTTGAAGTATTTTAAATTAAGGTTTTGCAAGAAATTACACATTAAGGCACTGCAATCAAAATGTAATTTCCATTGACTTACCTAGTTAAACTCATGGATATTTAAACTATTATATGAGAAAGGTAAGTACAAGCCAAGTGTAATTTAATCCCTCCCTATTGCACCCAACCACCATCAGTACACTGCATCTAAGTTACTAAATACCTTGAGATATATAATGTTGTCTGTTCAAAGCTTTATCATGTTTGAGACCTGCTTTTCAGGTCTCCTCTTGCTCAGTTTAAAATATAAGTGCCAAGAGGCTTAAAGCAGCAAGGCTAATTTAGAACTAGCAAAACTAGTTTGCACTTCAAGTCAAATTGTTCATGGATCCAAAGCCAAAAGGAAAACTAAAGTGCCGAATTAATGTCTGCTGTCAACTTATTCTAATGTTTGAGCAAACCTTAATTCTGATTGTTGAAAATCCTGTCGGAAACAACAAAGAACCTCATAGTCTAGCTAAAACCCCAATCCCACCTTTGCCTCTGTCTATATTGCTGCTGCTCCTTCTGGAGGTCCCTTGAAATGAGAAATACAGTTTGTGGCAATAACCTGACTGTGAAGTATTTAACATGGGGGAGGGGGTTGCTGCTAAACTGTAGCAACCACACAGTTCTAGTAGACCATGATACCCTCCTGATTTTAATGCCTGCCACAGGTGTACAAGAAGGATTTGCAAGTTGACAGTCAACCTATCATGAAACCACCTTCCGTGGCCATCAAGTTCCTTAAGTGGGGCTTTGACCCAGAGCTTCTGGCTCAGAAAGAGAAAATAATGCTGCTTGCTAAACCACAAGACCTCCAAATATTGTTACCATTGCAAAAGATATACTCTTATGAGCTTTGGTTGAAAAGTATCCTTAGAGGTAGTGAGGAAATGTTGGCAGCAGGTATGGTTCACAATCTTACTGCAGTCACTTATGCATTTTGAGTTTTCAAAACTTATAGGTGTTGTTGTGCAAGGGCATCAGCATCCTGGAGCAATCTTATCGTGATGCCGTAGAGCTGCAGATCATTGATCATAAATAGCATAGTGTGGAAGATGTCTGGAACTTGACACTAATGGAGACTACTTCACGGACATGAACCATGAAGATAGAATAGTCCTTCTCTGATGCAACTATAAGTCAGAGCCAGGTATATCTATGATTGCCATGTGCATCAGTATTTAGTATCATTATATCGTACGTAGTGTTACTTTGCATTCTAAGCCTGAAGACAGTTATTGATTTTGCTTTTACCTCGGTCAGTGCAGCGCGAAACCAAACTCGTAGCGTGCTACCTAGCTCATAGCGTATTATCATATGAAAAGACATATTATGAATTCACTACCTAGAAAACTGTGATAGCAGTGAAAGTCAAGAAACTGATTTGATATCATCTAGATAAGTGAAGAATGCAAAAAATAGTATTTTCAAGAAATCATCAGTGCAGCTTTAAGAGCAGACAGCAGCCAGAAAGAAAAACCACAGAGCCGAAGAGATGTGAATGTACGGAACACTCTTCGCCACACAAATCACCAGTACACTAAGTCTCAAAAACCTTTTACTGTCAATAATAGGGGAAAGAAGACTTTTAAAAAGCAGTGAAAGCAGCAAAAGCTCACAAGCGTTAACACTGATAAATTGAATTAAGTACCTGAGAATACAGGCCAATTGCTATCACCCAAAGCAGATCCAGTCTTTTGAAGGAAGTCATAGAAAAGGTTTCATTTCTGCCCAAAAACCCAAGCTATGGACCACAATTATGATTTTTTAAAAAATCATTCATGGGATGTGGGTTTCACAAGCCAGCATCACATTTTGTTGCTCATCCCTAATTGCCCAGAGTGCAGATAAGAGTCAAGCACATTGCTGTGGGTCTGGAGTCACATGTCAGCCATCAGATTTCCTTAGCTAAAAGACATTAGTGAACCAGATGGGTTTTTCCTGACAATTGACAATGGTTTCATGGTTATCATTAGACTCTTATTTCCAAATGATTATTAAATTCAAATTCCACTATTTGTCTTGGCAGGATTCTAACCCAAGTACTCAGAACATTACCTGAGTCTCTCGATTAGCAGTCAAATGATAATATTACTAGGCCATCTTCTATCCCTTAAGTGAGTTAATAAATTTCTGAACTGTTTCCTTATTGATGAAGCTAACAACAAGTTAAGATAATTCTTTAGTACAGGCTTAAAGAAAATTGATTAAAAAAGGAAAACATCTGAGAATAAAAAATTCATTATTACAACTCAAAGTATCAGAGGTTTTATCCATAAAGTTAGTGAAATCTGCAATATTTTGATGATTCGAATGACAAATTCAACATTTTATTCAACAACTAAGATACTTTATCAAGCTTATTCATTTAAATACAAAACAAATTGAATGAAAAATCTGAACACTTTGTTGAATTTGGCATGAAAATTATACTAGAAATTATCAGTACCAATGACATCATGTCAGATATTTATTATTAAATTAAGAAATTAATGAATCTTATTGACTGAAGCTATTTTGAGAAAGTTCAACCCACAGATATTTGAAGATCCCTTCAACCATCCTGGAACAAAAAGCTTACTTCACCTCAATGAAGAAACAATATTTGTAAAGGAAAATCAAATTTTACATTGAAAACATTTAAAACAGTTGAAATTTTAACAGCTTTCAGTTTTAGTACTAAAACAATAATATTTCCAACAACAAAGATTACAAAAAGGCAACTAAAAGTGTTTTGTACAACGAAATCAAAATTCTAACAATATTCTTCCAAATCAATAACTTCAATTGCCCATTAACAATCAAACAATGTAACAACATTCACTGGGACCAACCTTTCCAGGAGAGAAATTAAAGATATCAAATCTATTTCATAGATCAGCATATTCAAATGAGCAAGCACAATCCCTAAGATTACAAACAACTTTACCATTGGAACCAAATCAATTCAAACCATACTTGCCTCTTTAATGCTGAGGACAATAAAAGTTGAGCCTAAATTCTGCCCAAACTTCAAATGATTCAAGTATTGGCTTTTGTTAAAAAAAAATGCGGGCTTCACTGGCACTTGTTACATATAATTTCCCTTGAGAGAGTGATGGTGGGCAACCTCTTGAACTTCTGAAGTCTGTGTGGTGTAGGTAGATTCACAGTGCTGTTAGGGAGGGAATTCTAAGGTTTTGATCTATTTATAGTGAAATGTACAGGGATATCATTGCATGCCACAAAAGTCTGCTGCTTGAAAGCGAACTTGTACATAGTGATGTTCCATGCAGCAGCTGCCAGTGTCTGTCTGGATGACAGAGGTCAGGGTTTGGACGGTGCAGTTAAAAGGAGCTTGATGTGTTTAATGTGCATTAATGGGTGAAAGGAGTGAATGCTTAATGTGACCTTACAGTCTATTCAACCAAACTTAACTTGACAAGATCAGTTTCCATATTAGTATATAGCATCCAATTTCAGGATAGTTCCTTCACTTCTTCCTGGACATAACTGCAACCTGAGGTATCAAAGCATGGTTGCTGAGGAACTCAATGTTGGAAAAAACCATAAACAGTAGAATTCCAACAGCTTGAAACTAAATAGCAAAGAATATTTTTGTATTAACAGTCCTACTGACTTCTGATTACATTTTTAATAGCAGCATGAATTAGTAGTAGCAACAAGGAAAAAGAAAGCAATGGCATTAGGCTTAGAACTAGGCCATGAGATTTTCTGTTGTTTCCAAAAGAATCCTCAACAGCCAGATTCTGGGTTTGTTTGAAACTTTGAAGATGCTGACAGCTAGTCATAATTCAGTCCTTAGTTTCTTGTGACTTTTGGACTTACTAGCACCTTCCCTTTATGCAAAAAAACTTTTCTTTTAAATTTAGCCTGGCTACTTCCAACACATGGAAGTTTACATTTTGACATTTTTTTATGCTGCTTATCAGAGGAAATCAGTAACAAACATAACAGAGCTGGGAAGGAACATGAGCAGAATTTAATTTGATTTAATTTGATTTATTTATTGTCACATGTACCTAAGTACAGTGGAATGTTTTGTTTATAAGCAGTACAGGTAGATCATAGTAGGCAAAAACATACAGATTAAAGGGTAAAGAAAAACTTCAACAGAGGCATACAGGTTACATTGCACAGGGTGTGTGCTAGATGAGATCAACATTAGCAAGATCAGTGTTATTTGAAGTTAGAGAGTCCATGCATCAGCCTAATAACAGCCAGGAAGAAGCTATTCCTGGACCTGCTGGTGCATGTGTCCAACCTTCTGTATCTTCTACTGGAGTGTGATGGGTCTTTCATGACGTTGGCAGCCTTTCCGCGCTGTTAGCCATGTAAATGGAGTCCATGGATGGAAGGTTGGCTTCCATGATGGTCTTGGCTGTGCACATAACCTTCTGTAGTTTCTTACGGTTCTGGGCAGAGCAGTTGCTGTATCAGGCCATTATGCATTTGGAAAGTATGCTCTTAATGGTGTATCTGTAGAAGTTGGTGAGGATCCTTATAAACATGCCAAATTTCCCAAGCCAGCTGAGGAAGAAGAGGCATTGTTGTGCCGCCTTGACCGTCACATCTAAGTGGGAAATCCAGGACAGTTATCAGTTCTTGTCACTCCAAGGAATTTGACACTCTCCACCTTCTCAATCTCAGCTCCGTTGATGTAGATGAGGTCATGTTCTTCTCTTTTCTTTCCTAAGTCAATGATCAGTTCTTTATGTTGAGAGAGTGGTTGTTCTCATTGCACCACGTCACCAAGCCCCCTATCGCCTTTCTGTTGTTAGATATCCATCCTGCCATGGTGGTGTCATCAGTGAACTTGTAGATTGTAATGGGGATTTGCTTGTCAGCTGGGAAGCCAGCTGGAGCCCCACATCTCCTCCTCATACCCATCATATTAAAGGGCAGGGGGCACGTGGGATGGGAGGACTGCCTTCAATCAATATGAGTCAGAAATCCTTTCTCCTGAGCACTGCTAGTCAATCAGAATATGGAGCAGATAATTACAGGCAATACCACCAGGGAACCTACACATCAGAGACCCAGGATCAGCAAAAGATCCAGGCTACAGGATGGGAGAAGGCAGAATAGGAATCACTGACTGGGTTGGGCGGTGGGGGTCAAGAAGAAAAGGCTGACAGGGCCGGCTGTGAGTTGACCTCTGGTTTCTTAATGCCAGGTTCTTCAAAAGGCACTGGGCCCCAGACAATAAGGAAGACCCTTTGGAAGCCAGCAAGCAAACCTTACTGTCCTCCCCATTTGACAAATACCTATACTACTGTCTGAACACCAGCGCTGTCAGAATGAAACACTGATTTCTCACTTAAGGGTCTCAATTCATAGCAAAGCAGAAAGGCCACACATCAGTCTTGGTGCCTGGACCTGACTGGGGCAGAGCTGAAAGATAACATTGCACCCTTCCAATATGATTAAATACCCCTTTCTCTTCAACTCCATCTTGAGGGAGGTTGTTGAATTCTGCCCTGCTTGTACTATCTTTTCCATTTATTTGATCATGAGATCCATTAGGATTTTATTAAGTAAATATCACAATGCTTTGTGATTATAGTAGCATAATTGACAACACCCTGTGCAACCTTTCCAGGATGAGTGGTGGTAGAGGGTTCGTGATGGGGCAGGGGTAGGGAGTTGAGTTAAGTGGGGGTTAAAAAAGTGGAAGATCCTGTTCAGACTGTTGGCAAACACCCACTTCGGAGTTTAATGAGGCACACTGAGGATTCAGTGATACCCCTGCACTCCAGAGCCAGATCCTTATTTCAAAAATATTACTGTGGTGTTGTAACTAAATGTTCCCTAGATTTCAAGTGTTATTCCTACCCCCAGACTGATTGGTTTATATAGAAGCTGCTTGTAATTAGCCTAGTAGCCACCATCAACCAGGTTAACAGTGGATCCCCATGGCAATTCCCATCCAACATGAGTGTCAAATGACAACTGAAATTGCTGATAAATATGAAAAGGAATGTTTGAAATTAACTTGAATCAAGCTCAAATCCACCCATCTGTCTGCATGTAATCCAAATCCCTCTATTCCTTGTCTTTATGTGTCTGTCTACTGTATATGTCTATTAAATGTTGCTATTTTATGTATGAGTGATATGTTATTTACATACAATATTACATTATTAAGAGTTTGCTAACAAGATGCTTCTTTCCACTTACCACTCCTACGTAATTATCCATAATCCAGTATACCCAATCATTCAGACTCCAGTTCAGACAATGTCCAGAAACTGATGTACTGAACCATCCAAAAACACAACTGACTAGAAACCACTATATACAATTGACTAGAAACCGGTATACACAACCATTCAGAATCCAGTATATGCAACCGTCTAGAATCTGGTATACATGACTGTACAAAATTTGGTAAGAATAACTGCCCAAAATCCAGAACAATCAACCATTCAGAATGCAGTATATTCAACTATCCTTAATCTAGTATACACAACCATCCATAATCTAGCATACACAATCATCCAGAATCCAGTATACATGATCATTCAGACTCCGGTGTATATAGCTGTTCAGAATTTGGTAAGTACAAGTGTCCAGAATTTGGTGTCTCTAAACCTCAAGTATTGGTCTACTACAACTCTTCATCATTATTTCTCTTCCTGTTACTCCCTAATAGCAATTTAGCTCTTTTTTGTCTATTATATAGTGGTCTCTGGTGGTCTAAAATGGTAGTGTAAAACCAGTTTATTTCCAGTTTTTCTGTTAATATGTATTAAAGTATACCCTAAGAAACTGCATGATATTCCTTATTCTATTGTGATATACTTCAACATATAACAAGTAGGGTTTTGGGATTAGAGGAGCAAAGAGGATTAGGAATACAGAAAAAAAATCTAAGCAAGCACTAGAGCTCATTTTCCCTAGGATAGAATTGAAAACAAAATCAGTTATGTTAAAATTCGATGAGAATATAGCTAAGGAAAGAGTAGGTCAATGCAAGACAAAGGAGAGAATTTTTACACAGAGCCAGAGGAAGTGGGTGAGGTCCTAAGTGAGTATTTCACATCAGTAATTAAGGAGCAGGACATGGATGATGGTAAGATTAGGGAGACGTATGACGTAAAGACGAGGTGTTGGTGTCTTGAGAAATGTTAATGTAAATAGATATGTCAGACATAGACAGCAGAAATCGAGTGATTCACAAGAAGAGTATAAAAGCAGTAAGAGTATACTTAAGAGGGAAATCAGGAGGGCAAAAAGGGGACATGAGATAGCTTTAGCAAATAGGGTTAAGGAGAATTCAAAGGGATTTTACGAATACATTAAGGGCAAACGAGTAACTGGGGAGAGAATAGGACCCCTTAAAGATCAGCAAGGGAGCCTATGTGTGGAATGACAAAAGATGGGGGAGATACGAAATTAATATTTTGTATCAGTACTTACTGCAGAGGATATGGAAGATAGAGAATGCCTTAAAACATATGAGGGTGGGTAAATCACTGGAACCTGATCAGGTGTACCCTCATACTCTGTAGGCAGCTAGGGAAGTGATTGCTGGGACCCTTGCACGATAGCCTACGATAGCCACAGGTAAGGTGCCGAAAAATTGAAGGTTGGCTAACATGGTGCCACTATTTAAGAAAGGTGTCTAGACTGGTGAACCTGACATCAGTGGTGGGCAAGTTGCTGTGGGAATACTGAGAGACAGGATTTACATGTATTTGGAAAGGCAATAACTAATTAGGGATAGTCAACAGGGCCTTGTGTGTGGGAAATCATGTCTCACTAACTTGATCGAGTTTTTTGAAGAAGCAACAAAGAGGATTGATGAAGGCAGAGTGGTGGACGTAATCTATATGGACTTCAGTAAGGTGTTCGTCAAGGTTCCTCATGGAACAGCGCTCTGAAAACTTGTACTTCCAAATAAATCTGTTGGACTATAACCTGGTGTTGTATGATTTTTAACTTCTAAGGTAGAAGACAGAGGGTAATGGTGGAGGGTTGCTTTTCAGACTGGAGGCCTGTGACCAGTAGTATGTCACAAGATCAGTGCTGGGTCCACTGCTTTTCATCGTTTATATAAATGATTTGGATGTGATCATAGGAGGTATAGTTAGTAAGTTTGTAGATGACACTGAAATTGGAGGTAATTGGACAGCGAAGAAGGTTACCTCAGAGTACAATGGAACCGTGATTAGATGGGCCAATGGGCCGAGGAGTGGCAGATAGAGTTTAATTTTAAATAAATGTGAGGTGCTGCATTTTAGAAAGGCAAATCAGGGCAGGACTTATGCACTAAATGGTAAGGTCCTGGGAAGTGTTGCTGAACAAAGAGACCTTGGAGTGCAGGTTCATAGTTCCTTGAAAGTGGAGTCACAGGTAGATAGGTTAGTGAAGAAGGCGTTTGGTATGCTTTCCTTTATTGGTCAGAGCATTGCGTATAGGAGTTGGGAGGTCACATTGCAATGGAGCTGTTTTCCCTGGAGTGTCAGCGGCAGAAGGGTGACCTTGTAAAGGTTTATAAAATCATCAAGAGCATGGATAGGGTAAATAGACAAGGTCTTTTATCTGTGGTAGGGGAGTCCAAAACTAGAGGGCATAGGTGAGAGGGGAAAAATTTACAAGTTACTTAAGGGGCAACCTTTTCATACAGAGGGTAGTGCATGTTTGGAATGAGCTGCTAGAGGAAGTGGTGGAGGCTGATACAATTATGACATTTAAAAGGCATCTGGATGGGTACATGAATAAGAAGGATTTAGAAGGATATGGGCCAAATGCTGGTAAATGGGACTACATTTATTTCCGATATCTGGTAGGCATGGTCTGGTTCGAAGGGTGTGTTTCCGGGCTGTACATCTCTATGACTCTCTGACTCTGGGTAGATAAATCCCCAGAGCCTGATGGGATCTATTTCAAGATACTGAAGGAGGCATGGGAGGAGATTGTTGGGGCTTTAACAGAGATATTTGTGTCCTCAGGCATAGGTCCAGAAGACTGGAGAATAGCCAATGTTGTTTCTTTGTTTAAGAAGGGCAACAGAGATGATCCATGAAATTATAAGCTGGCAAGACATACATTATTGGAAAAGATTCTTAGGGACAGGATTTACTGGCATTTGGAAAGTCATGGATTTGTTGAGAATAGTCAGCATGGCTTTGTGTGGGGAAGAAGAGATTAAGAGATCCAGCACCACCTCCGTGTGCTAGCACAGCCCTTGGCCTCCTGGGGAAAAGGGTGTTCAAGGACAACAGCATCAGATCCGACTCTAAGCTCATGGTTTACAGATCTGTGGTGGTTCCCACCCTCTTATACAGCTCTGAGACATGGTCTACAGCAGATACCTCTAAGCACTGGAGCAGTACCGCAACACTACCTGTGTGAGATCCTGTGAATTCACTGGGAAGAAAGATACACCAACACCAGCATACTTGACCAGGCCAACATCCCCAGCATCAAGGCACTGACCACCCTTGATCGGCTATGATGGGCTGGTAACGTCGTCCCCATGACTGACACAGGACTCCCCAAGCAGGTGCTTTACCCCCAGCTCCGAAATGGCAGGTGAGTCCCAGATGGACAGAGGAAGTGCTTCAGTGATACCCTCAAGGCCTCACTGGTGAAGTGCAGCATTCCCAAAGATACCTGTGAATCACTGGCCTAAGATTGTCTGAAGTGGAGGAGGAGCATCTGGGCTGGTGTTGTGCACCTCGAGACTTGCTGTCACGAAAAAGTAGAAGCCAGGAGAAAATAGCATAAGGAGCGCACTCCCACATCAATACCCCACCCAACCCTTCCCATGACAACTTTCTAACCCAAGTATAACAGAGCCTGTGGTCACCTCATCAGACTGTACAGTCACCTACAGGCTCATCCTGAGAGTGGAAGACAGTCATCTTCGTCTATGAGGGACTGCCAATAATGTTGATGTATGGGGAAGGTCTTGTGTCACAAATTTGATGGAATTTTTTGACGAAGATGGGGATAGGGCAGTAAATGTTGTCTACATGAACTTTGCTAAAGCTTTTGAAACCTGAAAAATAGTTATACCCAAAACATTGACTTCTCCACCTTCTGATGCTGCCTGGCTTGCTGTGTTCTTCCAGTCTCTTGGATTCCTGCACCTGCAGTCTAACAAAGCACTTGATAAGGGTCATCATGGTAGGCAGGTCCAGAAGAAGAAGTCACAATGCATCCATGGTGATTTAGTAAGTGGGATACAAAATTGGCTTGGTCATAGAAGACAGAGGGTAGTTCTGAAGGAATAGTTTTACTGAGTAACTGGTATGTGACTAGTGGTATTTCACAAGGTTCTGTGCTGGGACCTCTATTGTCTATTATATATATAAATGATTTGGGTGAAAATGTACGTATCCGATTCATAAATTTGAGGATGGCTCGAAAATTGGTGGAGTGGTGGATTGTGAGAAAGGTTGTCAAAGGATACAGCTGGATATATAGTTCAGAAGTTGGACAGAGAAATGGCAGATAGAGTTTAATCTGGACAAGTTTGAGGTGATGCATTTTGGGAGTTCCAAAACAAGAGGAAAGTATACAGTAAATGGCAGAATCCTTAGGAGCATTAATATACGGAGAGATCTTGGGGTGCAAGTCCATGAGTATGGCAACACACGTGAATAAAGTGGTAAAGAAGGCATACAGCATGTTTCTCTTCATTAGTTAAGGCACTGAGTATAAAAGTTGACAAGTCATGTTTAAAGCTGTATAAAACTTTAGTTAGGCAACATTTAGAATACTGTCCGCAGTTCTGGTTGCCACACTATAGAGAGGACATGGAGGCTTTGGAGAAGATGTAAAACAGGTTTACAAGAATGTTGCCTGGAATGGAGTGTATTAGCTATAAGGAGAGGTTGGATAAACTTGGATTGTTTTTGATAGATTATCGGAGGTTGTGAGGTAGAAGTATATAAAATTATGAGAAGCATGGATAGGGTGGATAGCTGGAGTCTTTTTCCCATACTGGAAATGTCAAATACTAAGGATTATAATTTTAAACTGAGAGAGGAAAAATTTAAAGGAGCTGTGAAAGGCAAGTTTTTTTACACTGAGGGTGATAGGTGCCTGGAAAGCACTCCCAGGAGAGGTGGTAAAAGCAGATAAGATAGCAATATTTAAGAGGTATTTAGACAAACACATAAACAGGCAGGGAATAGAGTGCAGCTGGGTGGGGTAAATTTAGAAGAGGGTCATGATCAGCACAAACATGGTGGGCTGAACAACCTATTTCTGTGCTGTCCTGCTCTATGTTGTATATTCTTAATCTTGTACTGGATAAGTGGTGCTGGAAGAGCACAGCAGCATCCAACGAGCAGCAAAATCGACGTGTCGGGCAAAAGTGATGAAGGGCTTTTGCCTGAAACGTCGATTTCGCTGCTCGTTGGATGCTGCCTGAACTGCTGTGCTCTTCCAGCACCACTAATCCAGTATTTGGTTTTCAGCATCTGCAGTCATTGTTTTTACCTTATTCTTAATGTTGGTTAAACCATACTTCAAAGGCCAGTGTCTGTGGATGGGGTGATTACAGGGTCGGGGATGTGCTGGGGGATGTGGAGATGGGGGTGGGGTGTGTAGGTAGATCGGTGGGGATTGGATAGATTACAGCTGGTGCCTTGGAAAGTTACCTGAGCTTTTGATGTCAATTGTCCAAGATCAGAAGGACAAGTGGTGATTTGAAATTGCCAGGTACCTGTTCTGACTTTTAATGTTGCGTACTTTCAGCATTTGGTTTCCTCATGGCTTATGCGAGGATACAAGCTGCATTTATAGAGTTAAGAAGCGCAGGTAATGAGGCTGATAATAATCCCCCTTAATAGGTGTCTCATTGCTGTGTGGTGCAATGTAGTATTTGGATTTCCAGGAAACATTTGATAATGAGCAACATTAAAGGTTGTTGCACAAGTTAAGAGATCACTGCATTGGTAGTATTAGCATGGATTGTGGATTAGTTAATTCACAGAAGATAGAATTAGAATGAATGTGTCTTTTAAAAGCTCTGGAAAGACGTAACAAGCAGATGCCACAGGAATCAGTCTATTATTTCTTATGTACATTAATGACTTTGAGGACAGGGATAATGGGCACTATATCCAAATAGGTAAAAAATATACCAGCAATACAAAAATAATTGGGATGCTGAGAGCATAAAGAATCTGCAAGGAGCAGAGATAGTGACTGGGCAAAAACTTGACAGATGGAGTTTCATGTAGGAAAGTCTGAGGTAGGAATAATCAAAGATCAATCTATTAGTTAAAGGGAGAGAGACTCCAAAAATGTGCAACGGAGAGGAATCTGGGTGTGCCTGTGCCTGAAATACAAAAATTTAGCAAGCTAGTGCAGCAAGTAATTAAGAAAGCAAACAGAATGTTGGCCTTTATTGCTAGGAGATTGCTGTTTAAAAATAGGGAAATCTTTTTACAGCTCTGATGAACAGTCATCGAGACTTGAAACATTAGCTTGGTCTCTCTCCACGGATGCTGCTTGACCAGCTGTGATCTCCAGCATTTGTTTTCAGAAATATTTTTACAACTGTTCAAAATCAATAATACAGGCAATGGCTATGTTGGAAAATGTGTTGAAAAAGCCAGGTAACGTTTGCTATGCTATGAAAAGTGTGGAAATCATCCATTTGACTGTACTGTGTACTGTTTTGGTCCCCGTATTAGAGGCAGTTTAAAAGAGATTCAGAAGGCTGTTTCTGGGAATAAGGGATTATCTGACCCAGAATAACTAAACAAATTAGGCCTTTATTTATTAGAGCTTAGATTGGGGAGAGATCTTATTAAAACATAAAAGGTTCTGAAGTGGTACTGGTTAATAAGGAGACAATCATTTTATTGTGAAGGAATTCCTTCTCCAAGAGAGTGGTGAATGTCTGGAATTCTCCCAGAGGTTTGTGGAGGCTAGATCACCGAAAGTATTTAAAGTGGAGGTAGATAACACTTTTGAAATATTGGGGAGTTGAGGGCTTTGATGAACCTATATGAGAGAGGTGTTGAGGCTTTAGGCAGATCAGTTTAGAGAATGGCAAGGCAGGCTTGAAGGGGTCAAATGGCCTCCTCCTGCTCCTATTCTTCTATTTACCCTCCATTTGCCCAATTTTATTGTTCAGAGGCAGATCCAACACTCCTTCCTCATTGGACTCAAGACATACTGATTGAGAAAGTTCTCTTGTATACACAATAGCAATTTGTCACCTTTGCTAGCCTTGGCAATATACTTTCCCCAGTCTATATTTAGGTTATTGAAGTCACCTCGTATTTCTATGCTATTTCTGTTGCATGCTTTGCAACTCACCAAAAAAAACACTCTTCTCCTTCTTACTTTTTGAAGTTCTATTATAAAGTTCTTAGTAGTGCAATAGGCTGCCATCCTTAATTTAAGCCAAAGTAGATTCAATCCAAAACCATCTAGTATATCCACTCTATTTAGAACTGTAACATTATCCTTACTTAATCCAATCCTGCTCCATCCCACTCCGGTTATTTCCTTCTTTACCATTCCTCAGTATCTGTTATATTCAGAAGAAAATATTAAAGATGCACATGCAGCCGTGCCCAACTGGTCTGCCAAGTCAGTCAATCAACTAATCTCTAAATCACTGAGATCTTGATCAATGAACCATTTTGCATTGTACTGTAAAACTCAGCACCGACATCTGAGACCCTGACCAATGAGAGAGACCTCTAAATCTATATTGATGAGCTTTAATGTCATCAGCTGTAGGTTCTATTGAATACTTTGTGATTTAATATCTCATTTGGAAACAATTCGGTATCATACAAACGGTTTTACCTAATCCTGTATTCTGTTTGGACAATCATTGATACAAAATCTACTCGGCAATATTAGTTCTCCTGCAATTTCATCCCAATGTGATTATTTATTCTCCCTACTTTTTAATCATACAGTATCTTAATATTACTTTTATTTGTAGCTTTAACGGTTTTTAATCTTGTTGCTTTAAGCTCTTTCCCAAATACAACGTTACTTCCTCAATGCAGCACTGCATTTTATTTTCCTTGCCTTAGAAATTTTTAAATTGTTAAGTACAGCTGTTTTGGTTTAATTTCCTTCTTTTGAAGGTTTATATTCTGTAATCCCTCTCAGTACTGCTTACAAGGAGTTTTTTCATGGTTGTGTGGTCAAAATGGAAATTTCCCACCTTCATCAGCCAAAATCGGGTTTTTCTGCATTTCTGCAATTATAATGGGTGATTACTGATCTTTGACTGCCTAAAAAACAACACCCAACATTTTCCCCAACTTTCCAAATAAAACTTTGTGCCTTTGGTCTTAATAAAACTCTTCCCACCTTAACTGTGGTTTAGTTATTAACCTCCTATTCTAATCACCATCTCAACAGCATTCTTACCATCTTCTTCTGTCAAACTCTTCCTAGTTAGGCTTTTCAATTGCCCTTTGTCACCATAGTTCTGGTTTACAACATTACCAATGCTGAAATTTCAGTCTGAATTATTTTTATGGCTTTGACTTCCTGACTGTAGCCATGCCTTGTGACATTTGTTCGCTATGGCAGTAATGATTTTTGTGAACTGGAAGTATTCCTTTTAAGTGTGAGGTAGAAGCTAGTCATATTGCACATTTCACCAGAAAGCAAGGATGCATAAGGACATTCCTGATTAGAGATTCAGCTCGGAAGCAAACACGCATTGGAACTGTATGAGTAAAGTTGAAAATCCCTGTTGAGCAAGGAGAAACCTTTAAATTAGTGACACAGAATGGACAAAGAATCCCAGAAACTATCCTTCTCTTACCAGGTCTGAAGTAAAGGCTTTCACATTAAGTGCCTTGTTGATCTTTCCATGAGTCTGCAGACTACTGGACTGTTCAGTTGCTGTAGCTGATATCAGACTTTATCCATTCAGCTATGGTGCTCCTACTGCCACTGTTTTGTATATGTTTTAATGCCACCCACTACCAACTTGTGATTGGGGTAGTTTGATTCCACTATTGCTCTTTCATTGACTGCATGGATCTACTTGGTTTGCAGTGGCAGAGGAAAACTACTGGTGAGTTTTTACAAGATTCTCTCTTAGCCAAAAATGTAGGCTTTTAACTGATAGCAATTAGATACAAGTTGCATTAATAAGACAAACATTGTTACTAAGACTTCAGGTCTGTCGTTTTCGAGATGTTCTGCCTTTCCCCACCCAAGTACTAATGACATCATATGAATGGGTGGAGCTTAAGGCAAGCTCAGCATTAAACCTTTCACTAACCATCAATCAACAGCAAGATCTTCCACATACCATGCCTGCCAACTACTGAAGCTCTATGTTAATATTAACCCCATTGTAGATTCAGCATTTTCTAATTTCACATTAGATTACCTGAAAAAGCAGTTTCTTTCTCTCTTTTACAAGATATCCAACCTTTTTTCCCATACTTTTACTTGTATAGGTCTCTACCATAGATTTTCATCTCCTTAGCTATTTGAACACTCCTTTGTTCTTTTAGTCTTTTCCCTGGGACATTGAAATGATAAGATCAGTTTCAGTTTCCAGCAAGTTTTGGCTCGTCTGGAAGGTGAGGTTGGTTAGGGGGAGGGAGGGGTGAATGCACAATGCCTTAATTATTCAAGATTTTGAAATTGATAGAGAGATCAACATTCTCAAATGCCACAGATTGATTGCTTTAAAAGTAGTTATTTTAGTTCTAATGATAATTTGGACTTGATTGAGGCATACTTATATATGTTATTTTCAGCTGGATTACAGCCTTAAAAGTTACTTCCAGTTATCCATTACTTACACAAGCGACATGTTCCATGTGAGACAGAAGACTATTAAGTACCAGTCTTTTACCACATGCTAACTAATTTTAGTAAGCATATTTTAGACTCGATTATAAACTTTTTATAAATGTTTTAAATCAAGATGATCAGCCCTAATTACAGTGTGGTAATGTGCCAAGAAACCGTACCACAAATGTTAGGTCTGGGCTTAAATCCTACAATTTCCCAGATAATTTCCAGCAAAGACTTTGTAAATTCTACAGAGTGGAGAAGTCAAACGATAAAATCACTGTCTCATCTAACTACAAAACTAAATCTGGTGACTTTTATTTATCTCATAAGACTGTGATTTAAAGCTGTTTATGTTGAAATGAAGAATATGTGTTCCACTGAAATGGTAGAGATGAGCAAGGAGAAACCTTTAAATTAGCGACACAGAATGGACAAAGAAACCCAGAAACTTATGACAATTAAATTGAGGAAGAAGGAAACGTCAGGGGTAAATCTTCTCTTCAGCATGGACTTTGGGCAGCTCATTGGCTAGCAGCGAACCCACTGGCTACTCCACTAACTTATGAGAGACTGCCCTTATTAATGTTTGATTGGTGGCTAGGTGGAAGTGGGGCAATGACAGTGATCCAGGGCATCCAGACAACAGTAATACTGTGACTCAGTCAACCTCCAGATATGTCTTTTGGTGTGGTGGGGAAGCAGGGTGGGGGTTGGACAGATTTGGATGAGCAGCAGCCAGGGAGTATTCTTGTTTTGAGAAGCTAATAGGAGTGATCCACAGATGATGGTCACAGTGGCACCAGAAGCAAAATAATAAATTCATTCTTTCAATTCTGGGGCACTAATTTCCCACTTACACTATCTCAAACTGACCCCCAATTAATGATGGTATGGGAGTACCAATTAAACTTTAAACTATTTTTAGTTTTCACTTTCCCAATTTAACTCTGCCTCCGTTCTTGAAAGTACTCTGCGCCTTTGAGGTGAATTCACAGAGACATTACACCTCTTCCAACTCCCTGCCCTGTAAGGGATGCTCTTCTCCAACCCTGCTAACTCATGCTGGTGCTCATTGGTCTTTTCATCTGGCAATCCTCCCCTTGCCAATCTTTTTTGAAGTTGGTATTTCCCGTCCACTCTCTCATTTTATTCCAGGAGCCCTGACCTGATGCACCATGTGCAGCAACTCCACAACAGAGGAAATGCTCCGAGGTGTCAGGAAGGAGAAAGTGTTCCAATTTTAGCCTTTTAATAGATTTATTTGAATGCAGAATTTGAGGACCCAATATGTTTTCTTCATTCCTATCAGAATACTTTAATAAATCAGTTTATTGAGAAGGTCCCATTATAAATATAGACATGTTGAAGTGCCTGTACCTAACTGATGATTTTGGTAAGCAAAATAGTTAACAGTAACTAAAATGTGGCAGACAGTGTAAAATATAAGAAAGATCTTTTCAAGTTCAACCTTATTTTTTGGAAACCCATGTTCTTCTTAAGTCTCAACATACTAACATTAATGTCAACTATTTTGAGTTCATTTGTGAGGTTGTTCAGGGGTTGTAAAGTTTTATTTGATGTAGGATGAATTAATCCACTCTGCCATACTTCTTTTCTGAGGCAAATTTCAGCAGGTGCTGGTATCCTGAATCTCGGTGGATTGCCAGCTCACCACAACTAAGCTGCTCCTCCTATCTTGATGAGAGGAACTGCAAATGTTGATGCTCTTTATGAATTATGTGGTTGCCAAACAGACATCTCACAAATAATAATAGGTTTCAACATTTTACTCATTCCTTGTTACCAAATTAAGTCTTAAAACTATCCAATTCCCAACCTCCTGCCCTTAATCCACCATGCTACAAATGTTCACTAATCAAGCATTCTACAAATTTTTCTTGAAGATTATTATATAACCTACTTCTTCCACCCTTTCAAGCAGTGTCTACAATGTCATAACCTGCTGTGAAACAAAATTCTCCTACCTCACATCTGGTTCTTTTGATAAGTACCTTGAATTTAGGTTTTTTTTGTTTACCCAAATTATTTCTCCTTATTTACTCTCTACATTTATGATTTTGAGCACCTCTATTAAATCTCCCTGAACCTTCTCTGTTCTAAGCAGAACTATCCTAGTTTCTCTAATTTTATCGCATTTTTTTAAAAACGTGCTGCAGGATTTCAGTTAACATTTCGTCAACATATTCTGTCACCTTCACTGCCAGGTACAGATCTCTTTCCCTATACCCATTATAAAATTGTACCATTTAGTTACATTGCCCTTCCTCATTCTTCTTGCCTAAAAGTATGACTTCATATCCTTTGGCATTAAATTACATCCACTATGCATCTGCTCATTTAAAGGATTCTGTTTATGACAATGAAAACCTTGGCAAAACCTTTTCTTGCAGTCACAGCATGTAACTGCATGACTTGCATCAATATGTCAAAAGGCCAGCTCTTCTAATTCTAGTCCCTCAATAAAATTGAGAAGTCTGTAACCATATGTAAACATTATTTGCCACATTTCTAAGTATTGTGACATCTTCAAATTTTGAAATATGCTCTAAAACCCATGTCCAAACTATATATATAATATGAGACTGTGGAATCCTACAAGGCACTAAAAAAAGCCTAACGATACAAGCAACATATTATACACCAAGTCAGTTATTTTACAAAAAATATATGTGTCAGAACTTGCCCTGAGCTATAGTATCCTCCTTTGCATTATAGCTGTACCTTTTAAAAACATCTTATATACAAGTTAATTTATATTGTTAAAATATGTTTCAAAACTATAGAAGTGGAGTCACAGGTAGATAGGATAGTGAAGAAGGCATTTGGTATGCTTTCCTTTATTGGTCAGAGTATTGAGTACAGGAGTTAGGAGGTCATGTTGCGACTGTACAGGACATTGGTTAGGCCACTGTTGGAATATTGCATGCAATTCTGGTCTACCTCCTATCAGAAAGATGTTGTGAAACTTGAAAGGGTTCAGAAAAGATTTACAAGGATGTTGCCAGGGTTGGAGGATTTGAGCTATAGGGAGAGGCTGAACAGGCTGGGGCGTTTTCCCTGGAGCCTCGGAGGCTGAGGGGTGACCTTATAGAGGTTTACAAAATTATGAGGGACATGGATAGGATAAATAGACAAAGTCTTTTCCCTGGGGCCAGGGAGACCAGAACTAGAGGGCATAGGTTTAGGGTGAGAGGGAAAAGATATAAAAAGGACCCAAGGGGCAACGTTTTCACGCAGAGGGCGGTACATGTATGGAATGAGCTGCCAGAGGAAGTGGTGAAGGCTGGTACAGTTGCAACATTTAAAAGGCATTTGGATGGGTACATGAATAGGAAGGGTTTGGAGGGATATGGGGTGGGTGCTGGTAGGTGGGACTAGATTGGGTTGGGATATCTGGTCGGCATGGATGGGTTAGACCGAAGGGTGTGTTTCCATGCTGTACATCTGTATGACTCTATAACTCTATAATTGAAGGAGAAGAGTTAGTAGAACCAATTGATTGGTATGTTGATGCAAGTCATGCTTTTATATCAAGTGATTGTCAAAAGGTTTTACAAGCACTTCCTTGTCATAAAATTGTACCCTTTACATTTTGGGCCTTTAAACATGATTAATTTATGACCGATATGGTTATCCTTCAAACTAGACCTTTGCGAGAAGATATACAAATAAAGCAATATAACAGATTTCTAAGTATACAAACATCTTATTGCCTTGACAATTTGTTCTTTAACATTTTTCTTTGCATATATTTATAGTAGTTTAATTATATTCACCAATTCTATTCAGATTTAGTGAAGCGTGTAGGCTTAACTTGTTTGGTATTGTGTCATATAAAAACAGGGAGTTAGGTCTAAACTTTTCACCTTAAATTTAACAAATATGGAATATATCAAAAGGAATTGCCATTTCACTAGACTGTCTGTATGTGATTTGAAGAGATAATCACATGTGTTTCTGAATGAGAAGGGATGGAATAATAAGGAGAGAATGTTCTTGTTTCTAAAAGCATTTATATATTAGGAATCATATTACTTGAAAACAAAACAGCAGGAAACACTAGTGTGCATGTGAAGAACTTATCTACTGATTCATACATTATTTGATTCAGTCATTTTTCATAGTTTGGGACTATATATGTTATAATGTAATTTCTGTTCTCTGACCATAGGCATGCAAGTGTGCATCCAAATATCAGATAATTAATTTTTTTTTTGTTCTCAACATTGCATTTGCCTTCCCACTTTATGTTGCCAAATTGTCACAATCTGTTAAATTCCATTTATATTATTACAATATTAAGAAATCTGAAGAAGTCATTAAATATGTTCCACAAGTCATGTTATTGTAAATCTGGTTTGTTTTATACCTGTTTTCTTTGACTGAAAAGCGAGTGTTCTTTCTCCATCTAGAATAAACAGAAACAGGTTTGAAATCAAGAAAGTTGAATATTTTAAGAAGAAATACTTCCAATTATGTTATACTGTTACATTATAACATTATAATATGTTATTTTACCGTTTTATTCATTAAAAGTCAAAAACTATATTATTCTGCACATTTACACATAACAAGGATCACTCACTACTAAATTATTCTTCAGTGAGGAGATGCTGAAATACTCATAATAAAGGTGGTGGGATTTAAATTTAATAAATTTATTTTTAAACATACTTAAATAAAAGCTAGTCTTATCAATAGTGACCAAGAAATCATCATCAATTCTCATAAAAGCCCATAATGTCACTTAGAAAAAGGATTCCACACCACCTGTGTAGTTGATTCTTAACTGCCCTCAAAGGGGGCAAGAAAGGTGAGAGATGTCTACATCCCATGACATAACGTTTAGAAGTCTGTGCACTGAACTAACTATGTTACTACATCACATGGACAGATCTGGAGTAATATACCCAATGTCCGCTCCAATATTGATATCTAAAAGTATGATTATTTCAGATTTTCACAATCTATAAGAAATAAAATTGTGACAGCAATAAAGGACATGACTGCATTATAGGCAGTTGATTGAATGTTCACCTGAACGTGATTGGATACAAAATTTAAAAACACATACCAACAGATTTAAGAATAGCTTCTTCCCTGTTGTTATCAGACTTATGAATGGACCTCTCATATTTTAGAATTGATCTTTCTCTGAATCTTCTCTGTAACTGTAACACTATATTCTGCATTTTGTTCAATTGCTCTGATGTATGACTTGTCTGGTTAGCACACAAACCCATATTTTTCACTGTCTCTTGGCATATGTGACAATAATAAATGAAATCAAATCAAGTGGTCAGAACATTGAGTATAGGAGTTGGGAGGTCATGTTATGGCTGTACAGGATGTTGGTTAGGCCACTTTTGGAATATTGTATGCAATTCTGGTCTCCTTCTTATTGGAAGGATGTTGTGAAATTTGAAAGGGTTCAAAAAGGATTTACAAGGATGGTGCCAGGGTTGGAGGATTTGAGCTATAGGGAGAGGTTCAATAGGCTGGGGCTGTTTTCCCTGGAGCATCAGAGGCTGAGGGGTGACCTTAGAGAGGTTTATAAAATCATCAAGAGCATGGATAGGATAAATAGACAAAGTCTTTTCCCTGGGGTGAGGGAGTCCAGAATTAGAGGGCATAGGTTTAGGGCAAGAGGGGAAGGATATAAAAGAGACCTAAGGGGCAACTTTTTCACGCAGAGAGTGGTGTGTGTATGGAATGAACTGCCAGAGGAAGTGGTGGAGGCTAGTACAATTGCAACATTTAAAAGGCATCTGGATGGGTACATGAATAGGAAGGGGTTAGAGAGCTATGGGCCGGGTGCTGGCAAGTGGGACTGGATTAGCTTGGGATAAAAATGAGGTAAAAACAATGACTGCAGATGCTGGAAACCAGATTCCACCTGATGAATGGCTTTTGCCCGAAACGTCAATTTTGAAGCTGCCCAAACTGCTGTGCTCTTCCAGCATCACTAATCCAGATCCTAGCTTGGGATATCTGGTCATCATGGACAAGTTGGACAGCAGGGTCTATTTCTGTGCTGTACATCTCTATGACTCTATGACTCTAAATCAAAAGATTGAGTAAGTTAGGCCTATACTCATTGGAGTTTAGAACAATGAACAAACAAGATTCTGAGAGGACTTGATAAGGTTGCTGCTAAAGAGTTGATTCCCCTTATAGGGTGACCAGGAAAGGGGACACAGGTTAAAATTAGGTGGGCAGATCCTGATAGGAAGTATATGGGTAAGAAGTGTGTCGTGAGAAGTTGAGTGAAGTCCATCTCAACATGGGGACCAACTTGCTGTATCTTTTAGCCATGTTCTGGGCATCAATGTGAGATTCTTGCTACAGAGCTACATGTTGCCTACATATGGGAATTGATCATTGCTTAAGGGTCTTCCTACTGGCACATCCCACCTCATTAATGTGCAGCTTCCCATCCTGCTCCCTGCTGCAAACAAACTTGACACTGAGAACTCTTGACACGGAAGTCAGAGTATCTGGCAATTTCAACTCACTGCCTGATTTAGGAGATCTTCATACTGGACACCAGAAACCTACATTGCAGGGCATGTTCCATGCTCCCCGGCCATTGCACCTCCAATTCACAGACATTGGCATCCAATATGTGCCAGACTCTGAGAATTCTCATGGCACATCATCAATCTACTTTCTGAAATTCAACCTCAGCGTGCATCAGTAATTATTATTGTAACGCTCCCTATTGAGCTTAGGGATATGCACCCAGTTCATGGGCTGGACCAGGCTCTGATTCTGGGCTGGTTTTCTTCTTTTGGTTTTTCTCTTGCTCTCAGTGCTCACTTGCTTTGAGCCTACATTAATGCTGAGAACATCCATGCTGTGCCATTTGTTTTTGTATCTTTCCCATCAGCCAGAGATACCAAGGCTTATAGTCCTGCTATATTACTTAGCACAAAGCCAACTTGTCATGGTTGTCAGCAGGCCTCAGTCAAGAGAAATAAACTAGTCAGGATATCCCAGACAGAGATCTAAGGCACTCTCCAGATCCAGTCAAGGGGCTTGGGCTGCGTCAGTCAATCATTCGGAGCAGTTAGAATCAGAATCATCTCCTCATAAGAAGTGAGGATCCAAATGTCGGGCAGCCCACCACATGACTTGACCCTTTCTGACCTATCTGGACTGTTTCCCTCCTGAAATAGAGAGAGGCAGGTAATAAAGAAGTTGCAAGCTGTTATTTTTGGCGCACATAGGAAGATGTTCTGAGCAAGTGCACAGACAACATAGAGGGAATGCAAAGTTAATGCTGTCAGGGATGGGGTGAGTGACAGTGAGTGGGGAAGATGTTGTATGTAATAGAAAGAGTAGTAGAGCATGAGCCTTGATGGGATGTTTGTGCAGAAGGAGAGATAGAGTGAGTTTGAGGTAGAGAGTGGCACTTATTCTGGTGAAGTGGAGAAGATCATTGACCTTCTTCCCACATTGTTGTGCACTTCTCCTGATGGCTGGAACCCTACTGACCCAGATGGCAATCTCAGATCAGCCTGGCATGATCTGGTTTTGTGGCCTCCACTGCTGATACTGGGCCAAGAGAACATCCTACATCTGCACCACGCTGTCCCTGCCACAAAGCAGGGTACCAATTTCTCCTTGCCTGCCAGATCCAGGGCAAGGATCAGAACCCTGTGCAAGGCAGCTCCAGATTAACAGTACCTGTCCAAGTGCACAACAGGATTTTAAAGATTGTGCTGATGCCAGAGATGCCAGTCCATTCTGGGATATCCCAGCAGTGATGAGTTGTTCCAGGTACTGGTAGGGTTAGAATCTAATGAGTAGTGTGTCTTAGTGGTAGGGTAGGTATTTAATGAAGTGAGTTTGGTAAGGCATGGTGAGTGGAGCCAGATTTGATCTTAGCCATTGTGCACTCTTATTTATTTAGCATGTGTTTGTTAGTAAAAGGCAAGACATTTTTATGGATTTAACACTGATTTAGAATAAGGAAAGAAAACAATTTGAATTAATGTCAGAGAGAGAAACAAAACTGAATAAAGTAAAGGAGCAAAGGGTTATGTGGGAAAAGATAAGTAGAATAGAGGATTATCAGATCAGACATGATCACATTGAATTATGGAGCAGATTCAATGGACTAAATGGTCTGCTGTGCTCCAACATCTTACAGTCTCATGATCTTAAGCTTGTTCCATCATTCAATACATTTATAGCTGATCTGATTGGGTCCTTAATTCCACTTTTGACTCCATTGTCAAACAAAAAAATCAGTCTAATTCAGTATTGAATATATTTAGTGATGCAGCTTCTACTGCTCTCTGAGAAAGAGAACTCCCTCCTCTGCTCTCTGGCCTTCAGTTCCAGGGCATTTGTCAGCCTTCAGTCCCATTATTTTTCCCAGTATACTTTCAATCTAGTAATTGTGATTGTTTTAAGTTCCTCTCTCCCTTTGACCTCTTGATTTTCTATCATTTCTGGGATGATTTTTGTGCCTTCTACTCTGAAAACAGACAAAATACTTATTCAAAGCCTCTGCTGTGCCATTGTTTCACATTACTAGTTTCTAGTTTCATCCTCTGTTAGACAAAAAGACACTGACACTACACCACTACTCTTGTCTAGTATTTTTCTTGCTTGTTTTCACACCTACTCCAATTTCCCTCTGTTGTTTTTTAGTTTCTAAATCTTCCCAATTTTTTTTTGACCTGCTGCTGAACTGTGTGGCACAGTGGCTCAGTGGTCAGCACTGCTGCCTCAGAGTGCCAGGGACCTGGATTTGATTCCAGCCTCAAGTGACTATCTGTGTAGAGTTTGTACATTCTCCCTGTATCTGTGTAGGTTTCCTCTCACAATCCAAAGATGCATAGGTTAGGTGAATTGGCCATGCTAAATTGCCCATAGAGTTCAGGGATGTGTAGGTTAGGTGCATTAGTCAGGGGGAAATGTAAAGTAATAGAGTAGGGGAATGGGTCTGGGTGGGATACTTTTCAGAGGGTCGGTGTGGATTTGTTGGACCAAATGGCCTATTTCCATAATGTACGGATTCTATGAAATTTGCAGCATGACCTATCCTTTCTTTCAATTTAACACTATTAAGTTCCTTAGTTAGTCATAGTTGGTGCCATTTTTCACTGTCTTTCTCAATTGAGTATAATTTTATTCTAGTTATGAAATGTCTCATTAAATATTTTTCACTGTTTCTCTATTATTTTAATATTTTAACTTATTTTCCCTGGACATTTTAGCAAACTCTGTATTCACACCCTGGTAATGTCTTTCAGTTTACAATCCGATAAACTAATTTCAAACCCAATTTTTCACCTTCAAAATGAATGTGAAATTCTATCATATTGTGATTGCTGTTACTTACAGGATACTTTAGTATAAGGTCATATATTAATCCTGTATAATAGTGTCAGGTCTAAAACAGTCTGTGAGGTTCTAGTACAAGAAACTGTCCTGAATATTTACAAATTTGATTGGTCTAATCCATATGAAGGTCAAATTCCCACATGATTATTGCAGTACTCTTATGAAAAGCTGCCATTTTTTCTTATTTTATATGCAGCATAAATACTTTCAGGAGCCCTATAAACCACCTCCAACAGTGATTCTTTCCTTTACTATTACTTATCTCCATCCAAATTAATTGTATATTTTGATTCTCTGAACTAAGGTAATTTCTCACGCTAATACAGATTTAAGCCATGATTAACAGAGCTAACCTATATCCTTTTCCTCTTTTCCCGTTCTTCAAAATACCAAATAGCTTTGATTGTTCCGATCCCAGTGATGGTAACCTAGCAACCATGTCACCAATAGTTATTAAATCACACTTGTTTTGATTTGTGTTATCAATTCACGCTTTATGCACTCACACAAAAAAGCCCTTTCTTCTGTATTTTAAATATTTTTCCCTACTGTAACTTTATTTGCTGGTGCACTCTTATCTTCCTACACTCTGATCATTCTCACTCTAGTTATCATTGCTGCCCAGTTCTGTGTCTTTGTCCTTTCTGTTTATCAAATCTCCCCTTTTATGGACATTCTCCAGAGCACTTCCCCCACTCCCCACCCCATAACTCCCATGAAATTCTATATCTGGCTCCCTCCATGTTAATGCTGGCTCCAGATTAATGGGTTTACTTGCTGTTACTCAAATTCCAGATTTCACTTCATTTCCTTCCGGAACAAACTTAGACTTTGCAACATCCCCTTTGCTATTAATACCAGCAGTGTTCATCCACAACACAGTGAGTTGGACCAGAATACTAATTGGTCTCAATGGGGACTAGAATTTGTCTGGAATGCATAATTTGATTTTGTTGCTATAGAATTATACTGTAGCTGCTGCTACAGTTAAAGCATACAGAACAATCTGGCCTGCCCTGTGGTTGCAGATGCATATGAAACTGATCCTGATACTTCTCTGTTTAACTATAGGAGCATCAGAGACACCGCTGCAGAGCATGAATTTTTACTTCATATCTCTGCTTTGTCATTGGGAATAAATAAAATGGAATGAGTAATTGGAGGCTTAAATAACAGCTCTTCTGAGGCAAGTTGCAAAGGCTTTGTGGGAGGCAATTGCTGGCTTGCTCAGTTGGTTGGGAATGGAACTTTAAGTCCAAGAATTTTCCTAGTCCCTGAATGACATGGGTAATGACCGGTCATTTGGGAAGAGATGGCGAAATTGGAAAAATGAGATTCTTGAAGTCAAGAAGAAAATAAATCAAATCTTCCACCCAAGGTTTTAACAATGGGATAAGGATCTCACTAGTGAGTGATATACTTGCATGCACTAACGTCTCATTATTACCTATTTTATCTCATAGAGCCATAGAGTCATAGAGATGTACAACACAGAACCAGACCCATCGGTCCAACTTATCCATGCCAAACAGTTATCCCAACCCAATCTAGTCCCACCTGCCAGCACCCGGCCCATATCCCTCCAAACCCTTCCTATTCATATACCCATCCAAATGCCTTTTAAATGTTGCGCGTGTACTAGCCTCCACCACTTCCTCTGGTAGCTCATTCCATACATGTAACACCCTCTTGGGTCTCTTTTATATCTTTCCCCTCTCACCCTAAACCTATGCCCTCCTGTTCTGCTCTTCCTCACCCCAGGGAAAATACCTTGTCTATTTACCCTATTCATGCCCTTCATGATTTTATAAACCTCTATAAGGTCACCCCCTCAGTTTCCAACGCTCCAGGAAAATCAGTCCTAGCCTATTCAGCCTCTCCCTATATGTATTTTGCTATTCTCCCACACAGTAGAGAGAAACTAGACAGTGACAACTCCCAACATGAAGCCCACAGCAGCTGCCTTGTGGCTCCAGTTCACTACTTGCTCCAGCAGACCTCCATTCTGGCCAGCAATGTCCAACACCTCAGGACATGCTGCATGGTAATGACCACCTGAAGCCTTTCCCCCACCCTGTCCTGGTGGTCAGCATCAGAAGCACACCAGCCTCACTGTATCATCATAGCCCCAACACATTTAAAATACAGCTACCCACTTCAATGCTGCACTTTGGACTGACCCCTTACATTGCAATGCTGCTGATAGTCACTTTGTATCAGGGTCAGGCATGATTCTCGTGTACCGATGTTTCCCAGATTTCTTCACTTCCTCTCTTAGAGCTCACTCACTCTGCACCCATTGGGTGCTTACAACATCTCTGCCTTGCCTTTTAGCACATTGCCGTGTCATTAAGACCTTGCAGGTTCATACTTTTATCTTACTTTACCTCTTAGCACAGATACAAAGCCAGGCAGCTTGTCATGTTTACAGTCATCAGTCTAGAAGCCAGACATGTTGCTTAATGACAGCATGCTATGCTAATGTCATACCTACAACATCTGCTAGAAATTTATGTGGAAATCGCATTGCACGCACTTCAACCAAATGACCATGTCTGAAAGGCTAAGAGGAGCAGTCCTCAGTCAGGTGAAGTATGACTGTCATCAGTTGGGGATACTAATATTGTAAGTCAAGAGCATTGTCCAAGATTAGTACTCCAGTGGTTTGGACAGGGTCAGTTGGGTGCTTAGCATAGATAGAGTCAAGGATTCCATCTCGTTACAGTCAGGGCAGTGGGACACAGTTAGTCCTGAACAATGACAAGATACTGTGCTTTGCTGGGCACTTAGGGAAAAGCAGCACTCATCCTGTCAGAGTTGAAACATGCTGAGGGGCTAAGGACGGACAGCATGTGTATCCTGTTTTTTTACAGCTGCAGTTACAATGACAGGTGAAGGTGGAAATTAGCAACACATTTACAAATGTGAGTACCTATTTACAATGAAGTTTCATCTGTCCTACCTACATGCCCTCAGAAGTGTTTCATTCTCATTTCCCTCACAATACATGTACTCTGAAGGGCTATTCAAGAGTGGCAGCTCTGTTCTACATATGGCACCGGCAATGGAAGCCCCAGAAGGGCCTGACAGTGATAGATATTCCACTGTTGGCATGTGCAAGATAATGTGAGAGCAGCACAATAGAGGCAGGATGCATACATAATCAGGTGAGCAGAGGAGAATTATATATGATAACTCACTAGAACTGATGGAGAGAAATCCTAAATGAAATTCCCAAAATTGACACTTAGCCAATTTTTGATAACATTCAGCCTATAGTCTTTATCCCCCCATATTGGATATTGAATTTTTACTGAATACTGCTTTTAGATTTTTTAGATTAGATTAGATTAGATTACTTACAGTGTGGAAACAGGCCCTTCGGCCCAACAAGTCCACACCGCCCCGCCGAAGCGCAACCCACCCATATCCCTACATTTTACCCCTTACCTAACACTAGGGGCAATTTAGCATGGCCAATTCACCTAACCTGCACATCTTTGGACTGTGGGAGGAAACCGGAGCACCCGGAGGAAACCCACGCAGACACGGGGAGAACGTGCAAACTCCACACAGTTAGTCACCTGAGGCGGGAATTGAACCCGGATCTCAGGCGCTGTGAGGCAACAGTGCTAACCACTGTGCCACCGTGCCGCCCATTAATTAATTATTTATTTATTTATTTATTTATTTATTTATTTACCAACAAATACATTAACATATAAAACACTGGAGAAATGTTTTCAATTTGTAAGCTGTTATGTGGAAAAGTAATACCCTGATGCATTTGTGATGAGAATTTTAATGATCAACACTCAGACAGAAACATTTGGCAAGTGTGGTCCTGTTTTAATGTATTCCTAATACCTGGTTTTAGATTGTGTTACGACATGGTGGTAAACCCCTCTGCAAATTAAACCAAACACAAAGAAAAGCTCACCACACCTCATAATCTGTTAAAGTATGAGTGACAGATAACTACCGAAATACCACTCTTTAAAGAAAAATAACAATTTTATTTTTTAGCTCCAAAAGTGAACATGAAACAATAACTATTTACAACACTAAGCCTCCTTTCTCTTAAAGATGTGTTATCTGCCTCCCACTCTATAACAATCTACTGATCTAATAAAGCCCCTATTAAATTACATCAACTTAATGTTTTCAAAACCATACAGCGGCTGTTGTCTGCGATATTAATCTTCCTCTGTTTGTGGATCTCCCTAGGTCATCTTCGGTCTGCGGCTGCAAAGGTGTTTTATATTTAAAAAGGTACCTTTGACAGAGAGTGTTTTTGTGCAGTCTGTCTGACAATGGCTCTTTCTCCTGGCTAACTGTCCAAAATACCTGCTTTTTATGCCCCAAACATCGGATTGTCTTGTTGGTTCGATGTTGTCAAAATAGTAAAATTTAAATTTGATTGGGTTTTAATATCTTAGGATATAATTTAAAATGATTGGTTATATTCAAACTGCTGTGAAAACAACTCAGGTATCTAGGTTACAGCCAAATGTTACATCTTCAAATTATCCTTTGTGCCTATTAGTCAGTCACATGACAGGTGCTTGCAGCTTTCACTCTCTTAAATGTACAGTACACACCTTCAGCTTTATACACCACCTTAAGAAAAAAAAAGAACCATCATAATGAAAAGATGGCTTCATTTTTTTCTATGTCTTAACCCCATTACATGACATACATTAGACATTAATTTAAGTTCATATTAACTTCTGCATGTGTATGTGTCATTGGTATCTGTTCAATCTTATTTATATTTTGTCAGTTAAATCAGCGATAATGCATCTGCTATCACATTCTTATGACCCGTAACATGTATGATTTGTAAATTAAAAGTCTGTAACATAAGACTCCAATGAAGTAATCTCATATTCTTGTCTTTAAATCATTCCAAGAATGTAAGAATATTGTGATCTGTGTACACAACCATCTCTGACACATTGTTTGTCATATAAACATGAAAATGTTGTAAGGCCAGTACCAAACTTAACAATTCCTTTTCGATCATAGAGTATTTTCTCTGGTGGGTGTTGAGTTTCTTTGAAAAGTAACCAATTGGCAGTTCAATTCCATCATCATCTTCCTGTAGCTTCAACTCCTATGTCACGAGTATCGATTGCAACTTTGAAGGGTTTCAAAACTTTTGGTGTAGCTAAAACTGGTGTGGTGGTTAATATTGCTTTTACATTGTCAAATGCCTCATGACATTGTTCTGTCTACTGAAATTTTATGTTATTCTTCAGCAAATCTGTTAACGGTGCCACTAGGCTGCTGATGTTTGGAACAAACTTCTGATAGAATCCGCTTAGTACCAAAAATCGAAGCACCTCTTTCTTTGAGGTTGGTCGTGGAAATTCCTCCATGGCCTTCATCTGTGCATTCCTTGGGATCAACCTTCCATGGCTCTGGCCCGAAACATCGATTTTCCTACTCCTCAGATGCTGCCTGACCTGTTGTACGTTTCCAGCAACACGCTCTCAACTCTGATCTCCAGCATCTGCAGACTGTCTGCCATGGTTGATGTTATGTCACAAGAATGTCACCTCTGCATTCACGAATTCTGTGTTCTTTAAATTTATTACCAATTTTGCTTCTCTTAATCATTCAAAAAGCTCTAACAACTATACCATGTGATCTTTCCAGGATCCATCAATGATCACTACATCATACAGATAGACTGCACAGTTTGTTAACCCAGCCACAACTCTGTTCATGCATCTTTGGAATTTGGCTGGTGTGTTTTTCATTCCAAAGGGCATTATTTTGAATTGAAAAAGCCCACTTGGGGTTACAAACGCAGAAACTCCTTTTGCTTTCTCTCATAAAGGTACCTGCCAATAATCACACTGTAATTCCAACTTTGTGATGTAACTGGCTTGTCGAACTTTCTCAATACTGTCCTCCAATCTTAGTATTGGATATGAGTCCAATGTTGTTATGATGTTGACCTTCCGATAGTCCAAACAAATACATTGAGTCCCGTCAGGTTTGGGAACTAACACAATCGGTGAATTTCATTCACTCTGACTCAGTTCAATGAGCATCGCATCCACTCCTTTCTGGACTTTTGTGTCTTTGAAAGGATTAAGCCTGCAGGTGTGTTGTTTCTTTGGAATAGCATTCCCTACATCTACCACATGCATAATAGCATTGATCCTCCCCATCTTATTCCTGCATATGTCCCCATACTGCTGCAACAAGCCTTTCAACAGTGTTCTATTCTCCTGAGACAGTTAGTTTACTAACCTATCCCACTCCTCAATGACTTCCTCATTGTTTAATGCATCTTGAGGCACGTCAAACTCCACAACAGCTGGATTTGATTCCTCACTTTGCAGGGCAGTAACTAACACCTGCTTCTTTAGTCCCTTCTCTCCATTATAATAGGGTTTCAACATATTCGCATGACATACATGATACAGTTTTTTCCATCTGGCATCTTTACCCGATAGTTAACCTGACTCAACTTTTTCTCAATTTGATAGGGACCATTAAACCTGGCTTTGAAGGGATCTCCTACCATTGGTAACAATACTAACACATCATCCCCTTGGGAAAACATCTGAGTCTCAGAGCTTTGATCTGCCACCTGTTTCATTCTATACTGTGCCCTCTTCCATGCTGTACATCTCTTTGACTCTATGACTCTTTAGGTGCTATGTGGCTAACTCACCTACCTGATTTAATTTCTCCCTCACTTCTAATACATAATCTAAGTGTGAGATTTCCAACATTGGTCCTTTCAATTTCTCCTTAATTAATGTCAAACACCGTCTTATTACATGTCTGAATATTAACTCAAAGGAGGTAAATTGAGTTGATTCATTTGGAGCATCTCTAATGGCAAACAATACAAATGGGATACCTTTATCCCAATCATTTGGGTAATTCTGACAGTATGCTCTTAACATGGTCTTCAGGGTCTGATGCCACCTTTCTAAAGCTCCCTGGGATTCAGGATGATACGCACTTGATTTAAAGTGCTATATGCCTAAGCTATCAATGACTTCATTAAAGAGCCTAGCAGCAAAATTACTCCCTTGGTCTGACCGAATCTCTCTGGGTAGCCCATACTACATGAAGAAAGTTACTAACTCCTCTACCACCCTTTTTGCCTTAATACTCTATAATGGAATTACCTCTGGAAATCTGATAGACACATCCATTACGGTTAACAAGTATTGGTTCCCACTTTTAGTTCTCGGGAGGGGACCCACACAATTAATCATAGCCCACGTAAAAGATTCTTCGAATGCGGGAATTGGCAACAAAGGTGCTGGTTTTATTACTGCCTGTGTCTTGCTTACCATTTGACAAAAATTGACCACATTCTTGTGCATTCCAGGCTAATAGAAATGCTTTTGTATTTCTAGGTGACCTCGTACAGGTAGTTCATGTGCTACCCATAATACTTCCTGTCTGTATGCTACTAGCAACACAATCTGGTGCACTTCTGCCCATTTCTCCTCTGCACTAACCTGTCATAGTCTCCATTTTCATCTTAGGATTTTACCTTTGAGATAATAACCCTCAGGAATATTCTCTGCCTCCTTTTCTGAGTATGCATCAATGTATAGATCTTTTATTGTCTCATCTTTCTGTTGTAAGTCCCTTAGTCTTTCAGGACTAAACACTTCTTTCTGACCCTCTGCCTGTTCAGATTTTTCCTGCACCATTACATCAAACAGGATATTCACTAACTGAACCTCAACTCCTTCATCTTTCTCTTTAGTTTTTGCTTCATGCTATGATAGTGGGATCTTGTCTGGGAAATACCAGGGTATTTTTCTTTTAGCTCCTCAGTTTCCTAGTCTTCCTTTGGCTGCTCTACAACAAGGGGTGTCACTCCCACCTTGGATCCTGAGAAGAAACTGGATTCCTGGAATTGACACCCTGTCAATCACTCCCACAGTAGCTTCCCCAGTCTTGAGTTGGCACTCCAACCCGATCTTACATAGGGAATGCAAAATTTCTGTCTAACTATCTCACAAATTACCACTCTCTCAGGTAACATGTCAGAAAGAGTGCAAATACATTCATCTCTTACTATTAGAGACTGGTTAGATCTTGTATCTTTCAATCTCTCAAAAATATGACTTCTTGTTTCCGCTCCCCCCGCCCCCCATGCCGTCCCATTCTTTCTGAGTATACTTTACACACAGAGATGAATTCTTTATAGAGATCAGGCACTAACTCCATACCCAGCCCCTGTTTAGGCTGTGCACTCTCCTGCAGCTCGTCAACCTTTCTTCAGGTTTCCTTCACTACTTTTACACATGCCACTTAGCTTCTTTTACTGCATCTTTTCCCACAGTGCCTTTCTTTAACGACCAGCAATGTGACTTTGTGTGTCCCACTTTACCACAGTGGTAACACCTGAGGTCTTTCATCTTATTTCCACCTTCTTGGGCTTCTTTTGTAACCTGTGGTAAACTCTTACCAGTGTGCTCTTCGCTTTGTTTCATCGTGTAGGATGTCCCCTTCTCCCAATTTCTATCCCTCACAGGATGAAATTCTTGCCAGAAGCTAAACTTTGCCTTATGCACCAATGCATATTCATCTGTCATCTCTGCTGCTCCCGTCACTTCTCGAACTTTCTGTTCATCCATGTGAATTCTTACTGTCTCTGGAAGTGAGTTTAGAGCAGAATAATCCTCCAGTAGAATAATATGCCTTAGAGCCTCAGAGGTCATATCTATTTTTAAGGCCCACATCCATCAATCAAAATGACTATGTTTAATTCTTTCAAACTCAACATTAGTCTGACCTGATTCATTCTTTATGTTTCTGAACCACTGTCTATATGCTTCTGGTACCAATTCATAAGCACTCAAAGTAGCCTGTTTGACCACTACATTATCTCTTGACCCCCCTCATCTGACAGTGCTGCAAATACCTCACTAGCTCTGCCTACCAGTTGTATTACCCACAAGTCCTCTGACCACTCCATCTGCCTAGCCAATTTTTCCAATGAAATAAAGAAGGCTTTGACATCTTTCTCATCAAAGTGTGGCAATGATTTAACAAATTTGTATACATTACTACCTTCTCTCTTCTCTCTTCATCTCCATCCTGCTAACTTGACTTTCTTGAATAAGTCGCAAATTCAGAAGTTCAAATTTTCTCTCTTTTTCTCTTTCTTTTCTCTCTTATTCTCTCCCTTTCTTCTTTTTCTCTTTCTCTTTCTTCTCTCTCTCTTTGCCATGCTAAGAACCTCCTCTCTCTTTATTTTTCCCCTCTCTTTCTCTCTTTGTTTATCTTTTAACTCCATTTTCCTCAATTGTAATTTAAGTTTTTCTAACTCTACTACACTTGTCTGTTTCTCTGAAACACCTATGTGTTTGAATAGCTCCTCACAATTTTAGCTTTACGTTGGTCCTTGGTTAAACTCAATGCTAACCTTTTAGTTAATTCTAAAAGTAAGGTCTTTTTCTTTCCTTCTAAACTTTCTTGGCAAATTTGGGAATCATCTTCAAACTCCAGAAACTCTTTAGCAACCTTAAGAGCCATTTTTCTCACTTCTAATTTAATCAACCACAAGTAAACAAAATTAAACAAATTGTCTCAACTACATTTTATTTAAAGATTTAGGACACTAATCGGCAAGTGTTTAAATCTGCTGGAATCTTCGTACCCCAAATCTGTAAAAATCTGTCCAAATCACAGACTGGATCTGCCTAAATCTGTCCAAATCCTGGACCTAAACCCCCAAACTGTTACAATACGGAGGTAAGCCCTTTGCTAATTGAACACAACACACAGAAAAGCTCACCACTCCTCATAATAATAAAAGTATGAGTGACAGACAACTACCCAAATACTGAGTATTTAAAGAAAAAATAACAATTTTATTCTTTCACTCCAAAAGTGAACATTAAACAACAACTATTTACAACACTAAGCCTCCTTTCTCTTAAAGATTTATTATCTACCTCCCACTCTACAACAATCTACTGATCCAATAAAGCCCCTATTAAATTTACAGCAACTTAATGTTTTCAAAACCATACAGCAGCTGTTGTCTCCAATATTAATTTACCTCTGTTTGTGGATCTCCCTGGGTTGTTTTCAGTCTTTGGCTGCAAAGGTATTTCATATGAAAAAATATACCTTTGATAGAGAGTGTTTTTGGGCAGTGGTACTCTTTTCTCCTGGCTAACTGTCCAAATTGCCTGCTTTTTATGTCTCAAACATCAGATTGTCTCATTGGTTCCATGTTGTCAAAACAGTAAAATTCAAATTTGATTGGGTTTTAGTATTTTGGGGCATAATTTAAACTGATTGGTTAAATTTGAACTGCTGTGAAAACAACTCAGGTGTCTAGTTTACAGCCAAATATTACATCTTCAAATTGTTCAGTACACTTTGTGCCTGTTAGTCAGTCACATGACAGGTGCTTGCCAGCTTTCATGCTCTCTTAAAGGTACAGTGCACACTTTCAACTTTATTACAATTGCATCTCAAAATTTCCATTTGTGATGACTGTCTAGTCATACCTATGCATACATATGCGCGATATGCTTCTTCAGTGTTGTGACTCGGAAAAACACAACTGTAGAATAATTCAAGAAAGCATTGTGTAATGTGTTAGGCATGTCCAATACTCATTATGTTAACACTACTGCTTTCAGGAGAACACAGAGCTAGGAGCTTTCCAAGTGTTTACAGTACTGTGTTTAAACATTCTAATTCCAGTTCAAAAACATAACAGTGTTCAAACTTGGCAGAAAATTAAATAGTAGCTACTATAGGTGAGCACATAGAGCTAACAATTCTCTTGTTTCTTATTAGACTGCAGCAATGCCAAATTAAATGAAATTGTACAGAAAGATTTTAGCTTCATAGCGAACCAGTGGGTTTAGCTAAACTGTTCCACAGTCTAACTTTTTGCTCAGAATCTTTTGTGCTTTTCCTGGCTCGATCATTGCACAATTAATCTTTCACACAATATTTCAAATTCACCTACATTAACTTTCTTTACCCACTTTGTTTGAAACAAAACAACCAGAGCGCAGGATAAAGGAGTCTGTAAGAAGTTCTCCTGCTCTTCCTATCTCAAACAGAAGAGGCAAACATTTACCTTACATTGGCAATCACGTGCTTTACCACACCCACACGAGCAAAACCTGATTGGAACATCAACTGCGCTCTCAGAAACCCTCCTTATTTCTCGCTGTGATACTAAGAGCTGTCAGGCTTCATCTTTGCACATATCGGGGCTTCGTTCCCTTTTTTGGCATCTCCACAATGCCTGAAATGTGGTATTGGAATGTTTAACGCCTTGGAGCACAAACAAGGCTGTGCCTTAATTTCTTCCCATTTTCTGTCCTCAAAATGGCACAATTTCTGCTCCTTTTTTAAAAAATTTCAGATTACAGCGTCTGAATGTTTAAGAAAAAAAGTCAACAATAATGTCATTGTTAAACTGCCCAAAACACAGCACACAAAGTAACAAAGTTCCTTTGTAACCAACATTGCCTTCTCATGATTTCACAATCGAGATTAAACATCCTGTCTTTCTGACTTCTCAGCCTCCTCCTCCAACTTCACAGCTAGCTGTCGTTAATTCTGCAATTATCGTGTTTGCTACCAGATGTTTGATAAGAAATAGAATTCTATCCTGAAGATATTATGGTAGTTATTGAACGTGAGGGAACCGCAGACATTTACCAAGAACAATGGAATAATATAAACAATGCAAATACTATTTTGCAGTTTCCATCTTGAAATGAGAATGTGAAGACTGAGGAAACAGCAGGCTTATGTTAACAATAGCAGTACAATTGGAGTAAACCTGAATCTTACAGTCATGGCATATTTGTTTTAAAGATGCCTATACACTCATGAAGGCCTGTACATTTCAAGTCACCTGAATATTTTTAAAAATATATCATTGATAAGGATCAATGTTAATGCTGTGGGAGTAGTAATTGTTGTGTACAGGCTCCTTCCAGCACAAAGTGGTCTCATGTGGATTAGTCCATCCAACATTTTGGTCTAAATAGAAGAGTCCAAGCAATATGAAGTTTTTTGCATTAGAGCAACTATTTACAGGATACGTGAACATGATCTATGATACTACAGAGATTACAAGGAGCACATTAATCCCAGGATTTGTCTACCACCTGCTCATTCTTTATTCCAACTAAGTCCCTATAATGTCATCACACTAGTTGGTGCTTACTGCACTCAAGTCAATCAGACATTTATATATCAGTAATTCATGCACAGGCTTGTGCCAGGAGGGTACTCATGCCATTCAAATAACTGCAGTAGAGAAATGGAGTATTCCTTTGTTACACAGCCTGCACTGTGTCTATCTAATGTTGATTATATTAATGGCTTCAGTTACAAAGCCCTAAATACAGGGTTGCTCAGCATATCTGGAAACGTGAAACAGGCTGAGAAAATACTGCAATTTTTCAGACAGGAAATCAGACAGTGACTGCAGTCTTCATCTGAAGTAATATTGCCCACTGCACTGATGCCCACTGGCATGTTCAGTATTTCCACCATATTTTGTTCTCATAGCCCAGCTATCTAATTGTTTTGAAGAAAGGACACTGGACCTGAAATATTAATCCTGCTTTCTCTCCACAGATGCTGCTAGACATGCTGAGTTTTCCTCGCAATTTCTGTTTTTGTGGTGCTCTTATCAGATTTTAAAATTTTTTACATTCATTTCTTTGCTAGTTCTGCAGTGCGGTATATTCATATAACATTGTCTTCATTAGGCCCTCTGATGTTCCCACTCAGGTTAAGAAAGAAAAGGGTGAAAAGAAATGAAATATCATTACCCTCTCCTTTCCCCTAATAAAAAAAATAGATGAATTTGTCTAAAGGTAAGTACAATTAGTGAAAAAAGACTAAAGGCACATCAGGGCTTTGCGCCACAGTGAATTAGAAAAATGGAAGTTAAACACAATCCTGAGAAACATGTACTTTGAGCTTTCCAGCTTAAGCCATAGATATAGTTAACATTAGATAAATGTAGTGCAGGCTGCGTAGCAAACTCTCTCCAAACTCCAAGACCTAGGACTTTGCTCCCCCATTTTGTAACTGGATCCTTTACTTCCTGACCCACAGACCACCATCAATAAGGATAGGTGACAATACCCCCTCCACAATAATCCTCAACATCAGTGCCCACAAGGCTGTGTGTTCAGCCCCTTACCATACGCCTTATACATTCATGACTATGTGGCCAAATTCTGCTCTAACTCCATTTACAAATTTGCTGATGACACAACTGTAGTGGGTCAGGTCTCAAGCAATGACGGGACAGAGAACGGGAAAGAGATATACTACTTAATGGTATGGTGATTCTTTCCCTCAATATCAGCAAACAAAGAAGCTGGTTGTCAACTTAGGAAGCAGCGTGGAGAACACGCCTATCTGTTTCAATGGTGCTGAGGTGGAGGTGCTTGAGATCTTCAAGCTCCTAGGAGAAAACATTGCCAACAATCTACCCAGGTCCATCCACATCATGCTATAGTCAAGAAAGCACACCAATGCCTCTACTTCCTCAGAAAGCTATAAAAAGTCAGCATGTCCACAATTAGTCTTACCAATTTTCATAGATGCACCATGGAAAGCTTTTTGGATGCGTCACAGCTTGGTATGGCAACAGCTCTGCCCAAGGCCGCAAGAAATTACAGAGTTGTGAATACAGCCTAGTCCATCATAATAACCAAACTTCCTTTGATTGACTCTGTCTACACTTCCTGCTGCCTCAAGCAAGGAGCCAACATAACCGAAGACCCTCCCTATCCTGGCTAGACTCTCTTCTACCCTCTTCCATCAGTCAGAAGATACAAAAGTTTGAAACAGATTCAAGAACAGCTTCTTCCTCACTGTTAGCAGTGCTGCCAATTTAACCTACAGCACATTTCATGCTCATGACAGTGGCCAACATTACCATATTTAACTTGTGAAATACCTCTTTTTGTCAGCCACATACAGAAATTCTCACTTAGCTTAAGACCCTCCAAATACAACTGTCAAGGAAAATTGACAAATCTACATAAAACCTGTTTGCTCTATATGTACTGAGATCTCTGTTCTGTGTATTGGATAATTAATATAGTAAACCTGTTTTACAGAACAGTATTATAAGTTTATCGCATATTGCAAACAAATAAATTCTGGATTCACTCCCACATATCTCACTAATCTAAATAATTAGAATTTAGGAGAGATTTTATTGTACGGATGATATAAGATAGGATATTTGGCCTTTCATGCTTATAATTACCTTACTACCATGTGATTCTATCTGAATTGCAATCATAACACACTTCACTTAGAATCATTGAGTCATAGAGTCATACAGCATGAAAACAGACCCTTCAGTCGAACTCATCCATGCCAACCAAATTTCCCAAGCTAAACTAATCACACTTGTCTGCATTTGGTCCATATCCCTCTAAACCTTTCCTATTCATGTACCTTTCCAAATGTCTTTTAAATGTTGTAACTGTCCCTGCATCGATCACTTCCTGTGGTTTATTCCACACACGAATCATCCCCTGTGTGAAAAACAGTTCTGTTCAGGTCCCTTTTAAATCTTTCTCCTCTCACCTTAGAAAATGCCCTCTGATTTTGAAGTCCCCCATGGCAGGGAAAAGACTTTTCCTGTTTACCTTATCTATTCCCCTCATAGTTCTATAAATGTCTATAAAGTCATCCCTCAAACTCCTATGCTCCAGTAAAAGAGTTCCAGCCTATCTAATCTCTCCCCATAATTTAAATCTTCCCATTCTTGGCAACATTCTGATAAATCTTTTCTGAACCCTCTCCAATTTAATAATATTCCTCCTATAGCATGCAATCAGAATAATAGTCTCAGTTCAATGTTTTACGGTTTATAAGGTAGTCAGAAATACTGATACTTGGAATGTTATAGAGTTTTCTAGAACCTCTACTGAGACAGGGAGATTTGCAGCTTTTGAGAGTTTTTTTTCTTCAAACACCCAGATCTGTGATTACAGAAATCAAATCCATAAAGAGTTGCTAAGCAAGCACTGGTATGCAAGTTCCATAACATTTCAAAGCTAGGTTTCCAGCAATTAACAGCCATGAGCTACATCTCTGAATCATTAAAAACTTTGCTTGTTTTCATGCTGAGAAAATTGCATGTCTTCTATTCCTCCAAGCATGAAATATACTACAAAACTGGCGTCTAAAAGAATAGTAAAAACAGAAAACACTAAACATACACAGGAGGATAGACAGCATCTATGGAGAATAAAAGAGAGTTAATGATTCAGATCTTTGACCTTCCATAGTTTTTGGTGAATAGATATGTGTTAGTGGAGAAATCTCCATTTGAAACAAATAGGTTTTTACTGGTGCTTATTGAAAGAGAAAAACAAGGCAACCCTTAACCTCAAATTGTTTCCATTGTTAGCTTTGATGTGTGGTGGCTTTCTCATCTGAATGATGATGTTGTGGATTCAACGCTGTCTCAGAGACTTAGGTTTACAATCAAAGCTGACACTTCAATATAGTTTGATGACTGTGCTAAGTTATCTAAGAGTGAGACATTAAACTGATGTCCCAGGTGCTCTCTCAAATGCACATAAAAGATCCAACTGAACTGAACAGATAGGTTCTTCTTGTATCCTGATAATGTTTAACACCCCCCCACCAAATAAATCAATACAGATTATTTAACAGCTAATGTCATTTGTGGGCTTTTCTGTGTTCAAACCAGTTGCTGTATTTTACCGTGCTACAATAGAGACTGCACTTCAAAAAGTACTTTATGTTAGATAGTGGACATGAATTACTGATAAGAAAGGTTTATCACACAAGAAAATATGAATATGATAAAAGTGAGAAGTGTTTGCCAGAATTTGCTGTCTGACTTACACACCAATAACTGTGAACACTGGGAGCCCCACTATTACTTCCATTGCAGAAGCTGGGCAAATAGTCAGCTGAATATTCAAATATTCAGTTTCTTACTTATTTGGAAACTAACAAATTGAAACTTATTATTTTCCAGAACTATCTTTCACTTCTATGTTTTTCTCTTTCTTCCACTCTCAAAGCTGTTAAATATGGGATCACATCCGAGGCTCAAACATCATTTGTTGTTTTATCAAAGGCACTCCTTCTGTCAAATTAGTCCTCTGATTTACACCTTAGATATCAATTCCTTAAACTATCAATTCACAGTGACCACAATGTGTAGTATTTCAAGATGCATCACAGCCATTCTCTTAGCTTCCTTAGACAGCACCTTCCAAACCCATGATTTCTGCCACCAAGCAGGACAAAGAAAGCACCATCCTGGCCTGGACCTACACTTACCATATCTTGACAGTCACTGGATCAAAACCAAGGATTCCCTGCTGAATGCCACTTTTGGTGCATTAATATCAAAGTGACTGATCAGCAGTTCAGTCATTGACTCCCTACAGTGAAGATTCTGCCGATCTAGTCCACATTGCCAGTCTAAACAGCGTCCCACCCAGATACTTTCCTCCCCCAACCTTATTCCTTGCAAACCTGCATTTCCCATGGCTAATCCACCTAACCTACACATCCCTGGACACTATGGCCAATTCACCTAACCTGCACATCTTCGAACTGTGCAAAGAAACTGGAGCACCTGGAGAAAACCCACGCAGACACGGGGAGAATGTGCAAATGCCACACAAACAGTCACCCAAGGCTGGAATTGAACCCGGGTCCCTGATGCTCTAAGTCAGAAGGTTGTGGGTTCAAGCCCCCCGACAGCTGGTACTCTTGTGGAGTACAGAAGGAGTGCGTCCTTTTGGCAGATGCTGTCTTCAGCGGTAAATCAACAATCAGTCTCCTTTCTCAGATATTCATTAAAAATAAAGCCCAACTATTTCAAAGAGTTCTCATTGGTGTCCTGACCAATTATATAACTTTCAAATTATGTCACTGGACCAGATTACTTAATCATTACCTTGTTGTTGCTTGTGATATGTGACTGTGCACAAGTTGGTTACTATGGGTTGAATCTTCTTTTGGCTAAATGTCAGTTTCATCGAGTTCCTTGGAGAGGTTCTCAAAGCAGATCTCTAGCCATTTTGTACCAAACCCATCTCATTAGCTAGCTACCCAGCCCCTAGGGTGGCCTTCATGTCTGATTCCAGCCTTAGAAAGATCAACATCCCTGGTGCCCACACCATATTTAGAAGACTGCTGTGTACTAGGACAAGGCTAGAATTCTAAAGCTGCCCTACTTGGTGAAGGATGGTAATTCAAATAACGTCAGAGAGAGAAGGTGCTGGAAGGGGGCATTGCCATCTTCTGAGAGACACCTGGAGGTCCTGATAAACAGGGTGGCATAAACAAGGGAACAAGGGGTATGGCAGAAGAGGCCATGCCATCAGGCCCTATTGGCCTGATGGTCTGATGGTCTCATGATCTGCTGGCCTGATGGTCTGATGTTGCCACCTGAGTCTATCCAGTCTCCACAGTGCTTCCTCTACTCCACCAGGGTGCATTACTCTTCTCTCCACCACTGCACCCTCCCTTCATCTCTGCTGTTGCACCCATCTCCCACAAAGGCTTATGCTCTGCCATCCTCACTGTTGCCAACAACATCTTCCCTCACTAGCCTTCACTGCCCTCCATCTTTCCACTGCACTAACCCTCCGTGACCTCTGTGCTGCCTATACCCTCCCTCAGGATACTTCACCGCCTTTCCCCCAGCTGTTGCAGCCATGCCACCCACTGTTACCTCACTCCTTCTGTCCCTTTCTCCCATTCCACATGAAGACAGTCTGTGAGAGGACAGAAGGAGCCTGGATGGGTGGAGGTGTGCCCAGGAGCAAGCTCCCACTATGAGGTGAGAAACCTGGCCTTTGCAGCTGGAGACCAGAACTGCTCTTGTGGGGATGCCAAAACATTCATGTCCTGCCAACCGAGTCGGTCCTACTTTTCAAACCACTGCTACTCTCATAGTCACCCTGTTGTCAACATCATTCTTTGTACACTACTTCTAACCATTGATGGCCATGCCTCCTCTCCCACACATCTTGCAGGTACCAGTGGGATGCTCACAGCCTTGGTGGAGCAACAACTGGAAGAGAGCTCTCAGCTTCCCACTAGTTCAGATACTTATACCTTTGTGGGAACACCACATTCAGAAAGTCTGAGAGCTCAATTTGTTGAGCCTCTCACTGCACCCCTTCTACCTCTAGCCAAGAGAGATAGAGCCCAGGCTGCTGCCACTCACAGGACTCCTGGAGGCCAGCCATCTGCTCAGATCTAGGCAGGAGAGGACCCTGTGGAGTCGGCAATCAGGCACTTCATCCCCATGGACAGGAAGGAACAAATGTGGCAGACAGCAATGTTGGAGGTGATCGCCTTCATTGCCCAGATGTTGCAGGAGTGCAGCTACACAAGGGAGACCCAACAGCCTTCATAAGTGAGTTTCTGGTTGCCATGGTGACTCAGATCCAGCAACCTCAAAGTCTGCTGGAGGGGCATATACACCTGAATTCCATCACCTTAGCCAATGGTCTGTAGGAGTGAAGGAAATGGTGACAGGAGGACAGGGAACTCGACGCACATTCTATTGCTGCTTCCTCACAAGTAGACAAGGTGGCACCAGGAAGCACAGCAGGCACTAGTCTCTGGAGATGAACAGGCCCTCCACTCTGCCTGGCCCCTCTGTCCGTTGCAAATTCAAGTGAGAAGGCCTCTGGTAAGACCATCTTCAGCATGTCTGAGCCATTCAACCTCAGCTCATAGGCTGGAGACCAGACCACCAAGACCACAGGTTTTACTTCCCTCTACCCCAACTGTAGAACCTGGACCAGCATCGAGACATAGTGGGAGGGAGCGAAAGAAGAAAGCTTTAGGACAATTGGTGGCATGGGTAACAACACATTGCATATAGAGTATCATGTTGGCATATATTATTGATTTTGCCATACATCTGCTTGTTTGCGTTTCCGTGTAGTCCCAAATGTACCAGTGTGTAAATGATGCTCAATTTTTCATATTTATATAAGACATGCCATGGATTGATGTCTGTGCTGAAAGCCAGCCGTGGCATGTGGAAGCAATATGAGCAAGGTGTATACAGAAAAATGGTTATCCATTGACCCTCATGGTTAAACATTTATATTCTATCCTTGGCCTCTGAGTCCAAAAGTATTACTATGAATGAAGTGGGCAGGGGGGTTTCCAGCACACCGGAAACCAGTTCATTAGGTTTGGGATCAGGGCACCTAGACAAGGCATGGGTTTGTGTGTTCTTGCCCTCTCAGGGGCCTCACTTCAATGAATCTTGTTGCCCACTTCCTCACTGATCAGGACACTTTCTCTATTCATTCTGGGTGTAGTTACAGCTATTTTCCTGCTCATTGCATTGTTTGAATTTTCAGTGCAATGGAAGATGACAGTGTATATGGAACTCAGTAAACAAAGCCATGGACTTCAGTGAAGTCTACTCCCCTAAGACACTTTGAGATTTGGCTCTTTGCTTCCTGCAAATGCAACGTTTGCCACATAATTGCTGCCTCATGATACAGATATGAGATTGACATAGTACATTGCCAGACAACAAGATGTCAACCCCCTTGACTGATTGGTGACTGCTAACCAATAAGGCAAGCTGCCTAGTTGTATGGCTGTGCTAACTGGCACAGCACAGCAAGGCAAGGATGTTGTGAGCATCAGGTAGGCACCAAGTGAATGAGCACTGAGAAAGCTAGTGGGCAGACTTGAGATGCAGCCTGGTCCAATGCATGAACTCGGTTTTCTTCCCTGTGTACTTGGCATCTTTGCAGCAGCCCTTCAATGCTAGTTGCTGATGTAGGCCTGTATTTCTTATGGAATGGAGTGGTGGTGGATGGAAAGGTGGGTTGGAGCAATGGATTGGACTGGTGGATTGGAGAGTTGGATGGAGAGGTGATTTGTAGCAGTGGATTGGGGAGTGGATGGAAAGATGGTTTGGAGCAATGGATTGGAGCAGTGGATTGAAGTGGTGGATTGGAGAGGTGGATTGGACAGGTGGATGGAAAGGTGGACTGGGGAGGTGGATTGGAGCATTGGACTGGAGAGGCGGACTAGAGAGATAGATTGGAGATGTGGCTTAGAGAGATAGGCTGGAGAGGTGGATGGAAAGGTGGATTGGAGCAGACGATTGGGGCTGTGGATGGAAAGATGGATTGGAGAGGTTATTGGAGAGATGATTGAAATGGTAGATTGGAGCGATGGATTACAAGAGGATTGTGAGGGTTGGCAAATATCAGATGCCAATGTCTTTGGACAAAGGATGCATGTGGTTGGTATCCATGGATCATGCCCTGAGATGCTGTTGCATAGTCAGCAAGATGGAGGCTGTTTGCAGTGAGCTCAAGTTGCCTGGTACCGGCTCTGACTTCCATGTCAAAAACCGACAGTGTTCCCTTTGCTCATGATCAGCAGGACGGTGGGAAGCTGCATACTAAAGAGGTGAGATATGCAGTTAATAAAGTAACAAGCAATTATCCCACTTAATAGACAACTTGTTACTACCTAGGAAGAATCTTGCCTTGAAGCCTGGAGCTCAGTTAGAAGATGCAGGAAGCTGCTGCTAATGTTGAGATAGGCCTGACTGGACATCTGGTGCTATTCTGTCAGATTTCTCACCAGAATCCACATTGCTTAGGCCCCTATAAGATTCTCTCCAACATTTCTACAATATAACAGTGACGGAATTTCCAAAGTACTTCACTGATTCTGAACAAACTTTTTTAAAAAGTACTTTGAGCTGGGTCGAGGTCATGAAAAACAACTATAAATGCAAACTTTTCATTCTTAGGGCAGGGCAAGAGTAAATAAAGATCAGATTCACATATGTTAACACTAGCCGGAGTTCTTGTCACATGTTGCACTGTAAGGATTATTGTCAAATGAATTCCTTTCATAAGGCTTAGCATCCCTTAATATATTGGCAACTCAAAACAAAAGTAAAATAGCTCAGGGGGCAGGCTACTCCAACTCATGACAACAATGATTACTTCTTGTATTGCACAGAAGGAACAAATGAAATAGGTTCATAATGTGTTAGATTTCTAATGTTTGAACCAGTTGATCATTCTTCCCTACACAGGTGTAATAATTCTAATATTTCTATGAGTAGTATAATAATCAAATAATTTATTCTTCTCAATTCACTTGCACCTACAAATGAATGTGTAGGGACTCTTGTGGTGAAGTTTAAGTTTCCCTACCTCTGGGTGGAATGTTCATGTCTAACCAGCCCCATAGTGTGTCATAACATGTTTAAACAGGTTGATTAAATATTATTTATCAGTGAATGTGAACTGTGTACCTTTCAAAAGCCAATTATATTCTATTTCTGGTGCCATGGCAACTGATCTACTGTGGAATGCCAATCCCAGATCATAGAGTATAATGTTACAGATTCTCCATAAATGTGAAGCTCAGCAAGAGGAAGTGAACTGCCCAGAGGAGGTAGCAGAAATCCTGCACCTAAAGCATGGTCAACTTCCTAATTGTGAAGGTATGATGGGATATTCAAGCTCTTTCCTGTTTTATCAAATAACACTAAGATGAAGCTTGTAATTAGTATCTATGCATGTGTCTGGGAATATATAATGTGAACTTTTCTTTCCCCCATTTAAGCACTAATCTGTAATCAACAATCCCTACGAATCTTTCTTTAAGGAATACCCAAACTTGCTTTGGCTAGCAAAACATAATAGGACTATCATTCTCATATAATAATTCAATTAATATATTCCTGACAGTGCAATGTTCTGCATTTACCCAATGGAAATTTTAAAACAACCCTGTATCCATAGTTTTTCATTTGTTCATTAGATTATGAATATCACTAGCAAGGTCATTTTATTGCCCGCCTCTAATTGTCATTGAGAAGGAAGTAGTTAGCTGTATTCTTAAATTGCTGCTGCCTATAAACTGCCTCTATAGGAGATTTTCTGCCTATGTGAAGAAACTCTCACTGTGCTGTTAAAGAGTACCAGACCAGTGACGATGATGGTAATTGATTGATTTAAATGTTTGCAATGTGTCTGACTTCGAAGGAAACTTTCAGGTGTCGATTCTCCCACACATTTGTTGCCCTTCTAGGAGACAAATAGTAAATTAGGTTTAGGAGATGCTGTCAAAGGAGCCTTGATAAGTCATTGTAGTGCATCTTGTAGATGGTACACACTGCATTCAACGTTTACTGGTGCTGGATGGAGTGAATGTCACATGGTTCCAATCAATTGGGTTATTTGTCTAAGGTAGCTTCTTGAGTATTTTGTAGAGATGCACTCACCCAAGCAAATGCAGAGTATTCCATTACACTCCACACATCTTTTAACAGGCTTTGTGGAATCAGGAAATGTGTTACATACCGGACAAAAGCCTCTCAGCTGCTCTTGTAGCACAATATTTACGTGGCTGGTCCATTTAAATTTCTGGTTAAACTAAAAGTTGTAATCACTTAAAACAACAGTTACTAAAAATAAAATCTGTGTTATATTAGGATTTCAAAGAAAATGAGACTTGAATAGTGTAGCATAAAATAGGAGCAAAAGTTTTCTTTTTGATGGAAATTGGGAAACCCTAAAAATATTCAAAATTAATACAAAGTTTCATGTAATCTTGCTCTGTAGCAAAATTCAGAGATTCTTTTTCTGTCACTTGAAATGTTCATTGCAACATCAGCATCTGCTACTGTCCTCATGTTGTGTAACTCTTGCTCTGATTGTAAAAAGACACATCAAGTATTTCCACAAGCTCAATGTGTACAACTACTCATACAGTACATTATGTTCTTCTTTAAGAAATTACACATTCTGAATCTAATTTGAAAGTGCAACTGGCTGTTATATCTAATTTAAAGTTAGAAATCACAAGAATAGTTTTATTTTTGTAACAGACTTCAGACTTGGTATTCTTCTTTCTAATTTATTAATAAATTTGAGATAACACGGATGTAAAAGTGCACACAAATACGCATACTGGTTAGATTTCAAAGGTTTCTCAAACTTGAAAACAAAATCTGAAAATGTGATAATGGCAATCAATAGAAATTGGTTTTAAATGGTACCTGTTGGAAACAAGGCAACAATATATGTAAAGGAGAAAGAAGAAAAATGCAAAGAAAAAAAGTGAAGAGGTGGTACTTGAAAAAGTCAGCAAGGTTCAAAGCAGGAAAAACTACCTGGTGAAAATGGGAAGAACTTGTCGACGCAGTAAAGATGGAAACTATTGAATCTCTAGCTATGATCTTTAATCCATCCGAGGTAAAGAGATGCTGCCAAAGGGCTTAAAGACTGCAAGTTGTAAACTTGTGCAAATAAGGGGATTGTTGAAACAGGAAATTATTGGTCAGTTGGCCTTATAGAGGACATCAGAAACTTTCAAAGACAGTGGGCTGAATTTTTACATTGCAGCTTTGGGCAAACTAACAGGCAGATAGATCATAAATATGGGCATCTTATCACTGTCTCACAAGCCTCTAAACCTGCCTTTGTTTCATAGGCAGTTGGTGAAGTGTTGAGTGAGCTAATGACCAACATCCCAACCAACATCCCAATTGAGGGATTTGAGGGGCAATTAACACTCAGTTTGGCCTTTGTGTGGAGCCACAGAAAATGGGGGAGATACTAAATGAGTATTTTGCATCAGTATTTACTGTGGAAAAGGATATGGAAGATATAAACTGTAGGGAAATAGAAGGTGACATCATGCAAAATGTTCAGATTACAGAGGGGGATGTGCTGGATGTCTTGAAACGGTTAAAGGTGGATAAATCCCCAGGACCTGATCAGGTGTACCCGAGAACTCTGTGGGAAGCTAGGGAAGTGATTGCTGGGCCTCTTGTTGAGATATTTGTATCTTCGATAGTCACAGGTGAGGTGCCGAAAGACTGGAGGTTGGCAAACGTGGTGCCACTGTTTAAAAAGGGCGGTATAAACAAGCCAGGGAACTATAGACCAGTGAGCCTGACCTCTGTAGTGGGCAAGTTGTTGGAGGGAATCCTGAGGGACAGGATGTACATGTATTTGGAAAGGCGAGGACTGATTCGGGATAGTCAACATGGCTTTGTGCGTGGGAAATCATGTATCACAAACTTGATTGAGTTCTTTGAAGAAGTAACAAAGAAGATTGATGAAGGCAGAGCAATAGATGTGATCTATATCGACTTCAGTAAGGTGTTCAACAAGGTTCCCCGTGGGAGACTGATTGGCAAGGTTAGATCTCATGGAATACAGGGAGAACTAACCATTTAGATACAGAACTGGCTCAAAGATAGAAGACAGAAGGTGGTGGTGGAGGGTTGTTTTTCAGACTGGAGGCCTGTGACATGTGGATTACCACAAGGATCGGTGCTGGGCCCTCTACTTTTTGTCATTTACATAAATGATTTGGATGCGAGCATAAGAGGTACAGTTAGTAAGTTTGCAGAAGACACCAAAATTGGAGGTGTAGTGGACAGTGAAGAGGATTACCTCAGATTACAACGGGATCTGGACCAGATGGGCCAATGGACTGAGAAGTGGCAGATGGAGTTTAATTCAGATAAATGTGAGGTGCTGCATTTTGGGAAAGCAAATCTTAGCAGGACTTATAGACTTAATGGTAAGGCCCTAGGGAGTGTTGCTGAACAAAGAGATCTTGGAGTGCAGGTTCATAGCTCCTTGAACGTGGAGTCGCAGGTAGATAGGATAGTGAAGAAGGCATTTGGTATGCTTTCCTTTATTGGTCAGAGTATTGAGTACAGGAGTTGGGAGGTCATGTTGCGGCTGTACAGGACATTGGTTAGGTCACTATTGGAATACTGCGTGCAATTCTGGTCTCCTTCCTATCGGAAAGATGTTGTGAAACTTGAAAGGGTTCAGAAAAGATTTACAAGGATGTTGCCAGGGTTAGAGGATCTGAGCTACAGGGAGAGGCTGAACAGGCTGTGGCTGTTTTCCATGGAGCGTCGGAGGCTGAGGGGTGACCTTATAGAGGTTTCCAAAATTATGAGGGGCATGGATAGGATAAATCGACAAAGTCTTTTCCCTGGGGTCAGGGAGTCCAAAACGAGAGGGTATAGGTTTAGGGTGAGAGGGGAAAGATATAAAAGAGACCCAAGGGGCAACCTTTTCACGCAGAGGGTGGTATGTGTATGGAATGAGCTGCCAGAGGATGTGGTGGAGGCTGGTACAATTGCAACATTTAAGAGGCATTTGGATGGATATATGAATAGGAAGGGTTTTGAGGGATACGGGGCGGGTGCTGGTAGGTGGGACTAGATTGGGTTGGGATAGACGGGTTGGACCAAAGGGTCTGTTTCCATGCTGTACATCTCTATGACTCTTAGTGTCCCATCCCTCCAGTAAGGGGAACTAACAGATGGGGAAGATACCTACACCCAGTAGGTAACCTCATAAGATAAACCCTGCAGGCTGCCAAACAATGAACAATTCAGGCCTGGGCTGGTGTTTGAGGATGGAGGTCCTCCCTTCACAGGCCCCCACTTGGAAGCTGCCTCTCACCTTATGTCCATACTCTCCACCCATACTATCAATCAGGTTCCTCCACAACCCCACCAGCCTCAGGTGAGGAGCCAGAATTATCTCAGTTCAATTGCAGCCATGGTTTCTCTTCAACTCAGCATCTTGCAATAATGGCAGCAGACACCAGTTCTTGTGTAATGTGAAGCTGCTGCTCCCCATTGATGCAGGACAAGCCCCTGGAAACAAGTGGGACTCCTGCCCCAAACTAATTAAAAGGCTGTTGCCTGACAATATAAAACAGAGCAGACTGGCATGTGGAGGTGAGTTTGCTGCTGACATTTATGTTAGGGTCCAGGGAGCCTGCCATGAGTGAATAGTCCAGTCCAATTATCCAGGACAAAAGTCTTTGGCACTTGCAAAAATGTGAATCAGTAAATGCTAGCCACCATGGTTTTGCTAAAGGCGCATTTGATTAACTTGATTGAGTTCTCTGATGAGGAAGGAGAAAGTGAGGACTGCAGATGCTGGAGATCAGAGCTTAAAAATGTGTTGCTGGAAAAGCGCAGCAGGTCAGGCAGCATCAAAGGAACAGGAGAATTGACTGTTCAGGCATAAGCCCTTATTCTATGATGAGGTAACAGAGAAACATGATGAGAAAAGCAAAGTTGTTATAGTGTATGTGAACTTTCAAAGACATTTAATAGTTTGACTTGAACGTTGAGAGATTCTAATGATAAGTTCGCCAGTATGATTGAAGATCAAACATCGGGAAAGGAGTTGGATTTTAATTTTGTCCAAATCCCAGTATGAAGTGAAGCATGATCATACAACAACTGCCCTGGGTTGCAACAGAGTAGACCTTTCAGGTTTGCTTAAATATTACTGGCATGCTCTGAGCGACCATTTGTTACAAATTGTTCAGCTTCCTTATAAAGACAGCCAGAGTCTACTGAAGGGACAGGGATGAAAATGGTCCCACAGAAAGTTTGATGATTTTTGCGAATGCTCATCTTAACACCACAGAAATCTTTATTAAATAAACAAAAGCTTATCTTTCTTGAGAAGATTTCAATTAGTGACTGCCTTTAAGGATCACTGGTTAGGATATTCAATTCCTGATACAGTAGGACTAGTGTGCACAGAACATAGTCTGCCAATTTGCACATAGATCCATAGAGATCTAGAGCACTGAAAAAGTGCCATCAACCATTACAACCATAGCAATCAAAGACAACCACCTAACCATTCTAATTCCATTTTCCAACACTGGGCCCATAGCCTTTTATGCCTTGGCATTGCAAGTGCACACCTAAATACTCCTTCAAAGTTTGTGCGAAGATTTGTAGCTCGGGTGCTCGTTGTTGTGGTTCTGTTTGCCGAGCTGGGAATTTCTGGTGCAGACATTTCGTCCCCTGTCTAGGTGACATCCTCAGTGCTTGTTATACTTCTTAAATGTTATAAGGTTTTCTGTCTCTCAACCTTACAGACAATGAGTTCCATATTCCTTTCAACCTCTGGGTGAAAACATTTTTCCTCACATCTCTAAACCTTCTGCCTCTTACCTTAAATCTATGCCCCTGGACATTGATCCCTCAACCAAGGGGAAAAGTTTCTTCTATCCTCTCCTATTCCCCTCCCCTCATAATTTTATTTATTTCAGTTATATACCCTCTCAATCTCCTCTGCTGTAAGGAAAACAACCCCAGTCTGCCCAATCTATCTTCATAACTGAAACTCTCCAGCCCAGGCAACATCCTGGTAAATCTCCTCTCCTCTTCAGTGCAATCATGTCCCTCCTGTAATGTGGATTCCAGAATTGCACTGCACAGCTCTTGTGACCTAACCAACATTGTGTATGGTTTCAGCATAACCTCCTGCTCCTAAACTCTATGCCTCAGCTAACAAAGACACGTTCCACCTGTGCTGTCTTAACCAAGGTCCCTCTGACCCTTGGTACTTCCCAGAGTCTTATCATTCATCAAATAGTTTATGAAAATTAAAATTGGTGTTTCATGAACCTTTTGTATATTTATAACGTTTGTTTCTGTTTCTGGGGCAAGTTTTGGATTCTTAGGAAAAGGCTTGCTTGACAATTTAATCAGCAAATAGGTATCCAAGGTGCCCAACACATGTTTCTCTGCCAGGCATCAATGTTACAAGTGTTATATGAGCTGCAGTTGTATTATCCATAGATAATCATTACATCCACCTTCAGCATATAAACCCACTGCCAAGCTTTACATTTTAAGTTTTTTTTAAATTAAGTGTATGTGCTCTAATTACCTCATTATCTAAAACTATTTGAGCTGTTGAGTGAAACAGGCATTAATATCAACACATTTCTTGAGTCATATATAAATAAATAAAGTGGCAATCTCTTCCAAATTAACAAAAATAAATAATATAAGTGTCAGCTCTGTTATTCCACTATTAACTGAGTAGGAAAAGTCTATATCAGAGTCCACTTGATGGACAATTGGTTGACCAATGAGCACTCTCTTCTCTTGCAGCATAAATGTTGATTTTCCCCTTGAATTAGCAGTCTTGCAAATTGTCCTGATGAGTGCAAGATGTAATGCTTCAAGAAAGAGTGTCTATTTTAATTTTATTTAGAGCAATTAGACTAAAAGCTGTTCCAAGAATTTATTCAGCTCGGGTGCATTTCAGTTGTAAATTAGTATATGATTTTGAAAACAGATATTTTTTGCTATTTGAGTCATGTTTTATCTTAATTCACCAGTAAGTTAAATGAGTATAAATAGAGATATTCAAATGCTGTGGTTAATAAGTAGACAGCTTACAAAAGCTCTTTTGAATTGCTGACTGAACATGCACTTTACTGCAGACTTGCATGGTAGTGCATATTATATAGGAATCTGGAGGTAGAAATCTTGAAATCAATTTCTTGTGAATTAATTCAATCAGGTTGAGTGAGGCAGCAAGTATCTGACTGGCTTTTCTTACATTATGGTCTAAAATGTCACAGTCCTGAAATATTAATGTTGTCTCTCCACAGATGCTACTAGACCTGCTAGTTTCTGTTAGATTGTTCACAAGCATTTTCACCCAAGCCATTTTCCACTTGGAATGTAATCAGCAATAAATAAGACGAATGATGCTCGGTATGGGGGTTGAATAAAGTCTGTGCGTTAAGTTGATGAAACAAAGTTTTCAATGTGACTGCTGGGGAATTATTTTCATTATTGCCAGGGGAGGACAGTGGGAATTTTAAAACACTGAGCATCTTCCAATAAGTCAACTTACAGAATAAAAATACCTGTGAATAATTTGCTAACATTATGACAGTGTTTGGATGAATCAGAGAATTTCCTGTTTTGTAGTTGGAATGTTTATGCTATGGAAGTGACTACATTTATGATAAAATTAATAAATAAAGTGTATTGAATGGTGTTTGGGAACTGAGTTGCACAATTATGGTCATTGTTATATGAAAACTTTAAAATAACAGTTGTTGTAGGTATGTTTGCCAAGCTGGGAATTTGAGATTGCAAACATTTCGTTCCCTTTCTAGGTGACATCCTCAGTGCTGTGGAGCATCCTGTGAAGTGCCAGTAGGAATTTATTTGCTTTTGTTCCCACTGCTTCCAATTGCTGGTTTCAGTTGTTTGTTGCAGTGGTTGGTATATTGAGTCTCAGTCGAAGTGTGTATTGATGGATGAGTGCCAAGCTTCTAGGAATTTGTGGTCCTTGTCATCTGTGTATAGATACTAGGGACACCAGGTTGTGGCGTTTAGTAGCTAGTTGATGTTCATGAATACGGATTGCTAGTGTCTGCCGTTTGTCTTATATATAGTGTTGCGTGCAGACTCTACAAAGATACTACAAAGATTTTGCCAAGAACGGGTATCCCCGCAACTTTATCTGCAGATACCTTGCAGACAAACAACGTGATGAGGACATGCCATGACCCAACACACTAACCACTCTGCCTTGTATAAAAAACGCCTCATAACTGACAGTCAGACTCTTCCGACCACTCGGATTCATGACAGCCCATAAACCGACTGCCACGCTCAGACAACAACTCACCTGGACAAAAGACATAATACCCATCATGTACAGGACAAATGTGGTGTATAAGATTCCATGCAGAGACTGCACGGAACACCATGTAGGACAAACAAGTGGACAACTAGCAATCTGCATCCATGAACATCAACGAGCCACTAAACACCACACCCAGCTATTCTTAGTATCTATACACTCAGACAACAAGGACCACAAATTCGACTGGGACAACACAACAATAACAGGACAAGCCAAACAGAGGACAATCAGAGAATTCCGAGAAGAATGGCACTCATCCACAAACTCCATCAATAAACACATTGACCTAGACCCACAATACCAATCACTGCAACAAACAACCGGAACCAGCAACTTGAAGCAATGGGAACAAAACCAAATAAATTCCAACTGACACAGTAAAGCAGCACTTCCCAAGGGGCTCCACAGCACTGGTGATGTCACCTAGATAGGGGACAAAACATCTGCAAATCAATTTCCCAGCTCGGCGAACATACCCACAACAATTGCAACTGGCAACTGAGCTACAAATCTTTACACAAACTTTGAATAATGAAATATATTTTTATCGCTGAGCTTAATATGGGATATAAAAGAGAAACAAGGAACAAACATGGTAAATCTAGGAAGCAGTAATTGGAAGGTATAAGAAGAAGATCATGGAGGGCAAAGGAAAACAAAAGGAGTAAATTACAGAAGAGTGATTTTCAGGGGTGGAGAATGAAACTAGGAAAAATAAACTGATACTGCTGAAGGAAAAGCACAGCAATAGGAAACACTTAAAATTATAATCATAGAGTCCACTAGCATTTCCCACTAACAGCAGGAATAAGGAAGTCAGTAATGCAACCAGTGAAGGAGATAACAAAGGGAATACAAAAAAGCTTAGGCAAGAAATCAAAAAATTAGGAGTGCAAGGGAAAATATGCAAAATTAAATGATCAAAGAATATAAGAAGGACTAGTAATATATTCTATAATACCATAAACAACAAGAAAACAAAAATCAGGATAGGATTAGGGTCACTAAGGAATAGACTCAGATGGTTGACAGTGAGATGGCACAAATGGTAAATAATTACCTCAATTCAATATTCATCAGGGAGACTGACATAGTGGACTTAACATTGGAAAAGAAATCAACAAGGATATAATGACATTTGAATTAGGAAGTTGGGATAAAATTGACAAAATTAGTCAAACTTAGAGGATAAGATCCCTGGTCTGGATGGATTATACCTGTGCATATTAAAAGAAGTTAGGAAATAGGTAGCAGATGCATCAGTTGATATAGATAAAATACTTTACACAAAGGAATAGTGCAACAAGATGGGTAGACAGTTAATGTGATATTTAGATGTTGCATTTTGTAAGACAAACCAGGGCAGGACATACACAGCTAATTGTAGGGCCCTGGGGAGTGTTGTCAAACAGAAAGACCTAAGGGTTCAGGTGCATAGTTTCTTGAGAGTGCCATCACAGGTAGGCAGGGTGGTGAAGAAAGCATTTGGCACTCTTGTTTTCATCGGTCAGACATTGAGTACAGGAGTTGGACATCATGTTGTGGTTGTACAAGACATTGATAAGGCCACATTTGGAGTACTGCACACAATTCTGATCACCCTGCCATAGGAAGGATGTTATTAAGCTGGAAAAGGGTGCAGAAAAGATTCGTAAGGATGTTACTGACACTGGAGGGTTTGAGTTATAAGGAGAGACTGGAGAGGTTAGGACTGTTTTTTTCCCTGGAGTGGAGGAGACTGAGGGATGCCCTGATAGATGTTTACAAAATCATGTAAAGCATGGATAAGTGAATAACCAACATCTTTTCCCAGACTAGGGGAGTCCAAACCTAGAGGGCATAGATTTAAGGTAAGAGGGGAAAGGGTCCTGAGTATAACTGTGTCACACAGAGGATCGTGTATGTATGGAACCAGCTGCAAGATAAAGTGGTAGCAGTGAGTACAATTACAATATTTAAAAGATATTTAGACAGGTACATAGATAGAAAAGGTTCCGAGGGATATGGGTCAAATGCAAGTAAATTAGACTAGTTCATTTCAGGAAACCTGGTAAGCATGGACGAGTTAGAGTCAAAGGGTCTGTTTCCATTGTGTATAACACTATGACTCGATAGCGGATAGATGATAGACTAAAACATTTAATATGAATGGTAGAAAATTTAATGGAATCCTAGCCAAAGCTTTAAAAAACAACCATACAAGGCAGAATCTTCCCAGCCCCTGAACAACGTGAGCGATAGTGAAAAATTTATGAACATTGGATGAGATGTCCAATCAGGACCTTCCCAACATTGAGAGTAGAAAGTCTTATTTTCCAGCCAACTGTTGGATGGTGACTTGAGATTTTTGCAAGTGAGCAGAGAGGGGTCTATTTGTGTGGATTAACACTCACACCCTCATTACATTATCAGTTATATGCAGATTTCCATTGTTACATCTGCCAGACAGAAACTAAATGCCACAAATTCTCAAATGGAAGTCAGAATGGTTCCCTGGTAACACCAGCTCACCACTTGCTCCTCTGGACCACTGTCTTGGACACCTGGTACTAAATCTCAGGGCCATATCATTTGACATTAACATGCAGCCTCACCACATCATCATGGCTCTTCTCCAATCAATGTATAATATGGTTGCTGCTGTTTTGATTGGAGTGCTGCTACAAGGACATTTTTCATTCAGAGACAGGCACCCAGCTCATGGTTTAGATCAAGGGCCATCTCATGGCTGTTCACTCATGCTCTTAACATTTATTCACTTGTGCAAACTTCAATGCTCATAGCATCCTCACCTTGCCTTTTTATGCTTTTCTCTGTCATCCCAAGCTAACAGACTCCATACTGACTTGCCTTTCAGTGCAGACACAAACTCAGACAGCTTGTCATGCTTGACAGTAGTCAATTATCAGGGAGGTGGATATGTTGCTGGATAGCACTGTACATCAATGTCACGTCTGCACCATTTGCCAGGACCTTAAGAGTCAAATGTACAGCATGTGCTCCAGGCAAAGTCTACAGGCAGTAGACCATAGTCAAGACAAAGAAGAAACTCTTCAAGCAGGGGTTCTCAGCTCAGTAAGTCAAGGGAATTGTATGATATCAGTACAGGAATTGAGCACAGTCAGTTAACCAAGATTAAAATGTTTTTTGTTCATCCTGCAGACAATGTCCACACAACTTGGAAGCTTGTTCTTGGCAAGATAAAGAATGGCATTGAAGAAGATGGTGAAGAGGCTGGAGATTATGATACATCCTTGCTTGGCAGTGTGAAATGGAGGAGAAGGAGGAGGCTGATAAATTTCCCTGGATAGCCAGCCTTTGACAGGGTCTTCTATAACATTTCCCAATGGACTGAGTCAAAAGCCTTGGTCAGATCAATGAATGGTTGGATGAGATAGTTCTATGGTTTGATAGGAAGTCACTATAAGACCATAAGACATAGGAGCGGAAGTAAGGCCATTCAGCCCATCAATTCCACTCCGCCATTTAATCATGGCTGATAGGCATTTCAACTCCACTTACCCGCATTCTCCCCATAGCCCTTAATTCCTTGTGACATCAAGAATTTATCAATTTCTGCCTTGAAGACATTTAGCGTCCCAGCCTCCACTGCATTCTGCAGCAATGAATTCCACAGGCCCACCACACTCTGGCTGAAGAGATGTCTCCGCATTTCTGTTCTGAATTTACCCCCTCTAATTCTAAGGCTGTGTCCACAGGTCCTAGTCTCCTCGCCTAATGGAAACAATTTCCTAGCGTCCACCCTGTATTATCCTGTAAGTTTCTATTAGATCTCCCCTTAATCTTCTAAACTCCAATGAATACAATCCCAGGATCCTCAGCCGTTCCTCATATGTTAGACCTACCATTCCAGGGATCATCCGTGTGAATCTCTGCTGGACACGCTCCAGTGCCGTATGTCCTTCCTGAGGTGTGGGGACCAAAACTGGACACAGTACTCCAAATGGGGCCTAACCAGAGCTTTATAAAGTCTCAGTAGCACAACAGTGCTTTTATATTCCAACCCTCTTGAGATAATTGACAACATTGCATTCGCTTTCTTAATCACGGACTCAAACTGCATGTTTACCTTTAGAAAATCCTCAACTAGCACACCCAGATCCCTTTGTACTTTGGCTTTATGAATTTTTTCACCGTTTAGAAAGTAGTCCATGCTTGTATTCTTTTTTCCAAAGTGCAAGACCTTGCATTTGCTCACATTGAATTCCATCAGCCATTTCCTGCACCACTCTTCCAAACTGTCTAGATCCTTCTGCAGCCTCCCCACTTCTTCAGTACTACCTGCCTGTCCACCTAACTTTGTATCATCGGCAAACTTTGCTAGAATGCCCCCTGTCCCTTCATCCAGATCATTAATATATAATGTGAACAGCTGCGGCCCCAACACTGAACCCTGCGGGACACTGCTTGTCACCGGCTGCCATTCCGAAAAAGAACTTTTTATCCCAACTCTCTGCTTTCTATCAGACAGCCAATCCTCAATCCATACCAGTAGCTCACCTCTAACACCATGAGCCCTCACCTTGCTCAGCAGCCTCCCATGTGGCACCTTATCAAAGGCCTTTTGGAAGTCTAGGTAGACCACATCCACTGGGTTTCCCCGATCTAACCTACTTGTCACCTCTTCAAAGAACTCCAACAGGTTTGTCCGGCATGACCTCCCCTTACTAAATCCATGTTGACTTGTTCTAATCCGACCCTGCTCTTCCAAGAATTTAGAAAGCTCATCCTTAATGATGGATTCTAGAATTTTACCAATAACCGAGGTTAGGTTAATTGGCCTATAATTTTCCATCGTTTGTCTTGATCCTTTCTTGAACAAGAGGGTTACAACAGCGATCTTCCAATCATCTGGGACTTTCCCTGACTCCAGTGACTTTTGAAAGATCTCAACCAATGCCTCCGCTATTTCCTCAGCCACCTCCCTCAGAACTCTAGGATGTAGCCCATCGGGGCCAGGAGATTTATCAATTTTAAGACCTTTTAGCTTTTCTAGCACTTTCTCTTTTGTAATGGCAACCATACTCAACTCAGCCCCTTGACTCCCTTTAATTGTTGGGATATTACTCATGTCTTCCACTGTGCAGACTGATGCAAAGTACTTATTAAGTTCTCCTGCTATTTCCTTATCTCCCATCACGAGGCTTCCAGCATCAGTTTGAAGTGGCCCAATGTCTATTTTTGCCTGTCGTTTTTCACACTGGCTTTCAGGAAGGATTTCCTCAGAGACTGGGAGAAGGCACCTAGCAAGGATTTGGGCAGATTTCTTCCTGGCTATGGAGAGTGGGAAGATTCCTCAGTAGTTCCCATAGTTCACTTTGTGTACTTTCTTGAAGATGGTAGTGATGGCATCATCCCTGAAATTAGCAGGGATTTCTAAGTGCAAATATGGATTTGCTAGAATTGTATAAGTACTGATAAGTTACACTTAGTGCAAAATATTGACTGGGATCCTAGCCTCTGAAATTTAAGACTAAAGAGTTACCTAAGATTACAAAGTCTGGAAATAGAGAAGATGCTTTCATTTGCAGACAAGACCAGAACTAGGGAACTAAATACAGAACAGTCATCAATATATTTAATCGGGAATTTACCCTTTTACCCAGAAAATTGTTTTAAATTGGAACTCACTTTCACAGGGAGCAGTTGCAGTCAACCCCATACATACATTTAACAGAAAGCTAGAGAAGCTCATGAGGAAGAAAGAAAGAAGAGTTAAGCCGATAAGATCAGATGAGAAAGCTATGTTGGAGCATAAATACCAGGATAGAATAAATGTTTCTGTGCTGTAATATTTAGAATAGTTTATTTGTAAAATTTGACTCTTTGAACTTATTGAAAAAACCCATGCAATCATCTATTTGCCATTTTCAACAATTTGTGCAGTAGATGATTATTTGTAGATGTTATGTAGTCACACCATCTACTATAGATATAAAAAATACTCCAAGATGTATGGCCATGAACCATTACTTCCTGCTTTTACTATTGTTTTTCACACTTTAATTTTAATTTTTTGTTTGCTAAAAACTACATCCACATTTCCCAGTAATTTTGATATGTCAATATGCATCAGTAACAGTGTAATTGCAAACGTTGACCACCAAGTGTTGCTCTCTTTCCTCCATCTCTTAATATTTTCTGAAAAATATTTATCATATTTTTCTCAGAAACTGCAAAGAAAAATCTGAATGAAAATATTAAAATATATATTTCAAAAAACACTCTCCATGCCTGTAAATCCTTTATATGCCAATTTTAATTGAATGCCCATCTTCAAAGGTTTTAACCTCAAACATCGATAATGCTGTGGCTTAATTATTTTAATTATTTTAATGCAAAAATGTACCAGCTTAATATGTTTCTCAGCTCTGATAATATCAGTTAGTGATCTAACAACTTCTTCAGCTTCTTTAGCTACACCAGTTTTTCACTATTTTTGAAGAATTTTATCAAGGTAAGGACTATATTACATTTTTATCTTTAAATAAACAGAGTTTGAGCATACATGACTGTGTGAGAGAACAATGATGCTCCAGCAATTTGTTGTTTTTATTTTGTGCTCTATACTCCTTAGAGGTTGCATAGGTGGTTTTAATAAGTTCAAAGAGCCAAATCTTAGATACGTCAAATTTTACAGCCTTTCAGTGAGCCCTAACAGTTTGAAAATTGCTCCTACAACATTATTAAAATTATTTAAAATACAGTTTGTATGATTATTTTAATCAATTGAATGTGTATTACCATTCTGTTTAACAGCAGGTCTGTGTTGTAGTTTGGTAGTTTTACTCAACGAAGTTTTCATAACATTGTGAAAATACCTTTGAATGTTAGTAAAAAGAATGTGTAGCAAAGTATCACATTACAGTGCAGAAGGAGGCTATTCAGCCCTTTGTGACTACATGGGCTCTCCAAATGAGATAAAAACTGAAAGAAATCCAAACATGATTCTCATCTGATGCTGTTCTCCTGCTTTCTTTCCATGATTCTGTACATTTTTCCTTTACAAATAATAATCTAATGTGTGTTTGACTGCCTCGAATAAAACTGCAAGCATTGCACTTTCAGGCATTGCATGCTAAATCTTAACCACTCTATGCATAAATAGGTTTTTCTTCATATCACTTTTGCTTCTTTTGCTAAATACTCCAAATCTATGCCCTGTCATTCACAATTCTTTTATGAGTGGAAACACTTCTTCATGCTTACTCTATTCAGATCTCTCATGATTCAAAATACTTCAATCAAATCTTCTCCGGGCCTTCACTTTTCCAAGAACAAATGGAGCTTCTCTAATCTATCTCCATAACCAAAATGCCTCACTCTCTGGAATCATTCTTATTTAACTTCTTCTGCAGTCTTTCTGATGTCTTTTCATCTTGCCTAAAGTGGTGCACTCAGAACTGGACACAGTGCTCCTGCTGAGGCTGAAATGGTATCTTGTATACATTTGATATAACCTTCTTGTTCTTGTGCTCTATTAATGAAGCTTACAATACTACAGGTCTTACTAACTGCTCTCTTTATCTGTCCTGCCACCAATAATGACCAAAGCATACATTCATTCAGGTCCCTTAATTCTTGTACCTATATCTGCTTTTTAGTTCTATATATATTGTCAGTCAATGTCCTACCAAAATATATCACCTCACACTTATTCACGTTGACCTTATCCACAATGACCTTGAACACATCTGAAAGCTGTACATTCATTCCACCAACTTATCAAAGACATTTTGAAGTCCTATCCTCTTTGATTCCAAGTTTTGCATCATCCACAAACTTTGAAAACTGTGCCCAAAGTCGAGGTCATTAATGGCCCAGAATTCTGGATTAAACATCAGAAACATCAGTGTTTTAGCTCAGTTCAGTTTATTAGCCATGAAAGGTTAAAAGTTAAAGGATTCAAAACAGACTCTAACTCTTGTGTAACTATTAAATTGAATCGCAAATTCATCACTGACACCCTCACCTCAAATTCAACTGCAATCTCCTGAAAGCTACATATATTCATACAAAGGGCTGTGTTTTTGAAGACAGTAAGAAGATGTACACACTTTGCATTTGTTTCAATTCAACAAAATAGGTAACACCTATTCTGTAGTTCATTTTTTAGGGTAGTGCTTTGACCAATCATAGTTTCAAACAAAAGTAAAGCTTGGCAATTAAGTGTCAGTCATAATCTAACTAGTGCATTACCCATAGCAACTTCTCTACCAATCAGTGTTGACGTGCTCACCAATAAGCACTCTCTTATCACACAGTAAACAATGTGGTTTTCTCTTTACATCAGTATTTCTTGTGAACTATCCTGATGAGTGCAAGATGAAAATCTTTAACAAAATGTGTCTTTCATCAGCAACACCTGACTAGTGCTGCAGATCAGAACCATGGACTATGATGGGCATTCTTTTTAAACTTTTAAATTAAAAAAGTGTTTGTTTAAATATAGGACTGCAATAGATAAAAGAAAAAAACTACAGATATAAATTCAGTGCTAACTGTCAAAGTCCTGTCTGGAGCCCACACAGTATTTCTCCTGTAGGGTGTCAGGACAAGTTCAAGCGGAAAGAGAGAGAGAGAGAGAGATGGACTAAACAGGAAGAGATGAGTAGGAAATTGACTAATGAGACGTAAAGCATACAAGCACCGGGATTATGCTGGAACTGTATAAAATGGTTAGGCCACAGCTACAGAATCGACATTATAAGAGGCATGCAATAGCACTGGAGAAGGTGCGAAACAAAACTTACCAGCATAGAACATAGAACATTACAGTGCAGTACAGGACCTTTGGTCCTCGATTTTGCACCAACCTGAAGACTGAATCTAAACTACACTATTCCATTTTCATTCATGTGTTTACCCAATGACCATTTAAATGCCCTTAAAGTTGCAGGCAGGGTGTTCTCTGCCCCTACTACTCTCTGAGTAAAGAAACTACCTCTGACATCTGTCCTATATCTATCACCCCTTAATTTTAAGCTAAGTCCCCTTGTACTATCCATCACCATCAGAGAAAAAAGGCTCTCCCTGTCCACCCTATCTAACCCTCTGATTATCTTGTATGTCTCAATTAAGTCACCCCTCAACTTTCTTCTCTCTGACGAAAACAGCCTCAAGTCCCTCAGCCTTTCCTCATAAGACCTTCCTTCCATACCAGCCAACATCCTAGTAAATCTCCTTTGAACCCTTTCCAGAGCTTCCACATCTTTCCTATAATGTGGTGACCTGAACTGTACACAATACTCCAAGTGCGGCCACACCAGAGTTTTATACAGCTGCAACATGACTTCATGGCTCCAAAACTCAATCCCTCTACCAATAAAAGCTAACATACCATATGCCTTCTTAACGACCCTATCAACCCCTGGGTGGCAACTTTCAGGGATCAATGTACACGGACACTGAGCTCTCTCTGTTCATCGACACTGCTAAGAATCTTACCAGTACTCTTTGTTCATGTTGCTCCTTCCAAAGTGAATCACCTCACACTTTTCCACATTGAACTCCATTTGCCACCTCTCAGCCCAGCCCTGCAGCTTATCAATGTCCGCTGTAACCTGCAACATCCTTCAGCACTATCTAAAACTCCACCGACCTTGGTATCATTGGCAAATTTGCTAACCCATTCTTCTCTGGCCTCATCCAGGTCATTATAAAAATGGCAACATCTGTGGACCCAAAACAGATCCTTGCAGTACACCACTACTAACTGAACTCCAGGATGAACATTTCCCATCAACCACCACCCTCTGTCTTCTTTCAGCTAGCCAATTTTTGATCCAAACTACTAAATCACCCTCAATCCCATGCCTCCGTATATTGTGCAATAGCCTATTGTGGGGAACTTTAGCAAATGCCTTACTGAGATCCATACACACCACATCAATCGCTTTACCCTCATCCACCTGTTTGGTCCCCTTTTCAAAGAAACTAATAAGATTTGCAAGGCATAACCTACCCTTCACAAAACCATGCTGACTATCCTGAATCAACATATTCTTTTCCAGATGATTATAAATCTTATCTCTTATAACCTTTGCCAACACTTTACCTACAACCGAGGTAAGGCTCACTGGTCTATAATTATCAGGGTTGTCTCCACTTCCTTTCTTGAACAGGGGAAAACATTTGCTATCCTCCAGTCTTCTGGCACAATTCCTATAGATACTGATGACACAAAGGCTCTGCAATCTTCTCCCTCGCTTCCCAGAGAATCCTAGGATAAATGCCATCTGGCCCAGGGAACTTATCTATTTTCACATTTTCCAGAATTGCTAACGCCTTCTCCTTGTGAATCTCAATCCTGTCTAGTCTAGTAACCTGCATCTCAATATTCTACTCAACACATTATCATTTTCTAGCATGAATACTGATGAAAAATATTCATTTAGTGTTTCCCCTATCATTTCTGACTCCATGCACAACTTCCCACTACTATCCTTGATTGGCCTTAATCTTACTCTAGTCATTCTTTTATTACTGATATACCTATAGAAAGCATTAGGGTTTTCCTTGACCCTATCTGGCAACAATTTCTCAGGTTGCCCCCGCAACCCCGGCTCTTCTTAGCTCTCTCTTTAGGTCTTTCCTGGCTGACTTGTAACTCTCAAGCGCCCTGACTGAATCGTCACATCTCATCCTAACATAAGCCTTCTTCTTCCTCTTGACAAAAGATATAACTTCTTCCGTAAACCATGCTTGATCACTTCCTTCCTGCCTGACAGGTACATATTTATCAAGGACACGCAGTAGCTGTTCCTTGAATAAGCTCCACGTTTCAATTATGCCCATCTCCTGCAGTTTCTTTCCCCATCCTAAATCTTGTCTAATTGCATCATAATTGCCTTTCCCCCAACTATAAATCTTGCCCTACAGTGTATGCCAGTCTCTTTCCATCACTAAAGAAAAAAATAATCAAATTGTGGTCACTATCACCAAAGTCTCACCGACCTCCAAATCTAACACCGGACCAGGTTCATTATTCAGTACCAAATCCAATGTGGCCTCGCCCCTTGTTGACCTGTCTATGTATTGTATCAGGAATCTCTCCTGCACACATTGGACAAAATCTGACCCATCTAAAGTACTCGAACTATAGTATTTCCAGTCATTATTTGGAAGTTAAAGTCCCCCATAATAACTACCCTGTTACTCTTGCTCCTATCCAGAATCATCTTTGCAATCCTTTCCACTATATCTCTGGAACTATATGGAGACGTATTGAAAACTTCCAACAGGGTGAGCTCTCCTTTCCTGTTTCTAACCTCAGCTCATACTACCTCAGTAGACAAGTCCTCAAATTTCCTTTCTGCCACCGTAGTACTGTCCTTGACGAACAATGTGATACCTGTCCCTCTTTTACCATCTTCTCTGTTCTTAATGAAACATCTAAATCCTGGAACCTACAACAACCATTCCTGTCCCTGTTCTATTCATGTCTCTGAAATGGTCGCAACATCGAAGTCCCAGTTATCAATCCATGCTGCCAGTTTACCCACCTTATTCCGGATACTCCTGGCATTAAAGTAGAAACGCTTCAAACCACATTCCTGCTTACTGGGGCATTCTTGCGACTTTGAAGCCTTATTTCTGACCTCACTACTCTCAACCTCCTGGACGCTGGAACGACAATTTAGGTTCCCCCAACCCCTGTTGAATTAGTTTAAACCCTCCCAAAGAACATTAACAAATTTCCCCCCAGGATATTGGTATCCCTCTGGTTCAGGTAAAGACCATCCTGTTTGTAGATGTAGATTGTAGATGTTTGTAGATGTTCCACCTCCCAATTACTCTCCCTCCTGCACCATCCCTGTAGACATGTGTTCAACTCCTCTCTCTCCCTATTCCTCACCTCTTTAGCACGTGTCATGGGTAGCAAACTAGAGATAACAACTCTGTTTGTTCTATCTCTAAGCTTCCACCCTGTATTTCTGCCTTAAATCGCCATCCCTTTTCCTAGCTATGTCATTAGTGCCTATGTGGAGCACCACTTGGGGCTGCTCCGTCAAGGATCCCGAAAACATGATCTGAGACATCACAAGCCCTGGCACCTGGGAGGCAATACACCAACCGTGAGTCTCTCTTGTCCCCACAGAACCTCCTATCTGTCCCCCAAACATGGAATCTCCAATGACTAATGCTCTGTTCATCTCCCCCCTTCCCTTCCAAGCAACTGGGACAGACTCTGTGCCAGAGATCTGTACACCATGGCTTACTCCTGGTAAGTCATTCCCCCCTCCCCTCAACAGTATCCAAAATGGTGTACTTGTTATTGCTGGGAACAAGTCTGCCGGTTCCCTTTCCGATCCCTGACTGTAACCCATCTGCCTTTTTCTTGTACCTAAGGTGTTACTACCTCTCTGTAACGCCTCTTTATAACTCCCACTGCCTCCCGAATGATCCGAAGTTCATCCACCTCCAGCTCTCTAACACAGTTTTCGAGGAGCTGGAGCTGGATACATTTGCTGCAGATGAAGTCAGCAGGGACACGAGTGGTAACCCTTACCTCCCACATTCAGCAGAAGGAACATTCAACTGCCCTAACCTCCATTCCCACTATTCTAAATTCCCAACGAGATTATTGAAAAATAAAAATAAAAAATTATCTTACCATTTGGCGCACAGAACTCTTTTTATTAGTTAGAGGAAGAGGCTGGGTGGGACACATTATCTAAATAGTGTTTCAGGTATCAAAATATATTACTTTACTTACTCAGCAATCCAGTGTCCACTCCTGCTCAGCTTGCGCTCTGCCTATTCACAAGATGTTTAAAGCAGTCATTTACCTTCCCAGCAGCCCCCTGGCCATCACTCGCGCTCTTCCTCCTGCTAAACAAGAACCTTGCCTGATCTGGAAAGTTTCAGTTCTGAAGAGAGACTAGACAGACTGGCGTTGTTTTCCTTACAGCAGAGAGGATTGTGAGGGACATGACTGAGACGTATATAATTATGTGGGGCAAATGATCGGGGAGAAAAGAAAAGACATATCCCCTTAATGAAGGGATCAATCACCAGGAAACATAGGTTAATGTTTAGGTGAGATGTAAGGAAATTCTTTTCCTACTCAGAGGGTGTTGGGAATCTGGAACTGTAAGGATGGTAGAGACAGAAACCCTCTGAACAATTAAGAAGTATTTAGATGCGCACTTGTGAAACCAAGGCATACAAAGCTATGGGAGCATTGGTGGAAAATGGGTTTAGAATGAGTTTGGTTGTTATAAACTTTATGAGGTAATAAAATGTTGTGATTTTGATTTTGCTTAAGAGCTGTGCCTAAATGATATTATAATTTCATTGATACATATTCCTGACCGTGACTATTGTATAACACATAAGGGAGCAGCAATATAATCCTTTGCAGTTCATGAGTACTTGAGATTTATCTCATTAAGCTCAGTTCTATTTCCACTTTTCATTTTGTGACTTCCGCTGTTTGGATTTTTTGGGGTTTGTATAAAGAAAAAGCTAATCTTAGTGTTGTTAGTTTTTATGAGATAACATTTTCATAAAGGCAATATCCATTTAATGAAACACCTTTTCAAAATTTCACTAATATAGGTAAGGTTGCTGTTTAAAGAACACACCCATATCCATCTCTGTTATATAATGATCATTGAAACACTTGTTTTACGTAAGTTGTTTTATTTTTCAGGTTTGCTGAGCTGAAAAATGTAGCAAATTTGATCTGCATGCTATTTGGCATTCAAAAATTGATATGCATTTAAGAGTTGATCCTTAAAATTATTATCAAGTAATATAGCTTATTTGAGATAATATCTATCAGCAAATCTGCAGTGTTGTATCTCACTAACAATTAGCAGTCATCAATTTACAACTGCAGATTGCCTGTCAGGTAACAAGCCACATGGTTAAAATATTATTCACATATTCATCTTTAAAGTGCAACAAAACACAATTGTAATATTCCTTGGTAGGGAATCATTATACCTTCAAAATTAACAGTAAAGTTATGGGATGGAATTCTTCTTCCTTTATCAGATGGCAATCCACTTCTCAATCAATTGAGGTTGCAAAAATGTTGCTGATTAAAGATACACATACTATTTTACAAAATAGAAAGGTATCCTTTATGGACATTACTTTTAGAGTAGATGATTAGATTAGATTACCTACAGTGTTCACACTGACCCTCCGAAGAGTAACCCACCCAAACCCATTTCCCTCTGACTAATGCACCTAACACTATGGGCAATTTAACATGGCCAATTCACCTGACTTGCACATCTTTGGATTATGGGAGGAAACTGGAGCACCCGGAGGAAACCCACACAGACACAAAGAGAATGTGCAAACTCTACACAGTCACCCGAGGCTGGAATCGATCCTGGTGCTGTGAGGCAGCAGTGCTAACCACTGATCGCCTTTAAAATAAATTGTGATGACAAAAAGGCAATCTTTTTGCAGGGTTTTTCTACTTGCGTATTTAATATTCAACAACTTGACAAAAAAAAGAAATGTCTATAGTTATAACCTCCTCTCATTGCATTCACTCAAACTTACTTGGAGAAAAGGAAGCAATTATTGAAGAATAGAATTTAAGCCATCAATTTTTGGCAACTAACTTTATTTTGAAATTAAAATGTACCTTCTGATCCAATTCCCTAAGCTGAATAATTGGCCACAACATAAGGAAAATTTCATGTTTTGGTGATGCCACTTCTTTTTATGTTTAAAAGACATTATTTTCAGTAACTGAATATTTTTAGACTGCTAAAAGAAAATTGAAATTCATTAAAAATTCTACATGATGTGATTATCAAAGGCTATTAGCTTTTACTTATATTTTACTTAATTATTAATCAATATTTATACTAATAAACGTGATCTTCTTACTCCTACTCCTTCTCAAAAGTAACTAAGGTAGGAAAATAAATGCTGCCCTAGTCAGCAATGTCCACATGAATACCGTAAAAGAAAATTAAATGAAGAGTAGCCATGTGTAGTTAGGAAGATACAAAGAACATAGCCCTTAGGAACAAAACAATCTACATATGCAGAGTGTAACATACCAACTCAACAACTCAAATTAACACTATATACAGTGCATTGGTATACATACTGAATAGTAAGCCTATGTACATCCAAACTGACCATAACTCCAATTCCCTGTTTCCTTCGTTATGATCAGTTTTTCATTCAATTTACTATCTTGTCTCAAGTTCCAAACACAATTTTCAATAGCCCCCAGTTGGACTCTTTGCCAAAGAATATATGAAATTTCACTTGGGTTATCTTGATCTATATTTACAGAAAAATGTGAAAATCAGTGCTATGTAATCATTATATTCAAAGGTATTACCAAATACTTTTCTATCTTCATAAAGATGAGTGATTCCATTTGAGAATTCACTGTTGGTTTTCTTAATATTGTTGCTGAGTGTATGTGATTATTGAGATCTGAGCGAGCCAGAAGCAAAATAGAGTGAGACTCCCTCTTGAGGGGCATCTCATCCCATTTCCCCTAGTATTTTGGCTGCACTGCAAATCTAAGTTGAACTTACATTATAAATATAATGATATTGTGAAGCAAGACCAATTTATGTCAGCAACTACTTGCAGTTATATAGCTACTTTAGCATGGAAAGGTGCCCAATGAAGATTCACAAGAGCATTTTCAAACAAAATTTGACAAGGAGCAATTTCAAGAGATATTTGGGTTGATGACCAAACTTACTTGTCAAAGAGGGAAATGTTAAAGGACAGAGAAATACATAATTAAGTAGGGTAAAGAAGGGATTTCAAAATCTTACAAGCTCAGTAGCTAATGGCATATCTACTAAGAATGCTGGACAGCAACGGACTAGAATGAAAGGGAGATACCTATTGGGGTGTAAAACTGATAGAAATTATAAAAATAAGGAGATATTTGAAATGAAGGATGAGAATTTTACAAATAATTAGGAGCTAATATCCCTTTTTTCTTCTGAGGCAATCCCTCGAGATCAAGAATAATGTGTGTTCACTCTGATTCAATGGGTTTGAAAATGACTGATACGTCTAATCTGCACTCTACCACATGCACAGCAGGTGGTGCTTGAATTTTTAGGTAGCTGGTTCTTTTTTGGAAGTTTGTTTGCTCCCACCTATAACTTGACTTTGCTTCAGTGTTGCTGAATAAGTCTGTAATAGGTTCCCAAATGAACCTTCTCCATTTAATTGGTCACAAACCAAGACCACCTATGTGCCAACAGGGGGGTTTGTCCTCTTGAGGGATGTTTCATAACATCCCTGAAATGTTTGCACTCCTATCTTGGGAGTCTCATGCTGCGACTGAGTTCCAGTAGAGCAGTTGCTTTGGTATCTGGTGCCAGGCACAGGAATGATAACTTCTAAATGTGGAACCGGTTTCGAGTGATTAATCCCCTTGGTACTGGGTAACATGGGAGAGGGTACTGCATTTGGACTGCTTTTCTTGCTACTTCTTAAGGCACCACTGGTGGTAGCTCAAATCTTTGAGCTATCTGCAGTATATTATCTAAATCTCCAAAACATATAGGAGTGTGGGGATCATTGCTGCCTGCTAAACAATGACCATAGTCTTAGATCCTGGTCCTCAAATACACATTACCACATCTGGCTGAAGTATGAACTGGCACCTTGGATTTCACCATGTATTTCTGCTTTAATCAAAAGAAGGCTCTCAAGATTAAAAATGGTTCACATTTTCCAGAAGGTCCCCATTGATCTTTATTTATGGGGCAAGGTGGAAGTTATTTCAAAGAAGACCTTAATTTTCAGGGAATTCAGTGATAGACCCATTTTCACATTTTCTTTGGAGAAGTGTAGGCAACGACCAGGAAGTCAGGTGGTGTGTGTGTGTGTGTGTGTGTGTGTGTGTGTGTGTGCGCGCATGCGCAAAAGTCATTTGTGTACTGAAGATCTATAATGAAGGCTGAAGTGAGCATAAGTACAGGAACCAATGTAGGTTAACAAACATAAGTACAATGGCCAAACAGAAATTGGGACTTGCTAAAATATGACAGCAAAAGTTTTGGTTATGTCATGTGGAAGGTGAGAAGCTGAGCAGTTATAAACTAAAACAGTCATACTGACACTTAGCAAACAAATGGATTATCATCAGTAGATATGTTAAGGCAGGGGCAGGGTCTTGAACAACATCATGGTGATGGAAATAAGCAGTCTTGTGATGTTGCCACAGTTATAGTGTTAATACACCCTTCATCAGTGATCACTGTGAAGGGCCACAACATTCATGAGCCCATCTTAAATCTTTAGTCCTTAAATTGTTTGATGGCTTCTGTCTCCACATTCCTACTGCAAGGCCCAAATGTGTTGACTAAGAAATGGCCCATCGTTAGAATTTTATGATATTTCAATAACCTTTGTTCTTTACAATCAGTTTGAAACTGAAAAGAAACACTGTAGTGAGTTGCTCGTTAAAACTTGTTTAATTTCCAAGGAAGGTATTGTTCATTTTGTAATAGTTCACCATTCACTTACACAGCAGCAAGCAATAATTTTCAAAGACCAAAGTGAATTTAATAAAAACTGAAATTTACAGATATCTTTGAAAACAAGAAAGGAGGAGTACTGTATTATTACTTATTTATCTTGTTCTATGTCTTACACAGCTTTGTCTCCTAATTAAAGGAATGATTCTGATTACAAATCTACAAGGAAAAAGCCACAGATGAAGGCAGCAGCAACCTAGCCATTATTAAAGGTTCGCTCCTTCCTGCTTCTGAGAATTCGACTCCTGCTAATACCTGAGGAACACCTCCAACCTGATAATCGAGATGGGATCACAAGTTCTATATAAAGACAGTTCTGATGAAAGACTAAACCTGAAACATCAAGTTAAAAATCACACAACACCAGGTTATAGTGTACACCTCAGTCCAACACCGGCATCTCCAAATCATCAGATTTGCTGATGATTTGCAAATTTGCTTTCCTGATCTACCGCCGGGCTGTCCGGGCGTTTCCTCTTGCAGGTTTTCAGCATCTGAGTGTTGTATTTTCTTTAATAAACAATCTCCAGTTATCCAGTTATGCTCTCCAGTTATCCCCTATCTTCATCAACACCTTCCACTCCACTACGTAAAGACACACACATTCAGACATCATTCTACCAAGTAGTCGGTATTGACCTGAGCAAAAGTGAGTACTGCTGGAGATTAGAGTCAAGAGTGTGGTGCTGAGAAAGCACAACAGGTCAGGCAGCATCCGAGGAGCAGGAGGATCGACGTTTCAGGCAGAAGCCCTTCATCAGAATTGACCTGTCAGCACTGGGAGCTGCGTCCTTTGACCAATTTCTTTGTAATTTTATTGTAGCTCGACCGCTCACTCTCTCAGTTCTAATTGCGCTGCTGGATACTGAGAGGGTATATTGACCAGTCTCTCACTCCATGTACACTCTCATCCTCATTTACAGTAATTGTCTAAACATACCAACCTGGCGTGGGTCAACCACACGATTAGCCAGAAAGAAAACGAATAAAAGAATCTTAAAAGTCACCCTCGATCCAAACACAACCAAAGTCAAATCAATAACTTTGTTTGAAAGAGTTCATGAAGTTCCGACAGTAAACAACTCAGATCCAGAGTACAAGGCGTGTTGAGTTTCCTTGTTTAATGTGAGGAGGTGTATCCGAAATTGACAAACACCCTATGATTAAACACTGGAATATGAGCCAAAACAGAAGAGCAAAGTCTTACAGCCAACTCTGATCAAGATTCACTCATTCCTTACACTTTTACCCCCGCCAAAGGATTCAACCCGATCTGCCTACCGGTTTCCGATAGCAACTGCTGTCTTGGGAGAGAAATGTTTATCTTTTTCTTGACCGCAGTCCTCCTGAATTCTTGCTCCATGGCGACCTCCTGTACCGCCGAGTTCAGACAGGCAGAGAACAAAATACAGCTACATGAAAATACAAAGCTCGATTTCACAAGCGCCTGACTTTGCAAATAGTTCACAGAGCGCAACACCCACCCCGTGTGAGCGCGCGGGCCGTGCGTGTGTCTGGGTGGGCGTGTAGCAAACGACTTCACACCTTGTCAATCAGAGCTAGATACCTAGGTAACTCGCGCCCAGTAACCCAGGTAACCACCCCCACCCCGCACCCCGGGCATCCAGGTAACCCCGTCCTTCCCTCTCGGTAATCCTGCTCAGTCACCTCAGTAACCCCACTCTCTCAGGGGACCCTGCCATAGTCACTCAAGTAACCCCACTTCTCTCTCTCAGGTAACCCCACTCACCTCTCTCAGGTAGCCCTGCCCTTCTCCCAGGTAACCATGCCCCTCTGTCACGTAACCCCACCTCTCTCTCTCAGGTAACCCTGCCCCTCTCAACCCTGCCCCTCTCTCTCACGTAACACAGCCCCTCTCTCAGGTAACCCCATCTCTCTCTCTCTCAGGTAACACAGCCCTCTCTCTAAGGTAACCCTGCCCCTCTGTCATATAACCCCAACCCTCTCTAGGTAACCCTGCCCGTTTCTCTCAGGTAACACAGCCCCTCTCTCAAGCAACCCCACCCCTCTCTCAGGTAACCCTGCCCCTCTCCCAGATAATCTTGCCCTTCTCTCAGTTAACCCCACCCCTCAGGAAGGCAGATTACTACCTAAATAAAAACAGGAAGGCAAATTACTACCTAAACGGAATCAATTTAGGTAAAGGGGGCAGTACAAAAAGATCTGGGTGTTCTTGTACACCAGTCAATGAAGGCAAGCATGCAGGTACAGCAGGTAGTGAAGAAGGCTAATAGCATGCTGGCCTTCATAACAAGAGGGATTGAGTATAGAAGCAAAGAGATTCTTCTTCAGCTGTGCAGGGCCCTGGTGAGACCGCACCTGGAGTATTGTGTGCAGTTCTGGTCTCCAAATTTGAGGAAAGACTTTCTGGCTATTGAGGGAATGCAGTGTAAGTTCACGAGGTCAATTCCTGGAATGGCGGGACTACCTTACGCTGAAAGACTGGAGTGACTGGGCTTGTATACCCTTGAGTTTAGAAGACTGAGAGGGGATCTGATTGAGACATATAAGATTATTAAAGGATTGGACACTCTGGAGGCAGGAAACATGTTTCCGCTGATGGGTGAGTGCCAAACCAGAGGACACAACTTAAAAATACGGGGTAGACCATTTAGGACAGAGATGAGGAGAAACTTCTTCACCCAGAGAGTCATGGCTGTGTGGAATGCTCTGCCCCAGAGGGCAGTGGAGGCCCAGTCTCTGGATTCATTTAAGAAAGAGTTGGATAGAGCTCTCAAGGATAGTGGAATCAAGGGTTATGGAGATAAGGCAGGAACAGGATACTGATTAAGGATGATCAGCCATGATCATACTAAATGGTGGTGCAGGCTCAAAGGGCAGAATGGCCTACTCCTGCACCTATTGTCTATTGTCTCTCTCAGGTAAACTTGCCCTCGTCACCCAGGTAACTCTGACCATCTCTCAGGTATCCCACCACACTTTCTCAGGTAACCATGCACCAGTCTCTCAGGTAACCCCACTCTACTCACTAAAGTAACCCTGTCCCAGGTACTCAATTAACCCTACCCCATTTACCCAGGTAACCACACTCTACTCTCTCAACTAAGCCTAGGTAACCCTTCTCAGGTAACCCTTCCCCAGTCACTCGAGTAACCCTGGTCCAGTAACCCAAGTAACCCCTATCACTTGTAATCCAGCTCTCATTACCCAGGTAGCCCCACCTCACCAGATCTTTATCATACAGATAACTCACCTCTACCTTCCAAACAAACCTATACCATCTGGCAACCCCATCCCAATTAGGCAGATAATCCCAACCCATCATCTATGAAGTCCTGGCCCTTCACCCAGGTAACTTCACCAGATCAGACAGATAATCCTGCTCCTATTACCCATCTCGTCTAACCCTCATTATCCAGATGATACTGCTTCATCACTCAGGTAACCTACCCTGAAGTAATCTTGTCCCTGTCACCTAGGTAATGCTAGGTAAAAACAATGACTGCAGATGCTGGAAACCAGATTCTGGATTAGTGGTGCTGGAAGAGCACAGCAGTTCAGGCAGCATTCAAGGAGCTTCAAAATCGACGTTTCGGGCAAAAGCCCTTCATGCTTCCTGCAGAACCTGCAAACCCACCCCTGAACAGAAAATAACCCTGTCCTGTCACCCAGTTAACACCATCCTGATTAAACAGGTAACTCCCGATCACTAAGTAAATTTGACCTGACCAGACAGGTAACTTGCCCCATCTCATCCACATTGTTCGACTACCCTCCCCTCCCCTAATAATGAACCCTACTCTGTTAATTATTCTGCCACTTTTATCTCGTGTAGATGTATATTTTCTCTACTCATCCCTTACTACAGCTATTGGCCTTACATCACCATTCCATTTGTCCCCATCCTCCATCTATTACAAAGTTTCCCATGATTTTTTCCTTTTTTGAACCTTTATCTTTATGCCCAGAAGTGCTATCATGCACAACAAAGTAACTTTCCCCACCAAAGTCACTGTGACTTTAAAATTTTTTTTAACCTTTTTTTACCTTTGACTACTAACCGCCACCAGTAAAACACCCAGGCAGCCAATTAGATATTTACAAGCAAAGTCCACTATGGGCAATGCAAACCATTAGAAGTGAGAAGGACATAGGGAGAGAGGACAGGGGATAAATCAAAATAGGGTTGGAGGGGGAAATATCCCCTCCAGAACATAGAACATAGATAGAATATAGAACAATACAGCACAGAGCAGGCCCTTCTGCCCACGATGTTGTGCCGAACATTTGTCCTAGCTTAAGCACCCATCCATGTACCTATCCAATTGCCGCTTAAAGGTCGCCAATGATTCTGACTCTGCCACTCCCACAGGCAGCGCATTCCATGCCCCCACTACTCTCTGGGTAAAGAACCTACCCCTGACATCTCCCCTATACTTTCCACCCTTCACCTTAAATTTATATCCCCTTATAACACTCTGTTGTACCCGGGGAAAAAGTTTCTGACTGTCTACTCTATCTATTCCTCTGATCACCTTATAAACCTCAATCAAGTCACCCCTCATCCTTCGCCGTTCCAATGAGAAAAGACCTAGCACTCTCAACCTATCCTCGTACGACCTATTCTCCATTCCAGGCAATATCCTGATAAATCTCCTCTGCACCCTCTCCAAAGCTTCCACATCTTTCCTAAAGTGAGAACTGCACACAGTACTCCAAATGTGGCCTAACCAAAGTCCTGTACAGCTGCAACATCACCTCACGACTCTTGAATTCAATCCCTCTGCTAATGAACGCTAATGCACCATAGACCTTCTTACAAGCTCTATCCACCTGAGTGGCAACTTTCAAAGATCTATGAACATAGACCCCAAGATCCTTCTGCTCCTTCACCTTATTAAGAACCCTACCGTTAACCCTGTATTCCACATTCTTATTTGTCCTTCCAAAATGGACAACCTCACACTTGACAGGGTTGAACTCCATCTGCCACTCCTCAGCCCAGCTCTGCATCATATCTAAGTCCCTTTGCAGCCAACAACAGCCCTCCTCACTATCCACAACTCCACCAATCTTTGTATCATCTACAAATTTACTGACCCACCCTTCGACTCCCTCTTCCAAGTCATTAATAAAAATTACAAACAGCAGAGGACCCAGAACTGATCCCTGTGGAACTCCACTTGTAACTGGGCTCCAGGCTGAATATTTACCATCTACCACCACTCTCTGACTTTGACCGGTTAGCCAGTTTTCTATCCAACTGGCCAAATTTCCCTCTATCCCATGCCTCCTGACTTTCCGCATAAGCCTACCATGGGGGCTTAACATATATCTCTCCAAAGGCATTGAGAGCATTGTTGGACACCATATGCTCCTTCCTCCAATGACACTGAGGTTTGAACATAAGCAGGAAGAGGAGTAGACAGTCAGAAGACATGATCCCCTCCAGAGCCTGCTGCCTGGTCCTGTTGGGCTGTGAGTGCATGAACCATTGTACACAACACCCTCCACCCCAGGTCCCCAATGGAAAGAGGGAGAACTCCTGCATAGAGTGCCCTCCACTAGATATTCCCACTACCTGTAGGCACATAAGCACGCCAAAGCATACATAAGAGTTGACATGGATGTTGAGCAGCAGCAGCCCACACAATAGCTACAAGGTGAAAAGACACACCACACATACTCAAGAGGTGGCTCAGCTTGTTGGGTGTGGTCTCCGGAGGGAGGTTCAGGATTCTGGGGCCAGTTTGAGATTCTGTCCAAGCAGGGGTACATCCAGACAGGATTCCACCGCACACCTGACCATCCTCCAAATGTGCACAGTGTTGGCTGTGCAACCATTTTCAGGCAAAGAATGGCCACAAGCTGAACATCCATTGCTGCCCAGTTTGCTTGATTTTTCATATCAAGAATTGTCATCACACACAACTGAACTTTTTTCCCTCATCATTAAATCACTCATTTTTTTCATTCTATTGACCAACACCAGTAAATTACTCATGTTTCTAATTAATACTTTACATACAAAACCCCTTAACGACAATTCAAACCATCAAAGGTAAGCAGGAGGCAGGGAGAGGGGGCTAGATCAGAACAGAGTAGAAAGGGATGGATCTGTTCTTCTTTTCTTTTTGTTCTTTATATCTGGAAGGGCTATCACACACAGCTGAATGGTTTCCCATCACTAAATCGTCAAGACATGTTTTTTGTTTTTAACTACAAACAACCATCAGTAAGTCAACCATGCAGTCAACTGAATATTTTTATGCAAAGCTTGTTACAGGCAATTCAACCAATCAAAGGTGAGAAGGAGGTAGGGAGAGGGGAAGGAGCTCAATCAAAATGGAGTTGGCTGGGGAAATAAAGCACTGCATACCCTGTAGTGCCCACGTCTCTCTCAAGGCATGGAGAGTATTGATGGACACTGCATGCTCCCTTTCTAAGGACAACTGGGCATGAATATATCCGTGGCGTGGTTCTGCTTTATAAAGGACTCAGGCGTTGAGTTCCAAGTCGGCAGGTCATTGCCTGTTACCAAGGGAACCCATACTCAGAGCTCCATAGGGAGATTAATTAATGATTTCCTAAGGGCCTTAAAGAGGTTATCACATTCTGTGGGCCTTAAAGGGATTATCACGTTCTATTAAGTAAACTTCATGAGTTTTACTATTCTGTGTGATCATTTTTTATCATGAGTATAAAATAAAGATTAAATGGCAAAATGAAAACTAAAATAATTCACACTATGTCTTGTATTCTAGTCAGCAAGACATCACAACAGATTAAATGGGAACTCCTGGTTTGCTGTGCTGTTAAACTAAGACTTCTTAATTTGAATCCTTCAAACTTCAGCTTCTATTTGGGAACTGAAAGTTCTGCTAAAAGAACCTATAGTTTAAACATGGCCATATCATTTACCCAACTTGTCCAAAAAAGAAACAGAATGAAAATCTGAGTCAATTATATATCTTGTTATTGAAATGATTTTATTTACATTTGTATTTATTTTGAGAATCATGACATCATTCTACTTTGGGAGCACTGCTAAAGTTATCACAAACAGTACTAATCAATGCATTGGCAATTGGTTGAAAAAGATGAAGAAAGTTCCTTGAAACAAAGTTTGTCTTTATACCTATTTTTGGAGCAAACGCAATGTTCTGTAAGACAGAAAGCTAAAAATATGAAGGTGGAGAATGAAAAATACTATATAATCAGCATTTAGCATCTGTATAATCAGAAGCTTACAATATCAGGGCAATTTATAATGGAAAGAGTCTGGAATGTAAGAATGCAACAATTCTGTCTGCCGAGGATCTGGTATCTGATATGCTTATGAAATCCAAGCCAATTCCAAAATGCAGTGATGACAGCAGTAATGGATTCATAATGGCATTCTAATTGTTGGAAGAACAACCTGTATGATACTAAAGATTATGAAAGGAATATTGGTATGATCAATGAGAAAGCTTTCGCAACATTCTTACATATAGATCCAGAGCACTGTGGATTAAAATATTTGTGCAAATCTCAAATAATACAAACTCAGAGAAGTTTAAAATCATACTGCAAAACGTCATTGACCTAAGGTGCCTGAGCCAGTCTTTTTGAAAGAGCTATCCATTTAGTCTCAGTTCCTATTTTTTCCTCTTAACCTTCAGAATTTTTTCTTCTGCTTCTGCTTTGACTGTCACAGCATCACAGACTAACATCTGTATTCCATCTACATTTATAAATGTGGTCAACAATGTGACAGTGAGTAGATAGTTTTTTTAAAAAAGAAAATGGTGTATTTGTTGACCAGTACACCAGAATAATTCCCCTACTCTTTTTTGAAGTATTGTCTTTACAAATTTGGTTCTTCAATCAATTATTTAAATTCTATACACTTTGGTTGCTGACCTCTCTCTCAATGGAATTATTTCCTTTACTTGTTTACTCTATCAAAACCCTTAATGAATTTGACACATGCTCTCACTTAAACAGAACAAACACAATTTCTTAAGAATAAAAGCAGAAATTGCTGTAAATGCTTAATAATTATTTGACCTTCTACTGGCTCTAAAAACAAAATTAAGTGCTTTCACCCCTGGTGCTGTTATTTTCTATTTTCTCTTCACTGTTAAGATTGTGACACATTTCCTAATGTGTGGTGCCCAGAGTTAGCTACAGCACTCGGAACCTAGCCAGTAGAAGTTAAGCATAGCTTCCTTTGTTTTGGTGCTCTTACAAAGGATATAAAAAGCAGACTGGTGCCATTCAGCCCATGCTAGCATTCTGTCCATTCGAACATCCTCCCATACACCCTTATCTAAATCAATCAAGAAAAACTTATATTCCCTTCTCCCACATATGCCTGTCTAGCTTCCCCTTAAGGTAGGTAAAAACAACGACTGCAGATGCTGGAAACCAGATTCTGGATTAGTGGTGCTGGAAGAGCACAGGAGTTCAGGCAGCATCCAAGGAGCAGTAAAATCAACGTTTCGGGCAAAAGCCCTTCATCAGGAATAAAGGGTCTGGAGGAAGTGGGAGGATTCAAAGGAGAAATTGTTAAGGGTGAGGACCAGTTCGGCCAAACGAATGAGAGTGTCGGTGGAAGGGTACTGTTAGGGACGTCTGGAGAGGAAAAAAACGGAGGGCTTGGAGGCCCTGGTCATGGCGGATGGAGGTGTAGAGGGAATGGATATCCATGGTGAAGATGAGGCGTTGGGGGCGGGGGAAATGGAAGTCTTGGAGGAGGTGGAGGGCGTGGGTGGTGTCTCGAGCGTATGTGGGGAGTTCCTGGACTAGGGGGAATAGGACAGTGTCGAGGTAGGTAGAGATGAGTTCAGTGGGGCAGGAGCATGCTGAGACAATGGGTCGGCCAGGGTGATCAGGCTTGTGGATCTTGGGAAGGAGGTAGAGCCGGGCAGTGCGGGGTTCCCGGACTATGAGGTTGGAAGTTGTGGGTGGGAGATCTCCTGAGGTGATGAGGTTCTGTATGGTCTGGGAGATGATGGTTTGGTGATGGGGGGTGGGGTCATGGTCGAGGGGGCAGTAGGAAGAGGTGTCCTCGAGTTGGCGTTTGGCTTCAGCGGTGTAGAGGTCAGTGCGCCAGACTACCACTGCGCCCCCTTTATCCGCTGGCTTGATGGTGAGGTTGGAGCAGAGGGAATAATTCCTGATGAAGGGCTTTTGCCCGAAATGTTGATTTTACTGCTCCTTGGATGCTGCCTGAATTGCTGTGCTTTTCCAGCACCACTAATCCAGAATCTGGTTTCCAGCATCTGCAGTCGTTGTTTTTACCGAGTTGATTTTAACCCTACTGCGAATCCTCTTGCAAGGATGCCTGCCTTGAAGAAGTTTTCCTCCTCTCTCTACAAGAATCTCAGGGAGTCCCTCTACCAGTGCAACTCCCAGTCATTTCCTCTGCCCTGAAGCTCTTCAAACATGTCGTGAAACAAACTCGCTACCACAGCCACATATGCTTCCTCAGTGCCTGCCTCCGTAACCAACTCATCCCACACGGACTCCGGACCACCTTTAAACCAGCAGAGTTCGGGCCCGAACAGGACAAACAGTACAGACTACAGATTCAAAAACACCAGCAACAGTTCTCCTTCAAGATTCTCCGCTCCACGCTTGCAGCAATGCGCTGGCACCTAACCTCTCTACAGTCAGCCCTGCCTCAGCTGAGGGCCACACACTCTCAGAATTGCAAAGGACCCACTCTGTACTACATCCTCAGAAGAATTCATACTCTCAACAAACAGTATTTCAATTCCATCTCAAACATCAAAAACTGTAAGTACAACAAACTTTTATCTATCCATCTCCATAACCAGCGCCCCTCAATCATTCCAGAAGATTCCCCTGGCCTCGGAATCTACTCAGGCGCCATTAGCCATGCGGCTGATGCAGTTGCTACCCCCATGCTGATTGATGATGTCACATCCGCCGCCCCCCCCCCCCCCCCCCATCATGGCTACTCCCACAACCACTTCCACCCCTCACTATTCCTCATGCATCACACGTGACATCACTTCCGCCCCTCACATCATCATTGATGCCACATACTCAGTGACTTCTGCCACCCCTACTGCCGTGGTCACCACCACTTCCGCCTCCACCAGTGCCACTCACCTGCATTCTGCTGACATGCCCCCACAGACCCCACTGTCACTATCCCCACCCCCCAGAACCCCGAGGGGAACACTACCCCTGCTCATGACTCCACCCCCAGTCCCCCCCACCATCACACCCACTCCAGTTACAGGTTCCACCCCCACTCCCAGCTCCACACCCACATCAGATTCCAGCTCCCAGCCCTGCCAAGTTTTCACCATCCCTCCAGACCTCCCCCTCACTGAGGACAAACAATCAGTCCTCAGCAAAGGACTCACCTTCATCCCCCTCCGTCCACGCATCAATGAATTTAATACACGCCGTGATGTCGAACACTTCTTCCGCCGCCTCCGCCTCCGAGCTTACTTTCACAATCAGGATTCCCGCCCACCTTCCGAGGACCCCTTCGCCCACCTCCAACACACTGCATCCACCTGGACACCCCGCGCTGGCCTATTACCTGCCCTCGACCTCTTCATTTCCAACTGCCGCCAGGACATTAACCGCCTCAACCTGTCTACCTCCCTCCCCCACTACAACCTCTTACCCTCACAACGCGCAGCCTTCCAGTCCCTCTGCTCCAATCCCAACCTCACCATCAAGTCAGCGGAAAAAGGGGCCGCAGTGGTAGTCTGGCGCACTGACCTCTACACCGCTGAAGCCAAACGCCAACTCAAGGACACCTCTTCCTACTGCCCCCTCAACCATGACCCCACCCCCCATCACCAAACCATCATCTCCCAGACCATACAGAACCTCACCACCTCAGGAGATCTCCCACCCACAGCTTCCAACCTCATAGTCCGGGAACCCCGCACTGCCCGGCTCTACCTCCTTCCCAAGATCCACAAGCCTGACCACCCTGGCCGACCCATTGTCTCAGCATGCTCCTGCCCCACTGAACTCATCTCTACCTACCTCGACACTGTCCTATCCCCCCTAGTCCAGGAACTCCCCACATACGTTCGAGACACCACCCACACCCTCCACCTCCTCCAAGACTTCCGTTTCCCCCACCCCCAACGCCTCATCTTCACCATGGATATCCATTCCCTCTACACCTCCATCCGCCATGACCAGGGCCTCCAAGCCCTCCATTTTTTCCTCTCCAGACGTCCCTAACATTACCTTTCCACCGACACTCTCATTCGTTTGGCCGAACTGGTCCTCACCCTTAACAATTTCTCCTTTGAATCCTCCCACTTCCTCCAGACCCTTTATTCCTGATGAAGGGCTTTTGCCCGAAACGTTGATTTTACTGCTCCTTGGATGCTGCCTGAACTCCTGTGCTCTTCCAGCACCACTAATCCAGAATCTAGCTTCCCCTTAAATTCAACGATGCCATTCATGTCAACCTCTCTCACATTCTCACCATGATTGAATATGAAAAGCAAATTCCTTTATTGGTTTTTTTGGTAGCTATACTAAATTGGTGGTCTGTAATTATGTTCTTCTTCACAACAGGAAACATTCTCCCTGTAAATATTTTTAAAAGTGCTTTCATTGATTTAAAGACCCCTACAGGTCATCAGTCAGACTTTTGTTTATGGAAAAGAAACTAAACCTGTCAATCCTGTCCTGACTTTTTATATCCATGCACATGAGGTATCTCCCTTGCAATTCTTCTTTACTGTGCCTCTCTACCCTTTTTTAAATAATAAGACCATAATATATAGGAATAGAGGTAGGGCATTTAGCCAATGGTGTCTGCTGCGATTTAATGAGATCATGGCTGATCTGATATGCTCAACTCAAACTTTCCAGCCTTTTCCCAATAACCTTTCACTAGCTTACTGATTAAAAATATGTCTAACAGCCTTGAATACACTTAATAACCCTTCCTCAACAGCTCTCTGCTGTAAAGAATTCCATGGATTTACTAACTTCTGAGAGAAGAAATTCTGCCTCATCTCAGTCTTAACACAAGCAACACTTTGTTCTGAAATTATGCCCTCTGGTCTTAGATTCATCAGAGGAGACAACTTCCCACATCTACCCTGTTAAATCCCCTAAAACTTTTGTATGTTTCATTAAGGCCGCTTCTCATCTTCTAATTTCCAATGAATACAGGACCAACCTACTCAACCTCTCCTCATAAGACTATCCCTTCTTATCCTTTTGGATGCCTCCAATGCTAGCACATCTTCCTTAGACCCCTTCTTTCCCTTATCAATCCTGTTTGTTATTTAACAGAAGATGAGGACTGCAGATGCTGGAGAGTCAGAGTCGAACAATGTGACACTGGAAAAGCACAGCAGGTCAGATAGCATCCGAGGAACAGGAGAATTGATGTTTTGAGCATAAGCCCTTCATCAGGAATGTGGAGGGGGAAGGGGCTGAGAGATAAAATACCTCATCTTCCACCTTGGGACCCTTCAACAACACAGCATCAACATCGACTTCACTAGTTTCCAAATCTCCCCTCCACCCACCTCATCCCACATCCAACCCTCGAACTCCACATCACCCTCTTGACCTGTCCTACCTATCCATCTTCCTTCCCATCTATCCGCTCCACCCTCCCCATTGATCTATCACTATTACCATCCACCTGCATCCACCTATTGCCTTCCCAGCTACCTTCTCCCCTTCCTTCCACCACATTCCGATGAAGGGCATATGTCTGAAACATTGACTCTCCAACTCCTCGGATGCTGCCTGACTTGCTGTGCTTTTCCAAAGCCACACTTTCAATTCTGCTTGTTACCTTTTCAAATAATTCTAGTAAAAAGATTCCTGTAAGATAACTAAGAGTGTATCAACTATTTCTGTAGCTACTTTCTTTAAGATATGAGAATGCTTCTCATTAGGTTCAGAGGATTTATCAGTCTTTAACCCTATTCATTTCCTTGGCACTTTGTCTCTACTGATAGTTTTTCTAATTATTTTCTCACCTCCTTTCGCCCCTTGAATATTTTGTAATTTTAGTGTGATATTAGTATCTTCAGCTGAGAAGTTTGATGCCAAATACTTATTTAACTCCTCTTCCTCTTTCCTGGTTCTGCCTTATTATTTCCTCAGTCTCTTCCTCTAGCGGTTTTATGTTCACTTTGGCTTCTCTCTTCCTTTTTATATAAATAAAGAAGTTCTTCCTGTCCACCTTGATATTTCTCACAAGTTTACCCTTAAAGTTTATTTTCATGCTGTTTATTATTTTTCTGGTTGCTTTCTTTTCTTTCTTTTTAAGCTTTCCCAATTACCTCCCATTGGTCTTGCATCACAAATCCATTTGTTTCCTTATCTTCCACTTATCGTAAACTTTCACTTCTATTCTTTTCATCCCTCTCCCCCCTTAGACTTAAGTAAAATCTATTATATTTCTAACATTTCTTTATTGTTTTGAGAGGTCTTTGACCTGAAACTTTAACTCTTTCTTTCTCCAAAGATGCTGCCTGCCCTAGTGAGAATGTTCAGCATTTTTTATTTTTACACTAAGCAGAAATTCTGTTAAGAGAAGGTAATTTTGGGAAAGAATGCTGTATATTTGTGCCTAGGTCATGAGTTCTGAGTTATTTCCATTTTTTTAAACCTAAGGGCTCTTTTAAGAAAAATGCCAAATGATGGAAAAATGGCTCTGCAATTGTATGGAAATATGAGTGATTAATAAGAGACATACCTTTGGAAAAACATTATCAAAAACATCAAAGATCATAGTTAGTTCTATCAATGTCAAAAATTGTGGTGCTAAAAATGCTCAGTAGATCAGGCAGCATCCAAGGAGCAGGACAGTCGATGTTTCGGGCAAGGTGCCTGACGTGCTGTGCTTTTCTAGCATCACAATTTTTGGCTTTGATCTCCAGCTTCTGCAGTCCTCACTTTCTCCTCAGTTCTATTGATCAATGGTCTAATCTAATGTGAGAGATCACGCAAATTTTCTTTTTGAAGTATAAAGTGGCATGTAAATCATATACTCCTGTATCACTGAAATACCAAGAAAGATTTGCAACTTGGAAAAGTCAAGTGGCGCACAATTTTAGCTATACAAGACTAATTTGACCAGAAATCAGCTAAATGTTAATGTTCCAAGTTTTTGTGGAGCTTTCGTCAATTTTCTCATGTTACTCTCCGCAACTTGCTTCATTACCAGCAGCACACTTCTATGGGATCGTGTGCATTATATCTTTCCTCTCGGTAGAGGTAGAACTATTTTGCCATTGCCTGGATATTCCAGGGTTGCTACTACAGCCACCTCTTACTAAGGTTTATGCTCCACCATTCTCTATGCAATATCTTCCCTCACCCAGTCTCACTGACCCCAAACCCCCCTAAACAGTAACACTTCCTACTGGAGGCAAAAATGGAAAGTAGTTTTAGATGGGGTTTGCTGCTACTGCATCACAAAGCAGTACAAAGCAGACTACTGCAGTGAACTGACAAATACAGATCTCAAGCATCACAAAGGCACACAGCTTATTCAATTGAACAGTTTTTCGATCATTTGCAAGTATAATGCTTTAGGCATAACACTTACCATTCTGCATCCCTAGTTATAATAATCTTACTAATATGAGCAAATGGGTTTCTCACTCCGGTAATAAAGCTATTCTGCAGAAAGGGTTACCAATTATGGATTACAGTTTCATTCTTGAAAGCAACTATTCTGAACAATATGTATTGAAAAGTTATTGAACATCAGATTTGGTTGACTTTTTAAAAAAATATATTTATGGGAAGTAAATTTCACTGACAAGGATTATGGGGATGACATTGGTAAGGCTAGTTGCCCTTATAAGGTGGTGGTGAGTTGCCATCTAGAACTACTGCAGCCCACGTGCTGTAGGTTGACTCATAATGCTGTTAGGGAGGGACTTACAGGATTTTGACCCAGTGCCACTGAAGAAACAGTAAAAATTTCCAAGTTGGGATAGTGAATTGCTTAGAAGAGAACCTGCAACTGGTGGTGTTTCCATATATCTGCTGCCTTCATCCTTCTCGTGATAGTGATTTTGGATGTGGAAGATGCTTTCTAAGGAAACTTAAGTGAATTTCTGCAATGTGTCAGTAATGGAGGGAATGAATATTTTTCGATGTGGTATGAATCAACAGGTTGCTTTTTCATCAATGTTAGAGATGCACTCATCCAGGATATTCCATCACATCCATAATTTACACCTTACAGATGGTAGATAGACTTTGGAGAGTCAGGAGGTGAGTTACCCACCACAGGATTTCTGGCCTCTGACCTCCTTTTGTAGCCAGAATATTTATTTGAGTAGTCTAGTTCAGTTTCTGGATAATGGTAATGCCTAGGTTATTAATAGATAGGATATAATAATGTTAATGCCATTGAATGTCAAGGGGCAATGGTTGACTCCTCTCTTGTTAGTGATCATCATTATTTGGCACTTACCTGGTGTGAATGTTACTTGCCTCTTGTCAGTCCATGTCTGGATATTATGTAGTTATTGCTGCATTTAGACATGATATATGAGGAGTCATAAATGGTGCAATCATGAACAAACAACCATACTTCTGACGTTGGGATGAAAGAAAGGTAATTGATGAAGCAGCTGAAAATCATTGGGACTCGACACTACCCTGAGGAACTCCTGCAGAAATGACCTTGTGTTGATATAGCTGACCTCCAACAGCCATAACTATCTTCCTTCGTACCAGGTATGACTCCGAGTAGTGGAGAGTATCCCCCGATTCTCATTGATTCTAGGTTCGTTTGAGCTCCTTGATACCACACCAAGTTAAATGTAGTGCCAAGGTTGTCACTCTCACCTCACATCTGGAATTTAACTCTTTAGTACCTGTTTGAATCAAGACTGTTATGAGGTCAGGAGTTGAGTGGCCTTGATGAAATCTAAACTGGGCATCAGTGAATGGGTTATTGCTGGGCAGGTACCATTTGATAGCATTGTTGATGGTGCTTTCCATCACTTTACTGATGATCAAGAGTAGACTAATGGGATGGTAATTGGCTGGATTGGGTATGTCTTGCTTTTTGTGTACAAAGGGTTATCTGGGTAATTTTCCACATGAGTAGATGTTAGTTTTGTAACTGTAACAGAAGAGCTTGGTTTGGGGGTACAGAGAATACTGGATCACACATCCTCAGTACCACTGTCAGAATATTATTAGGGCCTGTAATCTTCATGGTATCCAGTGTCTCCAAGCATTTTTTGATATCATATAGAGTGAATTCAACTTGCTGAATACTGTATCTATGATACTGGAGACCTCTATAAGAGACACTTCTGGCTGAAGAGTGTTGAGCCTGTTTTGAAACCTGTCTGATTGTAAACCTGCAAGATTTGATTATTCAAGATTAAAGAGTGCCCAGATTGTATTACTTGGAAGAAAGTATAAGTATGCGGCACTTGAAACAATGGTAGTAAATAGACTATAAAACTCCAAAGTCTCAAAAAGGTATTGATTATGCTTTAAATCATCCATTTACCTCCAACATAAATGAGAATTGGGGTGTCAAGGATAGTTCATCAACATTTCTACCAGGATACAAGGCCCATGTGATTCCTATTGACATGACAATTAACTTTGAGAGGGAAGACTCTAAGGTATCCCAGAAAGCCAAGGTTAATCTGCCAGGATCCAAAAAAGGGACAGCAGCTAAAGTCAGCAAGATGACATTTTCACTATGCAGGAATGTGGTTGGGAGAGCACATTTGGATTGAAAAGCCAAATTCACGAGTAGTTAAAATGAAACTGGAAGATTTGCCCTGGTTGTGTTTGAGTAAATATCTCTAGAGAAAACATTCACTGTGAAACATAGTTCCAAAAAAGGAAAAGAACAGAGGTAAATCCCACAAGAACTCAGAAGCACCATGATCTGCTTTCAATTTTTTGTAATAATAAGTTTTAATATGTCAATTCTTGTGTGACAACAAGTTCAAGAACTGCTTCTTCTTTGCTATTATTACACTGCTGAATGGACCTTTCTAACTTCAAATAGTATTGACCTTGCTAATGTTGATCTTGCTTTGTGCACTTCCTGTGCAGCCATAACCTTGTATGCCTCACTCTGTCTAGGCACTCTATGATCTACCTGCACTGCTCGTAAAATAAAGTTCTTCATTGTACTTAGGTATTACAATAAATGTGACTACAATAAATCAAATTAAATCAAATGATATTTTCAGCTATTATTCAGAACTTTGAGTTTCTCTTTAAGAACTATTGATACACAATTTAACAAACATATCAAAACCCTTACTCATGAATAAAACTATAACTATAAGAACTAAGTTTCTAAACAATTGCTGTAAGAGAGCAAATATTAATGATATCAACAGTAATGAATTGGCTTCTTTGGGATGTCCTCAGGTCATGAGAGAAGCTACGTAAAGGCAAGTCTTTCTCCTAGTAAGCCCCTGAGAATATCTGGAGGTTATTTACTTGAAAATGCCTTCTTAGTACATTGCAAAATGTTCACGCTGGTTCACCTTCCTCTACAGAAAAAGGAATTTCCTGTTAAACAGCAATATACGTTAACCAAAATTATGGTGCATGTGTCTATATTTATAAACTTCCTCTGTTGTTAGTGACCCAGTTGTATTATGTTGGAAGCAAGGGTTAGAATCTGCCAGGCCTGCTCAAAGATTTTAGGAAACTGAGTGACCTTACTGGGCAAGTGCCAAATTCAATTTCTTGACAGGAGGTTAAAGTTTAACTATTAAGATCTTGGAACCTTTCAGGCAAGTTAGTTCTCCCAATGTTGCCTGTTTTGCATTCTTTAGCATGTTATTAATACTTATTAACACACCTTTTATGTTCACTGCCACAATATTGTTATCCAACAATGGGAAAGATGGGTTCACAAACCCAGCCACACAGATGAGACTACTGTAGCTATTATAGGCTTCTTCCAAACTCCAGTGAGTACAAACTTCTTCAGTTCCTTGGCTCCTTAATAAACAAGATGTTTCTTTGCTCACATGCTGACAGTGTTAGGTGTGAAGCCTCTCCATGAGGAGTTTCAGTCATATGCGGACTTGTTTGTTGCTGTCTAAGTGTAAGGGGTGCGGTCTGCCCAAGTGAGGTAGCCACATTAGTTGATGCCAGCAAATGGATGGGGGAGGTAAGTGAGGTTTAACTCAAAAAGGAACTTGAGTCAAAATGCTTCCATTTGCAGTTGCATCCTGTCCTATGCAGGCCTTCTACGAAAAGTCATCTGATCTACCTATTCTCCTAGTTGTACTGAAAGGTCAGTTATTTGATGGTACAGAAGCTGCTGAGTGATGTAAACAATTTTAAAAATATGTTTTTAGTATGAACCCTGGCAAATGTATGAGAGGCAGTGACAGCAGATGATGAGCACAGAATGCTCCCAGGTCACAGAATATAAAGTGCTGCCCATTTGTAATTTTACTATCATACCTTGAAGTTGGAGCCTGGAAGGTCACAGTGGGTTTCAGAATTTTTTTGTCCATAAAATTCGGTGTTTTAAACAAGCACAAAAATATAACCAGCTGAGAAGAACAAAATTAGGGGACAAAACCCACCCCACCTCCAAATGGAGGTCCCTCCTTTTACATCCCCTTAGCATCAAAAGAAAACAGGAGAATTGTATTCCTGCTGTATTTGGAGAGTTTTGACTGAAACATATCCAGCAAAATGGTGCAATGCCTTTGGGGAGAAAGGTTTTCAGAGCATAGAAGAGAGAATACTGGAAATACTCAGCAGGCCCCATGTGAAGGTAGGAACAGAGTAAACCGAGAAAATTATTTGCTCCCAGAAGTAGAGTTTGGAAGTGGAGAGTGCATCTATTTTGGGGGTGGGAGTGGGGGGATTTTGGCATACTCAGAACGTTACGCCTTCTCATCTCTGACTGAATTAAATTCTGGGCTCAAAGGCCCATGGCTGACTATCCTGTTCAACCACCAATTATGGCCCTTAAGTCCAGCTTGGGGCTGTGCAGGCAGGTAAGGAATGAGTGCATGCCAAGCTGTGCAACAGAGCCAGGCAGGTATGGCAGGAGTCCCAAGACAATATTGCTCACAATTCAGTTTACCATGTTGGATCTTGGCGAGGGTGATGGTTCTTCAGAGGAGCGCAGTCAGCGGCACGATGAATGGCTCAGCTGTACAGGATGGGATAAAACAGATCAGAAGAGCAGTTCTGAAGGTAGTTAGGAGAAAGATAGGTGTTTCTGTGACCAGGCTGGTAGGTTGCCTGCCCTGGGCCCAGAGGACAACAATTTCATAGAACCGCTGAAGAATATTCTTCTGGGGTAGGATTAATAGTTAGAAGTCACGGTTCATACCAAATGACTTAGGTATGAGGCGGAATAAAGTCCCAAAAGTAGATTTCAGATCTAAGAAGATTGAACAGTAGTACCTCCAAATCAGTAGTCTCAAGATTTCATCCAGCCCCGTATGTTAGTGAATGATTTCTGTGGCTTTGGGACCAGCTCTGCGGCAGGTTGATCCTGTACAAGATTGTTGGGTTGTATCTTGGCAAGACCAGGTCTCAGATTCTCACAGGGTCATTTGCTCAAGGAGGGTTTAAATTAGAATGGCAAAAAGATGAGAAGCCAAGATGGAGATCAAATTCAAGGATAATGAAACTAACAAAAGGAAGTAGAAAAGTTGGAAGCAAAAATGGAAGACATTTTTGAAACAATACCAAGCATCAAATAGGATCAGCATAGAGAATCATATTAAAAAGGCTGAATTAAGTACATTCTATCTGAATGCATGCAATTTCTTTAAAAATTACTTGAATAAAAAATTGAGGTTAATGGATGTTATTTAATTTCCAATACAAAGATGTGGCTAGGCACATATAGATAGGCATAAAGGAAAAGGAAATGGGGAGTAACATACCTAATTAGGAATGATATTGGTATATCAATAAAAGAGGATCTTAGATCGAAGGATCAAGACTGATTTGGGTGGAACCAACAAATAAGTGGAAGCCAACATCAGTGGGAATTGCTTGTAAACACTAAACTATAATATATATGGTTCACCATTAATCAGGAAATTAGAAATTAATGTAATGTGCATAATACAGTAAAAATGGGCAACTGCATTGTCTGTTGGCTAGGTTAACAGTCAGCATTAAAGTTGTGAAGAATGAATTCTTGGAATGTGCACAAGATGAGCCATCTATTCTCAAGGATAAATGATGATCCTTTATAGGAAGAGTCAGGAAAATGTATAGTGGAGAACAGGGAAATGGTACAGGAGCTGATCTGTTACTTTATATTCATAGAATCCCTACAGTATGGAAGCGGGCCATTCAGCCCCTCAAGTCCACACTGATCCTCTGAAGAGCATCCCACCCAGACTAACTCCCCTATTCTATCCTTGCAACCCTACATTTCCCTTGGCTAATCCACCTGGCCTACACATCCCTGGACACCATGGGTAATTTAGCATGGCCACTCCACCTAACCTGCACATCTTTGGACTGTGGAAGGAAACCGGAACATCTTGAGGAAACAAACACAGACACTGAGAGAATGTGCAAACTCCACACACACAGTCACCTGTGGGTGAAATTGAACCCAGGTCCCTGACGCTGTGAGGCAGCAGTGCTATGTCTGTCTTCATTGAAGAAGATAAGGAAATCTCCCAGAAATATTAGGCAATCAAGGGAATTATGAAAATGAAAAGCTAAAAGAAATTATTGTTAGCAAGTAGGCTGACACCAAAATTGGTGGTAGAGTGGACACTGAAAAAGCTTATCTAAGATTATAAAGAGAATCTTGATAAATTGGGTCAATGGGTTGAGGAGTGGCAGTTGGAGTTTAATTTAAATAAATGTGAGGTATTGCATTTTAGTAATACAAATGAGGACAGGACTTATACAATTGATGGTAGGCCTCTAGGTAGTGTTTAAGACAAAGAGACCTAAGGTTTCAGGTAAATAATTCTCTGAAATTTGCATCACGGGTAGACAGGGTGGTTAAGAAGACATTTAGCATGCTTGCCTTCATTGCTCAAACCTTTAAGTTTGAGAACCTTCAATTGGGGCGTCATGTTGAGGTTGTACAGGATGTTGGTGAGGCCTCTTCTGGAGTAGCATGTCCAGTTCTGCTTGCCCTGTTATAGGAAGGATATTATTAAACTGGAGAGGGTTCAAGAAAGATTTACCAGGATGTTGTTGGGAATGGAGGGTTTGATTAGAATGGCTGGGGTGTTTTTCACTGGAGCGTAGGAGGTTGAGGGGGTAATCTTATTGAGGTTTACAAAATCTTAAGGGGCGTAGATAAGGGTGTTCAAAGCAAGGGTGGCGGTGTTCAAAACTAGGGGGCATTTTTTAGGTGAGAGAAGAAAGATTTAAAAGGACATGAGGAGTAACATTTTTACACAGAGAGTGGGTCATGTTTGGAATGAACTGCCAGAAAAAGTGGCGGATGCAGGTACACTTACAAAGTTTAAAAGACATTTGGAGGGATATGGGTCAAGTGCAGGCAGATGGGATTAGTTTAGTTTGGGAACATGATCGGCATGGATTGGTTGGACTAAAGTGTATTATGACTCTATGAGGCTTATCCCAGAGTGTTGAAGGATGTAGCAATCAATGTAATGGATGCAGTGATAATTATCTTTCAAAATTGTATAGATTCTGGAAATGTTCCATGTGTGAACATGGATTTGTGAAAGGGAAATCATGTTTTACAAATTTGTCAGAGTTTCTTGAGGATGTTGCCTGATTCCTAAACAGAGCCAATGATCTGGTGAATTGGATTTTCTGAAGGCTTTTGCTAAGGCTCTACACAGGTGGCTAGTAAACACATTTAGCGTACATGTGATTGGGGAATACACTAGTTTGTTTTGAGAATTGGTTAATAGACAGAAAGGAGAGTAAAGGAATAAATGGATCATTCTCAGGATGACAGGTTGTTGTTAGTAGAATATTTCAGTGGTCAGAGTTGAGAGTTGGAAAAGCACAGCAGGTTAGGCAGCATTCAAGGGGCAGGAGAATTAACGTTTCGGCCATAAGCCCTTCATCAGGATGAATTCCTGATGAAGGGCTTATACCCAAAACGTTGATTCTCCTGCTTCTCAGAATCTGCCTGACTTACTGTGCTTTTCCAGCAGCAAACTCTCGACTTTGATCTCCAGCATCTGCAGTCATCACTTTCTCTTATTTCAGTGGTCAGTGCTAGGTTCACAATCTAAATAAATGAATGATATGGATGTGGGGGCCAGCTATAATATTTACAAATTTGCATGACACCAAACAAAGTAGGAATGCAAGTTGTAAGGAGGTTTCATGACAACTTGGACAGGCTAAGTGAATAGACGAGAAAATTGCAGATAGAATATAATGTGAATAAATGTGACATTATTGAGCTGCTAGAAAAAAGCAGCAAGGTAGCCTAATTCTTAAATGGTGAGTGAGCTGGATGCCCTTGTTCACGAGGCACTAAACTTAATCCTGCATATGCAGAATACAATAATGAAAGAAAATGATATGTTGGCCTTCATTAAAAGGGGGTTTTGAGTACAGAAGTACTCTCCCATACAATTTATTAGTTCAGTTTTTATTTCCTTATCAAAGGAAGGATATATTTGCCACAAGGAAGTTCAATGAAGGTAGACCAGATGAATCTGTGGGATGGCAGGTTGCCTTATGAGAAGAGACTAAGTAAACCGGGTCTATATTCTCTAAGGTTTCAAAATATGAGTTCTGACTCATTGAAACTTAAAAAATTCTTAACAGAGCACGACAAGGTGATATAAATAGAATGTTTCCCCTGCCCGATGACTCTAGAACCCGGGGACATAATCTCAGGATAAGGGGCATGCCACTTAAGATTGAGATGAGGAAGAATTTCTTCACTCAGAGGGTAGTGAATCTCTGGTGAGAATTCAATCACTGAGCATGTTCAAGACAAACCAACAGGTTTTTGGAAACTACTGACATTAAGGCACATGGAGATGGTGCACTGAAGGTTTTTTTAGGAGATGATTGGCCACAAATGACAGGGAAGGCTTGATGGTCAGAATGACCTACTCTATTTCCTATGTTATGGTTAATAAACTTTTTAAAAAAAAATTGCACAGTGTATATACCTTTAAACTTCAACAACCCATCTGCCAATCTATCTGTGCTTCCCCATGACACTTTAAGGACAGTTAGTCAGGTGGATCTCCTTTCATCATAATGCCCCCATAGTAGGAGCTACAGTCTATAAAATCAACCTGACTCCACAAGTGAATTGGTTTTCTCTCCATGTCACAGGTTTGAAGTCTGCCAACGTACTTAAAGATCGATGTGTACTGATGCGTAATATACTTGGGTGACATTGAATCAGTTCAGTATTTAGGCAGCATACACAAAATCACGAGAATGTTATGCCACAGCTTGGCCTCAGGGCAGAATCTCATCTTTAGGACCAAGGGTATACCTGAGTTCAAAGATTAAGATGGTATTCTAGTGCGGGACTATTGAAAATGTGAAATGCCCCCTCTTTACTCAAGATGCTAAACTCATGTCCCATTTGTTAATTTCATATTAGATTTCCTACAGTATGGAAACAAACCCTTCCGCCCAACAAGTCCACACCGACCCTCCGAAGAGTAACCCACCCAGACCCCTTCCCCATATTTATACCTGACTAATGCACCTAACACTATGAGCAATTTACCATCGCCAATTCACCTGAAATGCACATCTTCGGATTGTGGGAAGAAACCGGAGCACCTGGAGGAAACCCACACAGACACAGGGAGAATGTGCAAACTCCACACAGACAGTCACCTGAGGTGGAAATTGAACCTGGATCCCTGGTGCTGTGAATGGCAATGAATTGAAATTGAATAGAATTTCCAATTCTTTGACTAAGACATTTTCTTCAAGTAAAAATAGAATTAACTGCCCATTATCACTGTTAATTGTGAAACCTTGCTGTATAAAATGCTGTACATCACTGGATCTCAAAATTATTCTTTGCAAGTTCTTAGAGATTTGAAAAGATGGTACATAAATGGAAGTCTTCCTTTGGTAGCACGTTCCATCTGTTATTTTTTTTAATCTTAATTTTGTGTTGAAGAAAATATAACTGTCAGCCATATTAAATTAAAGTCTATGAGCTTAGGTAGACATCCCAAGTACTTATTATTTCAAGAATTCCAATGTAACCAACATTATTATGTAATGTTTTCTTCTACATACAGTTCTGAGATTTCTTGTGCCTAGATGACATTCACTCAGTCTGATTTGCATTATATAGTCACTATTCTTTGATTAAATCCTTAATTAATATAATTGAAACTTAAAATGCATAACACACACAACACCTCATTAAAAATGTAACAAGGATGCACAAAAAGAAACAAGGTTTCTGTCTCCACTATATTTATTGGAAACAATTACACATTACACTGCTGCATGTTGCTCTTTAAGAAATAATTTAAAAAGATATATTGCCTTCTTTCATCTCTGAAGCTTTTCAGGAGCCTTTTCGCCATTCCATGGGCAGGAATGGACAGCATGGACATTGAAACACACCAAGATGCTGTTTGTTGTCAGTCCACATTCACTCACATAAAGGAGACAGCTTTTGATCCAGATTCATAGATTCAAATCAATCCAAGGCCTCATCGTTGGTTTCCCTTTTCAACCTTTGGTAGGACCATTTTCAAACTAGGTCACACACAGAAAAAGCCAATTTGAAAGATGGGAACTTCAGATTGTCTGATTTACAATATAAATGCACAGAAATACAGGGATTTGGTTTTTCTTATTACAAATGAATAATTCAGTTACAACTTTTTTTAATACAAGTCAAATCCAGAGGGAAAAAAATCCATCAGTACTGTACAGATCAGAATTAAAACAGTAAGTTCAAAATAACAATGTATACCATTTAATACCATTCCTAAAATCTACTTGCCAACCAAACAAATATACTTTTCAAATTACAAATCCAGCATTGGAGAGGAGTACTTTATGAAGTTGAAAATAAAGGCTGTGGAAGTATAAGAATCCCTTACAAACCAGCCCATTCAACCAATCAGCACTTCTCAGCCAAGTGCGTGATACAATCTTATCAACGGGGAAAAGAAAACTTCTTTGGATGGTTTAACAAATAACTACTTTTCAAGTATCAAGCACATGCAAATTTAAACCAGTGAATTGATATGACTTTCCTGGCAATGCAAACAAAAGGCACAAAATAGGCATTGAACAATTACTTAATTTTTAAAAATCCATTGTCCTAATTATATTTCTGTCAGCAGGAACTTCTCTGCCGGAATAGAAAAAAAATGGGCAATTGAATTCTGTAATGGAATTAGGAATAGACTCAAGTCATATATGAGGTGAAATCTAGCAATGAAAATGTAGAAAAGCAGTTTTTTTTAATTCTATAATTTGGGACAGAATGTAGATTAAAGTAGGATTGAAATTTAAGGGATAGCTATGTCACCTAAATGACTTCAATCAGCTAAAGTTACAGTCCCATACAGAAATCACTAAAGACTGCATAGTAGCCATCAGAAAACTGATTGCTTATAGTTTTGACTTTCAAATGCCAACAATACTTTTAACGCATTAGGGAATAATTCCCACTGCCCTGAGATTCACAACACATAATAAGTTGTAATCCATTTACCAACTGATCTCTAACTTTGTATAAAAGTATACATCACAGCTTGATTTTACATCCAAGAACTGCAACATTTTACTGCAGATTGTTAGTTAATATTGTTGTATAACAATGCCCCACAAAAAAACACAAGAAAAGTCTCCAATCCCTAAACAACAATTCTAAAACTGCTACTTCTTGTTGAAGGTATTCAGCGGTATCTTTTTCTGAAATGTTGTCAGAGCCGGATGTTGGGAGTTAGCTTTAACACCTGAGAGTTAGGAGACGCTAGTAGTGATGGCTGTTTTCCCTCTTAGGTGAAACCAAATCTCTATACCCGAAAGGGACAGATGGATGTTGTTGATGACTGCAGGCCCCTTTACTTCTAACCATTCTGCACTGCTGTGAATGTATTGCTTTCACAGTTTACTTATCTGTGAACATTTGTCTTTATTCACAACTTATCTCTAACATTGTATCAAATGCAACACATTTATAAAGTCACCCTTAGGGTAATAAATTTCCTGTTTCTGCCCAACAGAATATAAACGTGTTCAGACAGGGGAAAGTTTTAAAATCACTGATTTGGACTCATAGAAGATACTCATTTTGTAATACCAAAAGTCAAAATAGAGAACATACAGTTGATTTGCTCATGTAGTTGGCTTATGAGTTTTACCCAGTGGACTGCGAGTTGGGGCAAAAAGACATAGGTCAGAGAATGAAAAAGGCATAGGTCAGTGATGGTCACTGTGAATACCCAGATGTCTTCATACTTACAGCGAAAGAAACATTTTAAAAGTAATTTGCTTCTCTTGATCTTACGAAAAATTAAAATCACAGGGATTCTAAGGCCAAGAAACAACTACAATCTTTACTTTGTAAAGTAAAGCTATACAATTTTACTGGAGTTATGGTTCCAGAGAGAAAAGATTATAATGTGTAAAAGCTATGTCACATTGATCTACAACAAAAAACGTATTTTGGTAGAATTGCCATTTCTTGTTACGAAACAAAGTCACATTCTTATGAATTAAATATAAAATTCAAGTCATCTTGGATGAGGTGGCAAGATTTTGATATTTATAGAACTTCTCACACCTTAAATAAAAATTTAAAAATATTTGGTAGCACAATGAAAACACTCAAATTGAAAGCTTATGTATATTTAAATAATGCTCAGAAGTAAATAAAACTTTAGAAATACAAAATTGTACAAATTCAAACATGGTTGTATACTCCATAGTCAATAAATTGTCAACAAACCTAAATTTAGGATGAAATTATTTTAAACCACCAGTTTTGATGTGTGACATTGTTATTTTCATAAGGCTGCAATGTATACATTATATAATCTACTGGCTGTGTTTTATACACTGGGACTTGACAGATATTCCTAAAGCAACAGTAAATAAGGGCACAACTATCCAGAAAACCATAGTATTAATATCATGTCTTTATGTAGGAGAAAGAAGGCTTGTCTACACAAACTTCTTACTGAAAGAGAACAGAGAGTTTGTTTCTAAATAACCACATGAGAAAGAGTTAGACAAGGCTTAGTTTTAGTCCTGGGATTCGGAAGAACATTGTGTGTGCTTATTGAGACAAGAGCATAAAGTTTCAAGGTAAACAAACTAAAATAGCCCAAACAGCATAATGTTCTAAATCAGGACTAGATGGGAGTTCCCATTAAAGAACACATTTAAAATGTAGTAAGAATGCTGAGATAATAGTTCTCGAGTAGTTGATTTTCTTTGTTCCAGAACATGATCACTTTGTCCAGTGGAAAAAGAATAAATATATGTGCTTTGTGTGTATGACCTTGCCAACCCTGAGAACTGGTATTATAAAGGTTATAATGTCAACAGCATTGATATTTTAAAGTCAAGCTGTTCTGCGAGATAAGAAATGGGTGGGGGAGGGGGATAAAGAAGCTAAATGTATATAGTGTTTTTAATCCACTCTCACTAAGTATTCACTTGCAATACGAGCTCTTGAGCTCACTGCTCAAATCAGAATGGGATATAAAATGATGAGGATGAATAACAAAATATAGATTCCAAATCAGTTTTGCATCAGAATATAATTAAGACTCACATTTATTTAATTTGAAGATCCCAATAATTCCTAAAATTTAATTGCACCATGAAAATTTAGGAAGAATATTTGAATGTCCATTGTCATCTCTAAGATTTTGAAGCTATTCATTCCTCAGATTTCAGACTGAGTGTTTCAAATATATGTTGGATTCAGTCAAAGTGAAAAGAAACTGGTGCAGTAATAATGTTTTGCCTTTAATGCCTTTTCATGTGCTTTTTATGTACGACAAAGAAAATACATTTTCCTCTGTGACTAATGTTACCAGGCAGGAATATGTACCTTAAAGTTTTCTCTAACGTGCTGGTGACATCAAGTGACAGAACATTAATATTGCACATTAACATTAACATTAATTTTTAACATTGCCAGATTGGCTCCTTAAACCTATTTGATACTTTGTGGTGTCCAGTTTCTAAGCCAATATAATACATATTTAATATTCTAGCTGGACATCATTGAAAATATATATTACTTAATGTATTTTAATGAAACTTAAATATAAAAATAGACATTGCAAACAGTTTTAACTTCAGTTACAACAGTTTGCTCTTTACACATACAGTAATGTGACTTACTGTGTTTAGATTTTGAATTTTGATCAAATTCAATCAATGGTTGCCCAGTCCAATTGAGGATATCCTTACCACAAGGTTTTAACTTTGACTGAAAGACATTGAGAATAGAGATATTTTCATATTTTCTTTCATCCACTAACTAGGAAAGAAACTGCAACATATCCCCAATGGTACTTAAAATTGTTATCAAGTATAATAGTAACATAGTACAGTTTGGGGGCAAAGAAAGCAGAACTGAAATGACAATCTTCATATCAATTTTGCATTGTGTTTTACTGTATGATACAAGTAGCTGCACGCTGTCAGCAGAAATTATTATTTTTTTTAAAAAGACAAAACTTGAAAAACTGAAGGTAACAGAGTTTGTGTTCTTGTTAAAATTACGACTCTGAAGAGTATGGACATTTTCTCTTGACAGACCAATAAAACAGTCATCAATTTATTCCCAACTCTGTTCAACTCAAGTAATTCTAAATTGATCTTACTTTAACTGCATAACCATTTCAGTCAAAACTTGTTTAAAAACATGGCCATGACAGAATGACAACACTTTACCTTTGTGCCCGAGGACAATGAATAGTAGTTATTTTTTTGTGAGTGTCACTGGCAAGGCTAATAGCTATGCCCAGCCCAAATGCCCTCAAGAAGGTTGCTTTCATGTGGTGTAGGTACACCCACAGTTCTGATGGGGAAGCATTTCCAGGATTTTGACCCAAAGCTGGAGAGCTGATGGAAACCAACATTCCAACTGGACACCACAAACGATCAAAGCAGTTTTCTTACCTTAGTTCATGACAGCTTTGATATAGTTAAAAAACATTATTTTCTTCACAGGTTTGCTGCTTGTTGCTTTAGTCACAGAAAGCAATATGGTTACAGTTTATGTTATAAAAAGCTATCAATACTTTCCCGAAAAAGTATTACCAGAAAACTCATGTTAAATTGTCAGCGCAGTAACCTAATACTGAATAATATAAGCACTTTGATACAGTACATAACCCTCTGTTTTACTGTTATTCTTTAAACAGTTGGGTAATATGTATTCCATTGCCTTATGATGGCTGAGCTCAGAACAGTCTTTCATCAAAACAAACTGATGGAATGAAGTCTCTTTCATGTCAAACATAAGGTTACGCAGCACAAAGGATCTTTTGTATAGTGTATGTACTATACACAGTGACTTCTCTAATTGGACACATTATGTTCCCAGAATTTTGTTGATAGAATTAGGGAAGAACAAAATAGTGCCAATTAATAGAGACATAAAATATCAATTAATTAAAATACTGCAGTGCAACTGGGCATGAAGCATGCAAATAGTGAACTCTATCAGACACAAGACTGGCAGCAAAGTAGTCGACAGATTTTGTTATCATCTTTGCAATAACAAGAAAGTCAAAACCTCTGACAATGGAAACATTTGGTTTCTTCCACTAAACGGAAAGAAAATTGATATGACGAGAATTGCAGATAAAGTGAACATAAATCCATGTGTTTCCGTCATTATTTCTCTGTATATACCTTACCATAAATGCCCCTAACATTTGTTCTCTGATTCACATTGACATCCCTACAGTATCTTATTAATGCTGTTCCACTCTACTCTGCCTGTGTAGCATGGGAAGAGACCCACCACACTTTCCTTCCATGGCTAGTTTCCATTCAGTTCAAGGATTGGCTTTAATTTTTCTGAAGCATTGACTTCATATTCCAAATGATTTAGTAAACTACTCAGAAAATTAAGACTGATGTATCATAGGGACTCTTGGATAGGTTCACCAAGGTGTAAAATTTATCATCACAATCAAGACTTCATACTCAAAGGTAGATGTTTCAAGCCCTTGCATTTGATTTAGAAAACTGCTTGTAGCCTATTTAAACATTGTCATCCTTGCAGATCAGTATTCTGTAAATATTGTGGAAATTATACTGTCTTGATTTTTGCACAACAGAAGCACCAATTTAATGATACTGTGACCCAGAAGCTAAAAGGTCTTACAATATTAACAATAATAGTAATGGTCTTAAAAAATGTGGCATATCAAGCAATTTTCAGTTCCATTTAGCACCGGCCCCCAACATTAAATACTCTATTACTCTATTTTATGAAAAAGGTACAAATCAAAATGGCACCCATTAACAAGTTAAACGCAGGAACACATTAACAAATAAAAATGCAAACACACACCTCTAGCAGGACTGCAAATAGTTAAGAGTGATTGACATTCAGTTCACAATTGTCAGCATCACCACTATACGATTACAGTGGCACATTCTGGCCATAGTAAGACTGTAGCCTAAGAATGCTAATTATGCCGAAATCCATTTTTTTTCTTTTTAAACAATCATAACATCTTCAAATAATAAATTATTGTCCTAAGAAAGATCATCCAATAAATTAAATAAAAATCAAACATATAAGTGCACCATATATTGAAACATTGGTTTGGACTTAACTTTAAAAATAAACGCATCACCTCATGCTACCAAAATTGCTGAAACACACATCAAAAATCAATTGCTGTGACTGATCATGGATGCTAAATGACTGATGTTGATCAGATGTAGATTAATTCCATTAGTCCACTTTTCTGTCGCCTTTTCTCACACTCCCACTTATGTTTCAGGGGCAAAACGAAGCAACTGTAAGCTATCCTGCTTCACAGAAGTTGGTTAGTTTTCATACTCCAAAGTAATAGACAGTGAAAGGGGAAAATAAACAGCAAAAGTCTTCCAAACAGGTAATTCTCTGTGCTTCATGTGTCCTGTTTCTCAACATTATCTCCTTTGCTCCCACCATCCAGAGGAATCGGGCTCAGCAATGAAGCAACAGAGTCAAAAGCTCAGGGCGTTCCCAGTTGTGCATGAGTACCAGAGGTATCCTGATTCATTCTCCAGTGGGTGACATCCTGTGGCATGAGTAGGAATGGGGAGGAGGCTTAGAAAGACATCTGAGAGGAACACATTTTGATCTGGAATGTGAGTGCTCTTCCTGGAGAGCTACATTAGGACTGCAAATTTAAAAAGAAGTAGTAAGAAATATACATATCAAGAAAGAAAAGTGGCACTGTAGAAAAAAAATCCAGGCATGATAAATACTGAGCTTCTTAATCAACAGTAAATTATTTTTATGTTTCAATATTTCTTTCTCCTTTCTTCTCAACAAGACATCTTCATATTTTTAACCCAATCCATCTGACAGGAGACTGACAGGATTGGTTCTCTGGTTTACATTATGCCATTAAGGAAAACAAAAATCAAGCAGAGTGTAAGATGGGCACTTCACCTGATCCTATCAGTTTCCACCAGGTGGGTAAGGTTAAAATGAACTTCTTTCCAGTGATCCATTCTCGGTTCCAGTTTCAAGGATCATGATTGGCCATCCTTCAGTATTGTAAGGCAATGATCCTTCTTTACAAATGAAGGTATTGAATGCTGGCATACAACATAAGGTCCATCATGACCAAGACAAACACTGTCTTCTTTCACAATTCAATTCCTAGCAACTGTCCCAGGACAGCAAACAGGTGCAGAAATTCCAGACTAATGCTGCCTTGATAGTCCTGAAGAACTCAAACTAATCATAGTGGCCATGTTGGCACAGGTTGGCTAACTTACTATAGACTCCAGTTTGAAGCTCTGGCCTCCCTAGTTCACATCGCTCAGTTCATCACTGTGTTAACAACTGAGCCATGTAGAAATTACTTTATTGCAATTTATTTCTTAATGTACATGCACTAACAATTTCACAGTTGTTAATCTTTCAAACTGAATATCCCAACACGTCAATATGTTCTCATTGACAACTGCCATTGCAAACAATAAATTAAATATGGGTCATAATTAAAATTACATTGTAGTTTCAAAGCAGTGAGAGATCAGTTATTTGGTTATGAGATTTAGATAATAGTTATAAATCACCTGCGTTTACTATGAATATTTAAGTCATTAACTAGGTTACTGCCAAGTAATTATCCACGGAGAGCTTCAAAAAAGTACATTAAACAGGATTTGTTTTTGGCATGTAATTGAGTACTTGCTGATACTATAATTCCAGCAAATTTCAATGTGCCCTTCCCCATATCCTTCCATCCCGAGTACTTACAATATCTAATAAAATGTACAAAGATTTGGTACATTTGCTGCATGCAGAAAAAAACCAAACATGTTAATTTGTGATTTTTATATGTAAATTAAATGGTTAGGAATTAAAGTTTATAATTCAGTTAAAATAAGTCAAAACATAAATGACCAGTTGTTAAAATGAAGAGTGAAAATTGTAAGTTAATGCATGCAGTTTCAGTCTGAGATATGGAGGTTGCATGTTATGGAATTTACAATGACATTGGGACAGAATGTGCTGTCAAAATAATAACAAAGATAATATTCCATTTCAGAAAGCTATGTGGTGAAGGATAGAATGGTTTCTAATCTTTACGCACTTTACATATACTATTATTTACAGATATATACAGAACAAGCATGCACCTTCAAACTCAACAACCAATTTTATGCCATTCTATACCAACAACAACACAGTTCATGCTCAGAATCTGGAGAATTCTGGACAACCACAATCTACACTTTTTCGAGTGTTTGTGATTGTTTTAAGTTCATCCTTCCTTTTGCCACTTTATTTTTTATTATCCATGCACAGATAAATGCAAAATACCTGTTAAAAATCTCTGCCATCTCCTCCTTTTATTAATTTGCCAGTCCCATTCTCTAAAGGACCATTGCCTAGTGGAGCTATTCATTTCCTTTCCATATACTTTTCGATCCTTTTACTGGCTACTTTACACTTTTTGTTAATTCTTCCTTCATGCTCCAATTTCTCACCTTTTTTTAAAATCATTCTTTGCTAGTTTCTGAATGTTCCCAAATCATCTGTATGCCTTTTCTTGCAAAGTGATACTTTCCTTAGCTTCTGTTAACCATCAGAGTCAAAAAGTGTGGCATTTTTTGACTCTGATCTCCACCATCTGCAGTTCTCACTTTCTTCTTCTGTTAACCACCAACTGTGCATCTATCTGGTAAAGTCATTTTTGTGTAATGGACCATATCTTTCTCGAAAGTTTTCCCGTTATTTCTCTCACATCTTACTTTTTCATTTATTAACTACTGCACAGCTATCATAATAGGACCTATAAACTACTCTCACCAGTTACACATTTCCTTTGCTATTTCTTATCTCCATTTATAATGATTCTACATCTTGATCTTCTGATCCAACATAATTTCTCACTACTGTACTGATTTCATTGTTTATCAAAACAGGTCAACTCATCTTGTTCTTTTCCTCCTATCCTTCTGAAATGTCAAATGCCTTTGACTGTTTAGTTTCCAGCCTTTATTCAGTTTGCAACCAAAGTCTCTGTAATGGCCATTAAATTAAACTTACTTGTTTCCATTTCAGTTTCCATTCATTGTTTTGTTATGAACGCCCTCACTGTTCATATTCCCCAGTAGAATCTCTTTCTACTTATGTCATTGTTACCCATGTGGACAATGACAGCTGGATCCTTCCCCTCCAAGTTGCTCTCAACCCCAAAGGAAACCTTTAGCTTTGGCACTGGGTAATCTCAACACTCATTCTCTGTCCCCTATTAGAACTACATTTCCTTTAGCTCCACCACCTGAATGCCTCCAAACCACGTGGGCTGGTCAGTTTGCTTATCCTCTCTGTAGTTCCTGCTTTCAACCGCAAGAGCTACAAGAATTTCAAACCTATTGAACAATTGCAAACTTCTGGTCCCCATACGAGCCTCACTCACAGTCACATTCCCCTGCTTCTGACTGAAGTATCTAATTAAGTGTGATGCCTCCTGGAATAACTTTTTACCAGATAGAATTATAGAATCATGGGGATGTCCAGCACAGAAACAGACCCCTTGGTCCAACTCCTCGATGCCGACCAGATATCCTAAGTTCATGTAGTCCCATTTGCCAGCACTTGGCTCATATCCCTCTAAACCCTTCCTGTTCATACCCATCCAAATGCCTTTTAAATGTTGTAATTGTACCAGCCTCCACCACTTCCTCTGGCAGCTTATTCCATATACACACCACCTTCTGCGTGAAAACGTTGCCCCTTAGGTCCATTTTAAATCTTTCCCCTCTCACCCTAAACCTATGCCCTCTAATTCTGGACTTCAGGGAAAAGACTTTGTTTATTTACCCTATCCATGCCCCTCATGATTTTATAAACCTCTATAAGGTCACCCCTCAGCCTCCAATGCTCAAGGGAAATCAGCCCAGCCTATTAAGTCTCTCACAATAGCTGAAATTCTCCAAGTCTGGCACCATCCTGGTAAATCATTTTTGAATGCTTTCAAGTTTCACAGCATCCTTCCTACAGTTGCACACAGTATTCCAATAGTGGCCTAACCAATGATCTGTACAGCTGCAACTTGACCTCCCAACTCCTATACTCAATGGTCTGACCATTAAAGGAAAGCATACCAAATTGCTGCTTCACTATCTATCTACCTGAGACTGCACTTTGAAGGAACTATGAACCTGCACTCCAAGGTCTCTTTGTTTAGCAACACTCCCCTGAACCTTACCACAAAGTGCATATGTCCTTCTCTGATTTGTCTTTCTAAAGTCAGCACCTGACATTTACCTAAATTAAACTCCATCTGCCACTTGTCAGCCCATTGGCCCATCTGATCAAGGATCCCATTGCACTCTGACGTAATCTTCTTCGCTGTCCACTAGACGTCCAATTTTGGTTTTATCTGCAAACTTACTAATTGTACCTCCTATGTTCACATCCACATCATTTATATAATTTTTACCATCCCTGAAGCATCCCTATCTGAAGCTCAAACCCCAACTCATCAATTCAGAGCTGAAATTCCTTATGATGCTAACATTTCCTGCAGATGTAGTGATTGCAGATGTAGTTGCTGTGCATCACATAGGTGTCCACCAACTCTAATATATTACTGTTAATTTGCATCACAGCTCTACAACTTTTCTGACTGTATTATTTCGCAAACTATCTGGAGTTCCATCAAGAAGTTTAACTAGATTAGATTAGATTACTTACAGTGTGGAAACAGGCCCTTCGGCCCAACAAGTCCACACCGCCCCGCCGAAGCGCAACCCACTAATACCCCTACATCGACCCCTTACCTAGCACTACAGGCAATTTAGCATGGCCAATTCACCTGACCTGCACATCTTTGGACTGTGGGAGGAAACCGGAGCACCCGGAGGAAACTCACGCAGACACGGGGAGAATGTGCAAACTCCACACAGTCAATCGCCTAAGGTGGGAATTGAACCCAGGTCTCTGGCTCTTTGAGGCAGCAGTGCTAACCACTGTGCCACCGTGCTGCCCGGTAAGCGATAAGTTTAATATAATACTTGTATCTCCCCTGTACCAATTTAAACTAATGTTTCCAATTATAGAGATTGAAAAAAAATTAAACTTCATTAATCACTAGTCTACTGTTCATCTGATTAACACTTCTGGCTTCAGCTCTTGTATCCCATTGCTGGTCTTTGTCGCCCTCTCTTGGATCACTACTTTTCTTATAAAAATTCAGAACAACAGCTCCTCTCATATCACCAAATTAGCTCACTTACCAAATTCCAAATTTTGTCTCGAATTTTCATAACCTTCATATTTGTTTACTGTTGTTGAAATCATTGTTTTCATTTCCCTCCCCATTTTCTGCAGTTGAAACTTTGACATAGAAATTTCAGTTTGCAGATAATGACAGCTTGAAAGGTTAAGCCAGGACATGAATGACAGCAGACTGAAGGATTGCCCTTTTCTCCTTCCTTGGAGGGAAGCAAAGGTTCTGCTGCTTTACCATTTGCCACAGTTATCGATCTCAGTGTCATTTTTCAAAGAACGTTTTGGGGATCTTGGGCATAGCGTTCAACCTCAATTTCTGTAATGTTCCAAATAGACCTGCGTGGGACTTGCATTCAGACCAATTAATAACAAAAACTGAGCCTATAGAACCCATGCCCCGGTGAGTGCAACATCTGAGTTGGAGGACTGAAGATGACATTTTTAAGTCATTAAAATATGATTGAATGTGATTAAAATAGAAAAATGAGGGGTTAGTTCTCTTATTTGGGCTCTATAAACAGAAACAACATCAATCTGTGAAACTTGAAGGGAGATACAGTAATAGGATTTGTACACACAAAGATTTCTAATGGCCATTTCAATTTATGAATTAAAATTAGATTACTTACAGTGTGGAAACAGGCCCTTCAGCCCAACAAGTCCACACTGACCCACTGAAGCGCAACCCACCCAGAACCTATTCCCCTACATTTACCCCTTCACCTAACACTATGGGCAATTTAGCATGGCCAATTCACCTAACTTGCACATTTTTGGAGTGTGGGAGGAAACCGGAGCACCTGGAGGAAAACCACGCAGACACGGGGAGAATGTGCAAACTCCACACAGTCAGTCGCCTGAGGCGGGAATTGAGCCCAGGTCTCTGGTGCTGTGAGGCAGCAGTGCTAACCACTGTGCCACTGTACAGTCCAGAACCTACAATTAACATCTTTTTCTCAAAAATACCAGAAAACCAAAAATTACGTATTTAATTCACTCAGTGTATCCCATCTCTAAAACATGACCCAGTTTGTATCATTAACCTAACTCTTGATGAATTATATTCAAGATTACATCCTTCCACACAATAGCATAAAGCAATTTTCCAAAATAGTTATTACTCTATAGTATTCATCACAACATCAGGACACACTCAATTTTTGGGGGGTGAAAACATTGCTATTTTTATTTCCTGTACATTAGTCCATTTATTCCTATTTTAAAAAAAATAACTTACATCTGTGTGTGCTTCCTGTCTTCAAGTGATTACATTTGTTTACTACTCCTTTCATTATTAGTTGATGTGATGTAGCCCTGCAGGTGGTATACCAATTTAAGTGACTAGCTTAAATTTTCAGATTTGGCACCTGCACCAAGATAACTTTATGTGGCATCCCTATATATCTGAAAATTACAGAATGTTTGTGAGAAATTTCTTCCAAGGTTTGCTATTCTCTGTTATTTGGTGATGTTGAACCCCATGTAATGCCATATCATGCTAATAATCGTCACTGCTCATTACAGTCATGTCTAAGGAAGCTACCAGCTCTGCTAAACAACAGCATTTCCAAAAACGCAGGATCTATCTCTCTTCAGACTAAATCCTGGGCTATCCATAGTGTTGCTAAACCCAGGATCTGACCCATATTGTCAAGAATCTAGTTCGGTACAAGCCTAGAATTCCAGAACATCCAAATTCCAGGACATCCAAATCCAGAAGAGTCAAGGCTTATAGGAGGTGATCAGAGAACCAAAATGAACAATCTACTCCACCTACACCCCACTAATCTACCTGCTGCAATTGTCTCGATGACAGTGTAAGAAGGGTCTTCTACCTCACAGATCTTGCAAACATCAAGCTATATCTTCACATTTTGAATTTTTTTTGTGGCATGTGGCACTAGTATGATATAAATGGGATAGATAAAGCATAGACCTAGCATCTCTAACCTGGCCATAAGCAGTTGAACCATAGTGCACACCCAAACCAGAATGAAAAAAATCTATCAGGGACAAGGGTTCCCCAGTGCATTGACCAATGAGAGAAATTTGCCAAACAATCAGAACTCTTCTTTTTCCAGAATAACTTGTTCCTTAATTAAAAATTTGGCTTTCTTGCGTCTGTCCTGATGAGTGCCACACAAAAAGCTTTACAGCATGTCTTTTTTTTTCAGACATGCTGAAGTTCTGTGCTACAAGAGAGTATTTGCATCGCTGATAAAGAGGTCTAACAAAGGCCAAATTCAGAATACCGACAACATAATTCAACTCACAATTAAGCTAAAAACCTAAATTATCCATTGATTTTTTTTCCAAGAGTGCATGAAATAATAAACTGTATTCATTTACATATAGTCATATATAGGGACCTGTCCTCCATCAGGAACGTGCTTAAACAATTCTTTTTGACTTAAACAAATGCTTGGCAGGCAATAGTTCCCTGGTGCATTCTCCATGACAATGTCTTCACCAATCAGAATGAACTTGCTAACCAATCAGCATCCGTTTCTTATGCAGTAAAAATTGTTGCTCGCTTTGAATTTGGGCATTCTTGCATTTGTCCTGATGAGCATAAAATGAAAAGCTTCAGCAAGTTGTCTCTTTTCTCAGCAGTATGCAAGTTCTCTAATACCGATCATCAATTTACATGTAGGCTCTGAGGATGTATAGCAACGGGTGTGACTTTTGATTCTTTCACTCTCATTTAGGGAAACAGTAGGATAGCCTTATCCATCACATTTCCTGTGGCTATGCAGTACAAATCCCTGAAACCCCAACCACAGTATTATACAGCCCGAGAGCTACTTCCTCAGCCATGCTATACCACATATCGCTTAATCTCCCCATGCTGAAACAACTTCAAGTCTATCAAAAATGCTAAACCTAAGCCTAGTGGCAGCATTTGCCTCAGTGATTACACCCCCAGACATCTCCAATGCTACTTCAATATATGACTTCCCCAACTATTATACCAAATGCCTACCTCCAAACTAATACATCTTTCCATCACCTTGATGCGTATTTTGGACTTTGAAAGGTAAAAAATAAAACTCAAAAAAAGGCAGCAGATTTTCAATTGATTGCCTTTGATTGCTAAAACCTCTCTAAGGATTTCATGAGAATATGAAAGAAAACGCAATCTGACCCATTCAATCATTGTAAATGATGACATATTATAAATTAAATGGAGTAAACACTCCTGTTACATCTGAGTTGCCAAGAACAATCTGCTCATATACTAAAATAAAAATACACATGCTAGATGGTTCTTGCCTTTATGAAAGAAAAATAAAGCCCATTATTCCCCTACTCAATTTACTAAAGAAACATTTTAACTGCCTATCAGTAACCATGACAAAGGATGGGGCAATGGTCTGTAGGTTGATGATACAAAGGTTGTTAATAATAGGAATGGCATGGAATAGATACTTTATTCTCAACATAATCTTACCAACATGTTTAGTAAGTCAGAAGGTGGTGATTCTCAGCTGTTCAATACAGCATTGCATGACACATTTCAATGTTTGCGTAAACAGTAACATTGACGATGAAACCAGATATTCATAGTCACAATATTAATCCTGATACAACATTTCTTCACACTATATCTTTGATGAAAGACATAAACAGACAGGTATATGCAAAGAACCTGCTTGATAAACATGGTCCAAAAGTACTGAGAATGCACAAAACAAATATATTATTTCAGCTACTATGGTAAAAATATTACGTCAGGACTATGAGGATCTGAAGCTACACTATGATTCTAAGAAACGAACCACTTTCAGGAGTGAATCCCAACATGCAGTGAGGGGAGGAGAAAACAGATTGTCACAATGCAGCAAAAATAAGATGGGATACTGACGATGTGCATTTCATGGATAATGCATGCTTTGGACTGGTTCAGAGGCAACTAACGTTTACCTTTCAGTCTCTGAGTCACATCCTCTCTCTAGTTGTGAGTAGTGTGGCGATATGGAGGCAGCAGACTGCTGACAATCTATAAAAAACTGACAAATTAGACAAATATACAGAGAGATGACACAGTAAAAAAGGTTAGTAAATTATAAGATACAAATGAGAAATTTAGTGAGGAGTTTCCCAAATTTTCTTCAACTGCACAGTTTAGTCCATTCAAATATGCCATATTTCTGAGCCATTGTCTGGCAGAAATACTGCGAAACCAGGATTGTTTATGCTAACATTCTGGTCAGATCTTAGATCAACTCATAGAGCCAATTAAAATGAAAAACAAAATTGTCAACCATCAACTTATATTGTTGTGGTATTAGAGTTATAGTGAAATCTGACATGTAGCACAGGATTATGTTTCTAAACACCACTGAAAGATGGTGATTGCAGATACAATGTGAAATTTTCTTTTCTAAACATTGGTTTGAAAAAGGTTTATAACCAGCCTGAAAATGAAAGCTATTGCTGTCCCACCAGATTGAAGCCTGGTAGAACACAGAATCAACGATTATAAAATTGCTCTGTACAAACTGAGATAATCCCATCACTATTTGACCCATTATGTTCTCAGTGAAGAAATGTGCAAAGATATTTTACAAGAACCTGCAACAAAGACATTGAAGCTTCGAAACTGTAAACTTCTCCACACAGGTTCCATCTTCAGGCCCAGCAGTTAAGCAGTAGGTGTTGGCCGATCCCTTTTGAAAACCCAACGCTGTCAGTGCTTTGTTTGTTGTGAGTGATGAATGATTGGGACTCTGATATTTCAACTGCAATAAAAAGCATGGGGCATTTTAAAATAAATTCTGTGTTCCTAATTAGCTGTGTGCAGTTTGTCAACGAGTTCTGAGCGCTGGTAATACTTGCCAACTTTTGTTCAAATGGAGAATTAGTACCCCTTAGACGACAAATTAGACAGCAAAGTGCTGACCAGTATATTATCACTCACACCTAGATTCACAAATGAAGAAATATAATCAATGAGACTAAGTACTAAAATGCTGTCTACAACCACTATGATAGTGTATGTCATTTTTCAGGAAAGGAGAAAAGAACATTTTATTGATGTAAGTTAGAAATTTTAATAGGAGTGGTACAGAATGATAGTCATTATGATATGAATCATTACTGACACAATGATATGAGACAGTATGGGGGGTAAGGTAGTTTTACCAATGTTTTTCCACACTTCTTAATATTTTAGGATTTTGATTATCCATTGTAGAGAAGACTGCTCTTCTTCATGGTCATTGTAGATAATTAAGATCACTTACGTTATACATTGAAATAAAGATATGTACAACACAACTTGTATGAACCCAATTACGCTTAGACAGAAAATGATTAAAGTCAGGAGACTGGTGCTACAGGGCTAGGCAATAAGATAACATCTCATGTAAGGTTTTAACCTATTAAGCTTCATGGAATCGTCTGAAATCAGATAACTGGAGAGTACATAATGCAGAATATACATAAAATTATCACAAATCACCTTTAAAAAGTTGGGACCTTTTGAGAAAGAATTCTATAACATAAATATCCAACAGTGCACCTGAGATGTGTGACTAAGACAATCTCAGATTCTTTGAAATCACATTGTAACCATCACAATTACAAAGTAATTCATTATTGCAGTAAAGTGAAACTGCCTTTAATGTGAACAGCAGTCAGGTTCCCTTTGTTTTATTTTCCCATTTTGCATCTTGAATTGGTGGTAAAAGAGGGGAATCTGAGAAAATCCTGGCACGTATCACACAGTTACATTTGATTTTGTCTTCCTTCTGCAGCAATCCAGTAAGGCTTCTTGCCCTTTTAGGTGGTAGAGGTCTGCCCAAGAAGCCTTACTGGATTGCTGCAGTACATTTTGTAGATGGTACACACTGGCACCTGTGCTTCAGTTCAGTTTCTGGTTAATGGTAACCTCACAATGTCCATTATGGAGAATTCAATGATAGTAATACCATTGAATATCAAGGGGAGATGACTAGATTCTTTCTTGTCAGATATGGTCATTTGTGTGGCCTGAATGCTACTTGTCCCTTGTCAGGCCAAGCTTGGATGTTGTACAGGATTTGCTGCATTTGAACCCGGACTGCTTCAGTATCTGAGGAGTCACCAATGGTGCTCAAGATTACATAATCTGTTTTGGGACCATTGCTGTTTGTCATTTTTATAAATGACCTGGAGGAAGGGTTAGAAGGTTGGGTGAGCAAGTTTGCGGATGATACGAAAGTCGGAGGAGTTGTAGACAGTGAGGAAGGATATGGCAGGTTACAGCGGGATATAGAGAAGCTGCAGAGCTGGGCAGAAAGGTGGCAAATGGAGTTCAATGTAGCTAAGTGTGAAGTGATTCACTTTGGTAAGAGTAATAAAAAGATGGATTACTGTGCTAATGGTAGACTACTTGGTAGTGTGGAAGAGCAGAGGGATCTTGGTGTCCATGTACACAGATCTCTGAAAGTTGCCACCCAGGTAAATAGTGCAGTGAAGAAGGCATATGGCGTACTGGCTTTTATTGGTAGAGGAATTGAGTTCCGGAGTCCTGAGGTCATGCTGCAGTTGTATAAGACTCTGGTGCGGCCGCATCTGGAATATTGTGTGCAGTTTTGGTCGCCATACTATAGGAAGGATGTGGAGGCACTGGAACGGGTGCAGAGGAAGTTTACCAGGATGTTGCCTGGTATGGTAGGAAAATCCTATGAGGAAAGGCTGAGGCACTTGGGGTTGTTTTCATTGGAGAAAAGAAGGTTTAGGGGTGATTTGATAGAGGTGTACAAGATGATTAGGGGGTTAGATAGGGTTGACAGTGAGAACCTTTTTCCACGTATGGAGTCAGCTATTACAAGGGGGCATAGCTTTAAATTAAGGGGGGGTAGATATAGGACTGATGTTAGGGGTAGGTTCTTCACTCAGCGAGTCGTAAGTTCATGGAATGCCCTGCCAGTAGCAGTAGTGGACTCTCCCTCTTTATGGGTATTTAAGCGGGCATTGGATAGGTATATGGAGGATAGTGGGTTAGTGTAGGTTAGGTGGGCTTTGATCGGCGCAACATCGAGGGCTGAAGGGCCTGTACTGCGCTGTATTCTTCTATGTTCTATGTTCTAACAAACATCTTCACTTCTGACCTTATGAAAGAGGGAAGGTAATTGATGGACTAGCTGAAAATGTTTGGTCTGAGGCCACAATCCTGAGGAGCTCTTGCTCTGGTACTGGGGTGATTGACTTCCAAGAGTAAGTGAGGACTGCAGATGCTGGAGATCAGAGTCAAACAGCGTTGTGCTGGGAAAGCACAGCCAGTCAGGCACCCCTTCCTGATGAAGAGCTTATGCCCGAAACGTCGATTCTACTGCTCCTTGGATGCTGCCTGACCAGCACAACACTCTTCGACTATGATTGACCTCTAACAACCAAACCATCTTCCTTTGTAAAGAGTACAACTCCAACTAGTATAGAGTTTTCCCCTTAATTCCTATTGACTTCAGTTTTGTTTGGGTTTCTTGTGCATACTCTGTCAAATGTTACCTTGATGACAAAAGCAGTCACTCTTATTTCTTCTGTGAAGTTCAGCTCTTTTGTCCATATTTGGACTAAGGCATTACTAAAGTAATGACGTTCGAAGCTGAATAATCTAGGCAGAATCTAAATTAAGCACTATTTAGCAGGTTATTGTTGCTCAAGTAGCACTTGTCAGCACTGTTAATGACCCCCTCCATTATTTTGTTGATAATTGATAAGACAATGTTTAGTCAGATTGGAATTGTCCTGCCTCTTGTAGGCAACTTTCCAGACATGAATGCCAATATTCCAACTATACTGAAGCAGCTCGGCTGTGGTGTGTTTAATTCTGGAGCACGTTTTCAGTATTATTTCAGAATCTTATCAGGGTCCATAGCCTCTGTGGGATCCAGAGTCTTCATGTTATTACGTAGAGTGGATCAAATTGGCAAATGGCTGTGATCTGTGATGCTGGAAATGTCAGGAAGAGGCAGGGAAGGATCATCGACTTGGCACTTCTGGCTGAAGATCGTTAAAAATATTTCAGCCTTGTCTTTTGCACTGACGTACAAGGCTCCTTCAGCACTGAGAGTGGGAACATTTGTGGAGTTTTTAGTTGGTTACCAAATTGTACACTATCATTCATAACTCAATGTGGCAAATCTGCAGAGCTTAGATCCAATCCGTCAGCTCTATCTATCACGTGCTGCTTTCACCATTTGGCATACAAAAAGTCATATGTTGTAGTTTCATCTTTTTTTAAATACGCCTGGTGCTGCTCCTGGCCTGCCCTTCTGCTCTCTTCATTGAACCAGGGTGATTCCCCAATCTGATGGTAATGGGGGCTATGCTGGGCCATGAATTTATGGATTGTGATTGAATATAATTTAGCTGCTCCTAATGGCCAACAGTGCCTTATAGATGCCCAGTTCTGAATTGCTAAATCCATTCTAAATCCATCCCATTTAGTATGGCGTACTGCCACATAACACAAGGGAGGATTTCCTCAATGTGAAGATAATTCAAAGCCTACATTTAAAATGCTCCAGAGTACAAAGTGAAAGAGTTCACAGTATAGGATCTGCAACCACCAATAATCTATTAAAGCCTGGAACATTTGCTCATAATAGCCTTGCTAAGCACCAGCATGCATTCCAATAATAGATCGTTGGAAAGCTGGTTCTATATTAGACTTTCAGGAAGGTTGGCACATCACCATAATTCGTCTGGGAGGGTGTGGAATATGAGATAGTTTTCAAGTCTGGACAGTAGCAGATCATTAAAGCATTACATGTGTAGCCAATATTAGAATGATGGCAAGGCAGAAACTATAACCTGCCTTTCAGGGAATGATCTATATTTCAGCTGTCAATGCTTCAGCACAAATTCAAGTCAGCCAACCAAGATGGAATCTCCACGTCAAAGATACAATCTGCAAGCTCCAGCAACGCTTGATTTCATTTTTTTTAAAGGGGCTGCAACATTTAAATCCAAACAAATGCTAAAGTACCCTGACTTGTACCAATTCAGATTCTGGACAAATTTTACTGTAGTAATGAATTTTGAAATAAAGCAGAAAGTTTAGATTAGATTCAATGCAAACCAAAAGATGGTCTGACAGTCTTCAACAGAAGGTCTTTGTCCTTTCCAGAATTACTTGGACAATGTATGTTTGCTGAGCTATAGGTTGAGTTGCCAGTCTCTCTTACTGAAGTCTGGATTGGCCCATTGGTATGTTGCTAAATCATCTTCAAGTCTGTACTAACAAGCTGGCAACAGCACCATGTACAGGCAAATGTATCAACGGGTCACTCCCAATTGATGGAGCTGGTTTCCTCTTTTTCAATGACAGCAGTTAGGTTTCCTTCCTCAAACTGAAGGGAAATGGTTAAAATAAAACTAGTTCACTGGCAGAGGTTCAAAGGCTAACTTGAGGGACACTGCAATTATTCATATCCCCAACTGTTCATTTAAATACAAGTTTATTAAGACTGAATTGTTCAATGGCAAGAACAAACAGTTCCTTAGCAAAACAAAATTCCAGTTTATCATCAGCAGAGCACTAATTGAGTAACAAGACTACTCTTGTAGTAAATAAATCTCAATATCTACATTGCAGTAATCATTCTACTGATATGTTTGAACAAAATGCTCTTCAAATTACTTAAGGGAGAACAGAACCTTCAGTAACTACTGGTGCTCTCTTCTCTAAGCTCTTTTGTTTGATCAGAACTCATAATTCAGTGGACACTATTTTAGTGAAATGGTGGAAGGAGGCATTCAATAAGTGCTCTGCTTTAAAATGCAGCTCTTTAAAAGCTGGCTTTACACATAATTTTGATTATAAATTATGATTCTGAAAACTTGTCTGAGGTACCTAAAAAGATAACTGCAAGTTTAGTAAATAGTAATTAGACATGTTTTTATGGAGCAGTATATGTGGGCTCCACACATCCCACTCAAGGGGGTGGGCAGACTTGATTGACACAGTTATGGAGAGGGGGAGTTGTTCAGGATGGCTAACCAGTAAAATGTATTTACGTGACTACATAGCAATACTCACAATGTACGAAACACAAAATATTCCTCTAGATTATCCTTTTAACAATTTTTTGTTCATTTAATTACCCTGCATTTATTCCTTCTTGCAGGCCAGCCAATTTACACTTTTCCTTCAGAGTGGTACAAACAAACAAGCAGTTCAGACGGAGGAAGGGAGAGACAGGGTAAGAGACACTCGGCCCAAGGTCCAGACTGGACAGTGTGATGGCTGGCATCCTGGCCTTGCCGAACCAGCACCGGACATCCAGCCACGTCCAGCTCACACTGCTGAGAGCCAGAGGCTTGAGAGTGAACCGCAAACACAACAGCAATGGTGCCTTCGCTACCATCCAGATGGGAAGGAGGAATGCATCTTTGAGGTGCACCCAGACTAGCTGCTGCAGCCCCAGGAGGGCGTATTTGGGGGCTATGAACTAGTCAAGGAGCTGGGCATTACCATCGTGCACAGGTCCCTGTGGGGCACGGACAAGTCCCTGGGGCAGCTCGTTATGCCCCTGGCTGCAACCTAAAGCAGAGGAGCAGCAGGAGTGGCACAAGCCTGGTCTGAAAGAGAAGAAGCGAGGAAATATTCAGGAGATCGTACAGTTTGTGCACAACAGCATAACTGCCAATGTGTACATCCTGTCCTCAGAAGAGAGAAGCCCCACTTGGCACTGGTCATGCTGATGAACAGTGTGAAAGGCAAGAAGAAACATTACAACCCTCTGGTGCCTGAGTCAGCATCAGCCATTGCACTGAGCAGCATGGGACAGATCATCAGCAACTGAGAGCTCGATGAGAAGGAGATGCTGGAGAACAAGCCTGAGAAAAGAGTTTCTTCTCAAAGCCCAATCTACACGTCGCTGACAAAATCCTACAGCTCCCAGCAAAGCATGAAATCCCTGGAAAATGTCAGCAGTGGCACCAGGGCTGTGACAGTAACATCTCCCCAAACCACTGGAGCGATATCTAGGTTCCATTCCCTACTTATTGAGACAAATGCCAACCAATCCTTACCTAAGAAAATGATGCACAAGAGGGATGTTAGAGTTGAGGTTGGCCAGACCAACATACCCACATCAAAGGCCTTGCATGAAAGAAAGGCTCATTTTCTGGGTCATGGCTCTGCATCAATGGGAACCACATCTACAGTGAAGAGCCTGCCTGCAAATCACCCTCTGGTTTACTGCCAGAATTGCCACCCCCATCCCATTCCTCTTGCAAGCAAGAGAGAGTCCTCGCCTTGGCTGTCTTCCCTGAATGAGGCTGAGGGGACATCCAGTAACACAAGGTGGAGACCAGGCAGGTTCCTCCAGTCATCAGAGAGGCTGATGCAGACGGTGCTCCATCCCAACTGGAAACAGAGGAAGGAGAAAAGTGGGAAGCACGCACAGTCTCAAGGCCTTGTATGCCACGGCTCCCACTATCACCACTGCTGAGGCCACAAACAAAGTCCCAGATGTGACTAAGGTGGTCAGCATTTTCCCCTTTGGAAAGGGGAGTAAGGTCAGACAGCAAGGATTCCAAAAGCAGGAGGTCCCAGATCCTGCTGCCAGTGAGTAAATGCAGCTCTTTGGCTGAAAAAAGTTGGTTTAGGAAGGATGCGAATTACAAGCCAATGCTCTCGCTGGTCCCAAGCTTCATTCCTTGGGGTCAAGACTCGGAGGGTCAGCCAGGTTCCAGGTCCATGGCTAGGCCCATGTGCCTGAAGGCAAAGGCGACAACAGCAGTGAGTTTCGTGCCAATGCAGGACTCTGTAGTTACATCTGCGAGGCTAGCCCAGCATGAACCCAGGGCAGGTAGGCAGGCGGGCGGGTGGTGTTGGCAGAGATGAGATGGCGCCAGGGAATTTTGATACTTTGTTCCAGTGGCGGTGGAGCTGTGAAGCAGCATTGTAGCAGTGCCATTGCTTTAACAGCCGGGACTGGAGACATCGAGGTGGGACGAGCCTGAGCTAGAAGCGGGAGCTGTTCCAAAGACCACTTGACTTTATTGAGATAAGATTATTAGATGAACTTTATTGTTTTATTCATCTGGCTCAACGTTTTGTGTTTTGGTTTGGCGGCAGGAAGTGGCAACATTAAACAACACTTTTTACAATATTTGCAAGAAATACACATGACAATAAATAAATCAAATCAAATACATGATCACATTGAAACACATCTTTCCTTATGATGTCAGAGATGTGATGAAAATGATTCACCACTCTTCTCCCTCCCTGCAAATAAATATTGAAACATTTATTTGCAAAAGAAGCATCAATATCACATAAAGTGATTAAAAGCAAACAGTACATAATACATCATTCTTATCCTCCATCATTCTTTATTGGAAACAGGCAGAACTAATCAGCCCTGATCCCGGTAACACATGCTGGTATTATTCATACCTTTCCCTCTGTAAACCTCTTCCCCCTTTACTTGAAAGTAGTGCGTCATGATGGAATTTTACTGGTGCTATCAGTGCTCCATAACTCTGCAGAAGTGACCACTCTTTGCAATTGAGCCATAGCATTTACTCAGCAATCAGATGCTTTCTGTTTGGTTAGCACTGCTGCCTCACAGCACCAGGGTCCCAGGTTCAATTCCAGCCTCGGGTGACTGTCTGTGTGGAGTTTGCACGTTCTCAGTGTCTGCGTGGGTTTCCTCCGGCTTCCTCACACAGCCTAAAGATGCGCGGGTCAGGTGAATTGGCCATGCTAAATTGCCCGTAGTGTTAAGTGCATTAGTTGGAGAGAAATGGATCTGGTTGGGTTACTCTTTGGAGGGTTGGTGTGGACTGGTTGGGCCAAAAGGCCTGTTTCCACACTGTAGGGAATTTACTAAAAAATCTAATAAACTGACATTCAGACCACAGCTGATTCTGATTTCTTCAGCCTGTGGAAACTGAAACATGTAAAAATACTTCTTCTGCCCAGATGAGATCATCAAAGTTGGCAGAGTACAGGAATGGAACCATGGGACTACTGTGGTTCTATACGGGTTAGCATCTAAACTGTTGGCACATTTACCACTGAGCAGAAAGGAGAGCAATAATATCAATGTACTTTGATTAAAACAGATCACAGCACTACAAACAGACCAGGGAAATTAGATACAACATTTATGTAATAAGTCAACCAGATCAAATGAAGCAGACACAACACCACTGTGAACAGAACATACTGTTCAGTACATATGCAAGTTCCTGTATTCAGTCAGAGTCTAGCATGTTTCTGCTTATAAGGGTGAGAAAAGAACTGTGAAGAATATTGAGAAAGGGCAGTTTTTTTTACCAGTGTCCTCATTTGATGTAAAAGTTGAGCATACATCGCTGTCATCACTGTGAGGTTGTTTGGGGAGTGCCTTTGGAAAAATACGCAAAGGTTTTCTCATATTGAATCTGGAGTTGCTCTATAAAAATCTTGGTAGAATTTAAGCTGTCATCACCTTTGTGGAAATAATCACCCCAAAATGATATTTCAGCAATGTTATCTGGTCTGTAACACAATGCTTCATGGTCTGTTGTTTACGTCAAATAACACTACTTTGTTTCATGCGTGATTCCTGCTTTTTCATCTGTTGTTGGTTTTTTAAGAAATTCACCACTTTAATTGGATTAAATCTAATAGAATGGATGTTATAGATTCTATTATTTTGTACATTTGGAAAGTGAAGGAAGAGAAATGTTTATTTTCAAATTCAAATCAAAACAGGTCAAGGATGTGTGGTATTGCAGAAACAATTGATAGTACACAGAGGCCTGGGAGGCTTGGGACAAGGGAATGTGCAGGCAAGGCTCTTAAACAACATACACAGGGGACTGTTGGTTTATGTTTCATTAAATAGCTATAATAAGAATATAAAAACACATTGTCTTCATTAGAAAACTAATTCCAGGCCTAACAAAGCTGGAAAATCATGTTCACACAAGATAAACTACAATTTATTTCCATTTCAATACAGTAACAGGATGGCTATTTGAGAACTTCTGGTGTGAAAAGTTTATATCTTACCTTGAACATTTCATCAAGTTCAATTCAGCAGTACATTGTGATTGAGTGGGAGCTAAGAAATGGAAGTAAGGCAGTCAGGTGAAGTAAGTAAGATTTAGCTGTGTCATCAGACTCCTTAATGTCTGGTTGTATCCAGACAGAAACAAAAGAGACAGAGGCCCTGACACTTGGAAAGAGATTGTCATTGAAGATACCCTAACTGCTACAAAAACAGGCAAGGCATCCAGAACATGCTTTCCCTATTGGCCCAACAGCTGGACTCATCGTAAAGACAAGTGAGAAAGAAGCAATTTAAAAATGACAGGGAAAGATAAACAGAGACAGGGAATGAGGCTGACATTCAAACAGAAGGACAGGGGAATGGCAGACACATGGAACTCCTAATTTTAACAGCATGAGAAACTCTCTGAACAGCAGCAGGGGAGCCAAAAAGCTTTACCTTCCAGGCATCATCTGTGTGCTCCCACTCAGTTGCTTGCGAAACAAATTGGTGGAATTTCTGACATCATAGCTTGGCATGTGTGATTAATTGTGTTGCAAGAACAATCCTGTAAATATCATGAAGTATAGAGTGATAGAGTACACAAGATAGCCATTCAGCCCATTATTCCTGTGTTACTGTCCTGTTAGGTCCTCTACCGTGAGCTTTTTCAATAGTCCTGACTTTTATTTTCATTCCTATATCCAATTCTCTTTAGAAGCTATTGTTATCAATGCTTCCACTAGTCTTTCAAACAGTGCATCCTGTTAAAAATAAAACTTTCATCTGCCTTTGGTTCTTATCTTAAACTTGAACCCACTGATTAATAACCGAACAGCTAGAGGAACTCAGCTTCTTCCTATTGCTACCCTGATGAAGAGCAAGTCATGGAGTCTGAAAATGCAGAGTCTTCCATCTCTTTAGGGCAGCACAGAGGCTCACAACACCAGGGACCCAGGTTCGATTCCAGCCTCGGGCAACTGTCTGTATGGTGTTTGCACGTTCTCCCCGTTTCTGTGTGGGTTTCCTCCAGGCGCTCCAGTTTCCTCCCACAGTCCAAAGATGTGCAAGTTAGGTGGATTGGCCATGGGAAATTGCCAAAAGTGTCCAGAGCATGTGCGGGCTAAGTGGATTAGCCATGGGAAATGTAGGGTTACAGGGATAGGGTAGGGGGTGGATCTGGGTGGGATGCCTTTTGGAGGGTTGGTGTGGACTTGTTAGGCCTAATAGCCTGCTCTTACACTGTTGGATTCTTTGAGCTTATAGCACATGACAGAATTCAGCTGCAGTAAGTAACAACCCAGGAGTGATCACTCTGGTGAATTCAGAGTAGATATAAGGAGAGATAGAATTGGAAGAAGCAGGCAAAATGCATAGCAGAAGTGAGAAAGTGCAGTAAGTGAAGGTGTCAACAGAGAAGCAAGACAGAGTTGGCTTGAATCCCAGTTCAAGCTCACTCTGGTTACCAACTTCCAAGACTGGTGCCGGCCACCCAGGATATACATAAAGATGAATGTCACTGTCAAGCAATGTCAATTTTTTTATGCTGCATGAAGTACCATTAAAGAGTATGAAAGTTGGTTAGGAGGATTCACCTCGCCCCTCTGTGCTATTTGGCCACTGCAGCCCACCTTGGAGCAAATAACACCTCGAAAGGTGTTTTCATATGGCCCATAAAAAAGTACACCTGGGAATATGATAATTGACATTATGGTGATCTTGGGACACAGTGTCCATGTGTAAATGCTGTCAGGATTTATCATGACAGGAAACTTTCAGATAGTTTCCTGGAAATACTCAACAACACAGTCATAACAAAATTAATAGAGCAGGGTAGCTCTATATCCATGCGACTCAGCTGCTCTACATACATGGTCGATATAGAAACAAAAATCAGACACAAGTACAAAATACACCAGCAATCAGAACACCAACAATTGTGGAGGATGGAGAAAAAGATCACAAGAATCACATCAGCTGCATTGAATGGTACAGTTAAACATCAGCAGATGGTGGGATTTATTTCTTTTACTTGAATCTTGTAGGTATTTCTGCTTCATTACATTTTGCTTTAGTTGAGCATGATGCCATAGACCCTGGCTCAAGAGAGTTTTGCTGGATGCTCTAGTTCTGGTGATCCTGGGTAGAAATGTCACACAACACCAGGGTCTTTAAAACATGTTTCAACCTCTCTCTTTCAATTGAAGGTAAATCAGAATGACCTGGAATGGAGAAATAGTGTGAAGGAGTATTTAACTCAGCCTGGTAACTGGCCCATGAATGGATCAAGTCTTACTGAAAGTCAGAGGAAAGATTTAGCAACTGGTCATAAAGAAGAAGGTGGCTGTTCTTGCTACTTGTAGGCTCACAGCAATTAATCTTGCACTTTTTGGCAAAGTTGCATCAAGTATTTTTGGGAAGGATTTCTGTCCTAAGGCTTCGTGAGCTTGCTCCACTTTCTCTTTCTAGTTAGCCGTATCTCACCAAATATGCCTCATTATTTACCTAGTTATCCCTTCCCTATGCCATCCCGGACATCTAATTCTAGCCCGAGGTTACCCAGGCACCATTTCCAGAGCAATTTTCCATATAGAAGATATTCGCTGAAAGACTGGCCACCCCTTGCACCCAAGGCATCTTTGAAAGGCTACCGTGGATCTGGCCAAGAGTTGGCAATCCAGGTCTGCCCCTTACTGGCAATATCAGGACACTGCAGTCTGAAGTGATGTGAGTTTACAGTACATCACTAGCATGGCTGACACTCTCTCATACGTAGAACCCCATTCTCTCTCCTTTCTTGACATTTAACCACCAGGCCACACACTTGACCTGTCCATCACTACAGTCCATCTGACCACCCTCTAGGCCAGCGCTAGTCTGGCCCTCATTGCTTACTGTAGATGTGCATCTTGTCATTGTTGAAAAGTGTGGTGCTGGAAAAGCACAACAGGTCAGGCAGCATCTGAGGAGCAGGACAGTCAACATTTATGGCATACGCCCTTCAACAGGAATGTTGTGGGAAAGGGGGCTGAGAGATAAATAGGAGGGTGGGGTTGGAGATGAGGACATTGGGGGAAGAGGGAACTCAAGTTGACTATAACAGTGCTCAGCTGCATTAGGAGCTGCAATCCTTCTTGACTCCTGTTTCCAGAAGATGACTGCTGGACTGTAAGATTCTTCTGCCTGAAATGGCTTTGTTTGTGTTCCCTTTTGGTATCTGTCAAACAAAGCTTATAGCGCAGGTTTTACACCTCTTGCTACATCAAGGGTAGGTGCTGAGTGTGGAGGGTGGTGACGTGCCCACACCTGCCGCCTCACCTCCATTCAATGCCCCAAAGGATCTTTTCACATCCAGCAGAGATTCTCCTGCACAGCCACCCAGCTCATCAACTGTGTCTGTTGCTCTCAATGTGGTCTCCTCTACATCGGGGAGGCAGGACGCCAACTCGCGGAACGTTTCAGGGAACATCTCTGGGACACATGCACCAAACAACTCTACCGTCCTGTGGCCAGCCACCTCAACTCCCCCTCCCATTCCACCAAGGACATGCAAATCCAAGCCACCTGACGACTGGAGAAAGAACACCTCATTTTCCGCCTTGGGACCCTCCAACCACATGGGATCAATGTCGATATCACCAGTTTCCAAATCTCCCTTCCCCCCATCTCATCCCAGATCCAACAGTCCAACCCAGCACCACCCTCTTGAATTGTCCTACCTGTCCATCTTCCTTCCCAACTATCCGCTCCACCCTCACCAGTGACCTATCACAATCACCGCCAACATGCATCTACCTTTCGCCTTCCCAGCTACCTTTTCACCACCCTCACCCCATCCTCACCCCACCCTCCTATTTATCTCTCAACTCCCTTTGACCCCTCCCCCATATTCCAAATGAAGGGCTTATGCTCAATACGTCAACTCTTCTGATCCTCGGATGCTGCCTGACCTGCTGTGCTTTTCCAGCACCACACTTTTTGACTTTGACTATCCAGCATCTGCAGTCCTCACTTTCTTCCTGCATCTTGTCATTATCCAGCAGGGTAACATCACTTATAGGCAAGCAATTGGACAATTCCAAACATAAGCTTTGATTGATAGATACCAAAAGTGAACACAAACAAAGCCATTACAGGCTGAAGAATCTTACAGTCCAGCTGTCATCTATTAGAATCAAGAGTCAATAAGGATTGCAGCTCCTACTGCAGTTGAACACTGTCATGGTCAATGTCAGTTCCATGTTTTCCCAAAGTCCTCATCCTCCTCCTTGGAAGCGTATTCTCCTACCCATTTCTGAGTTCCTCAGCAACCAGAAAAATCACCTCGTTGTCCGTTCCAACTATGCACAGCAGAGCTCACCAGGATGATGCAGCATTTATCTCTTGCAATTCTGCCACAAATTTCACCATAGCCCATGCAGCTGGTCAGAACCCTGTAAGATTCCACTCATTTGGTCTTAGGACAGTAAGACAAAAAGCAAATGCTGCTATGTCAGGCAGAAAAAAAACTGCTTTTGAATTAATCATCAAATGACATGTTAATGAGTGCAAAACTCTTGTCTGAAGGAGCAAAGCTTGGTGCAAGATTTGAAGACCAAAGGACCACTAGTGGGTGTCTTACTGCTAAAAGTCCGTGCAGAAGATGCTAAAAAAATTGAGTGGTGCTAATAAAGCACTGGCAGGACGAGGAAAACAGAACCCATTGAACATCCTGAAGATTTTTGGGAGATGTATCTGCTGAAAATATGATATTAAGTATGAACATGACACAGGGATTTTGCCGGTACTAGGAAATTATTCGGGGACACTTTTTTGTAGGTAATTCTAATTATTTTGGTTTGTTACTGGCTAAGTCTTAAGACTGGGAATTGTGCAATTAATACATTATTAGTCTCAATAGGAATTGTAACTGTTGTTTTAGTGAAATGTGCTTCAAGACAGCTTTTCAGTGCCGACCATCTAATGCAAGACAGAATTCTCGTGTCTGCTTGCAACGTGCAGGTTATATACATCACTGATGCAAAGGTGTATGGCCAGGCAAATTTCACCACTGAAACCTTACTCTTCTAGGAGGTCAGCTACAGTGAATGATTCCCCCTCTTCCTCTTCGTCTTTTCAAAAAGTCTGTGAAGGGTGCATCAGTGAGAATAAGTATGGCAACTTGCTGATTTGGGCTGATGTATTCTTATTTCAACTGGAAGGAGCCCGTTGCAAAGAGGTTGTAAGTTTTATTGCTAACAAAAGCAGTGTGATTGGACACAATATTATTGGCAACGTTCAGCACAAGGCTAAGATCTTCTTATATGTGCTCGGGGATGTGGCCCCTTTTTTATGCATTCACCTGCCTTTTGAGAAGCACAGCTGCTAATCCCTCCATCATCAACCTCTGCTCACCAGTGTTCCCCTCATTTTTCTGAGGCTTGTGCGATCCCTGGGGTAATCTGAGCAGCACATTGCATCCATCGAGTGGAAGTCATTTCTTGTAGTTTATTAACTGTTAAAAGTGTGCATTTGTATTGTGTTATAGCTACAGGCATTCTATCTGTACAAGGCAAAATCATCCAGATTTTTAGCTATCAAATGTATGAATTTATATTATTTCACACCGACAGGTATTCTACCTGACTAAATAAGTCACTTCCTTGGCTGAGAAGTCTGGGGATCTGTTTAACAGCATTATGCTCACTACAGGTACTAAGTGACCAAAAGAGGACACTCATAACTTATTCACTCCTTTGTTGACAATTGTGCCTGTTATTATTAGCTGCCTAATGTTCGCATACTGCATCCAGGCTGCTGTTTTGTCCAGATCAAATGTACAACCTAATTCACATCCAACTGATCTATTTCTAGTCTCTTTCTGGATTCATACTTGATCAAGTTCATGAGGCTAAATCCACACTGAAAGTCAGCACTTGATGCCTGAAATGTTCACAAATGACCAGAAGAATGAATTTTTCTTGAAACTTGTTATTGTTTAAAGCACAATCTATCAAACCAATGAAAATCTGAATTGAACCCGTTCTGAAGATTTCCACAATTTCCACAAATTTGAAATTGGAGTAATTCTCGTATATCTTTGTAGCTACATTTTTGTCATAGTTTGGTATAAAAGTAGAATACTTCAATATCAGTTGCACAACATTGTCTTTTCCAAATTCATAATTGGTTGGCTTGGTGACTGCAGCCTGGTCAAATGCACGACACTCTTGTTATTCCTCTCTGGTAATCTGTTTTGCAGGTGGTCACGTTGCTTTAATTCTTTCATTTATTCAACTTTGTTGAGAGCAGCCAAGATCTTCTTAACTTGATCGCTCCATTAAACACTATCGCCCAGATACTGAGTTTTCAGTTTGTTGATCCTGCATAGCTTCAAGTTGTTGTCAAACAGCTTCTCTGCAAGAAGTTGCACAGAGATGCCAATTCACCAAGAATATTAAATTCAGAGCTGTCAATGCATCATAATATTGTGGCTTTGAGAAGATTTTCAGGCAATACTTGCACTTGTTCACTTGCTTTCTGCAGCACCCGATCAACAGTTTCTCATTCGTGCATACACTGCAAAGTGGAGAAAGTGAGGACTTCCTGATGAAGGGCTTATGCCCAAAACTTCAATTCTCCAGCTCCTCGGATGCTGCCTGACCTGCTGTGCTTTTCCAGCACTACACTCCCAATTCATACACTGCAAAGTGTCTTGATAGCCACCTCACTACATTTACAGGATAAAATGCCACTGCATCATATTCTGTGACTTTTGAAAAATCTTCAAATTGTCCTTTCTTCACAGTTGATCTGCTGAACATTGTATACACTGTTTGTAGAAGTGTTTCAATATCATTTACAAGTGACATACACTTCCAAACATCCTCTATTCACACGTCTTCTGACCAACACAATGTTGTTTCGACAAATTTTTGATTTCATGTCAGAAAATTGTTGCCACTCTATTTTTCTAAACATAGCAGCTCCATTTGATGTACACATCATCATCTTCTGTAAATCAAGGTCACTGTTGACATAAAGTGGCTTGTCACAATGGAGGCACTGTCACAAGTAGTAAGTTTCAAAATTCCTGCAAAGACACTCCCGTAAAGCAAGTTCAGATTCTGGTCGATGTACATTTTTTGGACTAAAATATCTGAACGTACATCGACTATCAGCATATGAAAGTGCAATTTATCCAGGAACTGTGCAATGACAAAGCCAATATACTCTACAAATTCAAAAGTATAATTCTTGCTGTGCGAGCTCTCAGTCATTGCTACACACTTTACCACATGGTCATCAATGCCTTGTTTGGAAAGGATGGACACATCATCTTTACTGCAAGTGCAACATTATCAATGAAAACTTTCACCATATCATGATCATCTGTTTGAAGATGTCAATTCGTTTACAATTACCTCAAAGCCATTCCCTTTTGAAATTTGCACAGCATTTCTTTATTGAAAACTCATTTGCTTTTCTTTTGGACATACTTTAAACTCATCAAGAAAACAAAGTCTTAACATGTGGAAGAGAAATGTAACTTGCTGGTTGCATCACGTGTTACTTCCTTTAGGAAGGGCTGATTGCTTCCCTGATCTCTTGCCTGATCCGCCTGGTCATTACTGAGAAGACTGGAACCTCCAAGTTTCTGTGACTCTGTTCCCATAGCTTACAACTCAAGCCCCTGTCAGGAGGTGACGTGAACTGGCTTCTTCCCCTTCCCAGAGCCAGCTTCAAGAGTCAGTAGTTCAGAGAATTTATCTGGAGTTGGCAGCAGTTGGGTGGCTGAGTAGTGAATTCAGAGGGCCTGGGCTTTGTTCTGGTGAGCGGAGGATCCTGTGAGTAGCAGGTGTTCCATGGAAGTCTGGGAAGAATTGGCCATTTGGATGCAGCTGTCCAGTGCATGGACAATAATGGCACATGCATTTTCCTGGCCAGCAGCACAACTCACAGGAAACACTGATGCTCACCCCTTTTGGGAGCTCCTCTTCTAGTTCTGCAAGGGCATGAATTCCTAAAATAATGTCCATCCAACTCAGTCCAAACTATTTCTGTTCAGAGGATAACACCATGAATAACAGAAGCTGACATTCAAGTAGAAATCAGTAGTGAATCACACAGTGAAAACATATAAACAGCAAACACTAATCAAAATTTCTACAAAAAAATGGTACTTCACTGACCTTTGCAATAGTTCAGAAAATATGGAAAGGAGAGCCCTGTTTTGGTTCACATTTATTTTCAACCATTTGATGAAGTGTGCACAGTCTAGCAATACACTGGTGCTGACTGGTGAGAACTTAGGTACAGTTCAGTCTGCCCTGTCTCATCCAGCCCAAAGTACTGCTAAAAACTGAAGTGGAAAATTACATACAAATTAAAAAGTTAAAAGCAAATATGACATCAGTTAAGCACTTTCAACATTTAACAGATTTCTATAAACAAGCAACTGCATGCAAAATGAATTAAAAAGAGATGCAGTAACCTTTACTTGGTTGCACATAATTTCGTTCAGAATTTTGCTCAGGGATTTTTGTTTCAACACATTAGCTGACATTACAATACAGGCAAGAGTTCAGATCAATTGTTCACACTTGTAAATTTATATTTGCTGTCAGACCATCAATAAAGGAAAGAAACAGCCAATATATTTGCTATTGAAGTACAGTTGTAAAATCAGTAAAGTTAACATTTGAGTAATTGACCAATAAGCATTACGGGACAATTGTGAAATCAAAATAAAATACTGATGTACTAAATTTGAATGAAAACTACTTCTTGGACTGTACCTTATGTTCCCGATGTTAAGATAATTCCTTGCAGTCTACAATCCAGAGGATTCAACATTGAGTTCTTCAATTTCAAATAACCTCCCTTCCCATCCCCCATCTCCTTTCTCAGTTCTTCCCTCCCTTCCATTCCTCTCATCAACCCTTCCCTCTAGCCACCATCAGGTCATAGAATCATAGAGACGTATAGCACGGAAACAGACCCTTCAGTCCAACTGGTCCATGCTGACCAGATACCCTAACCTGATCTAGGTTAAAAAATCACACAACACTAGGTTATAGTCCAACAGGTTTAATTGGAAACACTAGCTTTCGGAGCGATGCTCCTTCATCAGGTGGCACAACCACCTGATGTGATTTTTAAACTTTGTACACCCAAGTCCAACACCAGCATCTCCAAATTATAACCTGATCTAGTACTATTTGCCAGCACTTGACCCATGTCCCTCTCAGCCCTTCCTATTCATATACCCATCCAGGCACCTTTTAAATGTTGCAATTGTACCAGCCTCCACCACTTCTTCTGGCAGCTCATTCCATACACGCACCACCCTCTGTGTGAAAAGGTTGCCCCTTAGGTCTCTTTTATATCTTGCCCCTCTCACCCTAACCTATGCCCTCTCTTTCTGGACTCCCCCTTTTTGTCTATTTTTCCTACCCATGCCCCTCATGATTTTATAAACCTTTGATGTCACCCCTCAGCCTTTGACACTCCAGAGAAAACAGCCCCACTCTATTCAGCCTCTACCTATAGCTTAAATCCTCCAACCGTGGCAACATCCTTGTAAATCCTTTCTGAACCCTTTCAAGTTTCACAATATCCTTCTGATAGGAAGGAGACCAGAACTGCACACAATATTCCAAAAGTGGCCTAACCAACGTCCTGTACAGCCGCAAATGACATCCCAACTCGTTTACACAATGCTCTGACCAACCGGATCTATTCTTCCCATTGACCAACCCTTCCTGTAGCCACCTTCTAGTTCACCTATCCCCATCTCACCACCCTGCACCCCCCCCCCCACTTATCTGCAGCTCCCCTTATACACAACCCCAGTCCTGAAGAAGAGGTTGACTTCTCCACCTCCTGATGCTGCCTGGCTTGCTGTGTTTTTCCAGCCTCCTGCTTGTCTACTATGTCATAATTTGAGACAGGGCTTGTATTGTACAATATGTTTGCCTGGAGAGGCCACCGTTTGAGGTCTAAATTTGTAGAGCTAATATTAGCAGTTTTGAATTTTTATTGATTTGTTGAAATTAGATCCAATTGTGTTCCAACTGCAATCAAACCTGTGCCGAGACAATCCGTTTACTGTTGTGCTTATGACGTGTATGTTAAAATTATATTGCCCTAATGTGGAGTGACAGTTAAAAGTAGCATCATTTCTGGCTCTAGTTATATCCCTTCATAGGACCATTCTACACAGATCTGGCTATGAATGAAGGATAAATTTCATAATATTACAAAACAAACAAATTTATACATTTTATCACCAGTTTTACATTAGCCTCTGTTGCAAAAGTTGCTAATCTAATTTACAAGGTTTATATAAAATTAACTTGACACAGATTTCATTGCAGTTCTAGCATTAAATATATTTAAGAAAGACATCACAAAGACACCATACAAGAAATTTAAAAATCCTTTTTAAATATTATAAATATTTGAAAAAGTACCTATAAATTATAAGTGACTAAGAATTTTGATTTAAAATTAGATACATTTTGTGATCGTGTAAATCACTGTACACAGAGAACAACACAAACATATCCATTCAGAACTATGTTGAAACTTAACCCAAAGTGATAAAATTTAGAGTTCAAGGAGAAAACATATCATACCATCTGTTTGGATTGATAGTAGTACATGACGTTGAAGGCAACACAGTAACTTGAGTTTGTAATTGGCAAAAGGTTGATGTTGAACAATGTATTTCTGACTGGACAGAAGTACATAGTAGGTTTCTCAGCAGCTGGTATTAGCACCATGCTCTTTCTCGTTATATATAAATAACGTGGAGTTAGTTACAGGAAGTACAATTTTGAAGTTTATAAGTGATACAAAATTTGGCAATGTTGGAAGGCATAGATTAGTGAAACAGCAAACATGTGGAAGGTATAATTTAATGTGGATAAGTGCAAAGTGACATACTAGGAGACATAACAGAGAAAAGTGTACATTGTACTTTTCTGAGATAGGTGGGGATGGGGTGCATGAACAAACATGCATGTGGCTTCATACTAAAATTCCTGAACAATGCTGGGCAAATTGATTATGCAGTTAAAAACAGTATGGAACACAGATTTTGTATTCAATGTCCCTATTATAAAGCCAAAGTGATGTCAATCCTTTGGAAATCACCATTGAAGCCTATGTTCAAAAAATGCACACAGTTCTGGGTACAATGCTTTGGGAACGCTTTGGAAATTATACAAAGGATCTTTTATCAAGGATGATAATCAGCATGAAGGAATTCAATTATGTGCAGATATTGGAGAAATTAGGATTTTTCTCCTTTGAGCAGGGATGGTGAATAGGAGATCTACCCAAGACATTCAAAGAGTGATCTTAATAGACAGTGGAGAGAAGCTGTTTCCTTCCACAATGGAATCATATGATAGGTTATAGATTTAAAACCATTGGCAGATGAAATACAGGGGAAAGGAGAAAAGTTATTTCACTCAGAAGGTTACGATGATCAAGATTACATTATCTGAAAGGATATGGTATCTGACTCCATAGAAACTTTCAAAATAAACATGTATATGAATATAAGGAGAGGTGGTAGAATAGTGGAATTGAAATCCAGAGAACCAGGCTAAAGTTCACTAATATCCTTTCGGGAAGGAAATCTGACATCCGTACAGGTCTGGAGGACATGTGACTCAAGACCAAAATAATGTGACTGACTCATAACTGCCATCTAAAATGGCCCAGCAATCCATTCAGTTCGTGGACAATTAGAAACGGGCAACAATTGCCAAAGATCCCCATTCCCGTTTCAATGCTCAAAGGGTGAATGCTACCTCACTGAGGACTTGTATTTTAATTCCCCATGGCTATATATTTTTAAGTTCAACAGTTTTAATGTACTGGAAGTTAAAGGAAATGTAAATCTCAAAGTGGAATTTGAACTATTTTGTTAAATTATAATTCAACTTTTTTTTCAATTTGTTCTACTCTGTAAAAAATTCTATGAAAGACATTTGAAGTAAAACAGGGAAAGAACATATGAACATTAATTGATGTTGAATCATGAAGTAATCAGCAAACGAAAATCAATTGGAATTGGATAATTTGCATATTCAATAAACTATTCTACAATGCGATATCAGCAATTGATCAGCATACAAGCAGATCACAGAGGTGGTCTCAAAACTCTCACAAGTAATTATAGTTTCATGTTACACTCACTGATTTGAAGTGCATCTATCGGTTTGATAATTTAATCATGAACTGTGGTCTTGCAGGTTATGAAGTCAGCTGACTGATCTATTGTCGTCTTACTGACAACAGCACAAGTATGCAGTCATCATACCCAGTGTCAACCAACTGTCAGTAAGCCACTGAACATGAGGCAGGTACCTTTTGTTAATAATTGAATTACAGCACAAGGTCAGTTCCCATAATTATTATGGGTAACTCTTGCAATCAAAATACAAATTCCTAAAGGTTTATACAAATGTACAGTGACTTGCTATACTTACCTGTCTAATAAATAATCAAACAAATGCTATAGGAATGAGAGCCAGGCAGAGTCTGTCTTTCTTGCCAGTAAATCAGGCAATTCAACATTAAAACAAGAAATGCCTAACTGCTTTGCAACTCGTTATATCTCAGGTCTCACATAACTCTGTAAATTGGACATAACCCTTCTAATTACAGATTTTGGGTAAAATAGTTGTTGGATGCAATCAAGAAAATCCAGGATTTATCCTCACTAAATTCCTCTGAAAAGATTTGGCAAATGATGTTAGTAATTAACAGAAAGTTAATGAATAAACATTGGATCTAATGTTATACTCTTAGATTTCATTAACACAGAACAACATTCAACGCAGAGTTGAACACCTACTATTTATATTTTAATTTACAAAATTGATATACAACAGTTCTAAGGCTTCTTGTTAGTTGCACTGAAGAAATACTGTTTTGAAGATGAATGATTTGTTTTTACAGTACATCAAGTGAAGAGACATACATAGCTGACAGGAACTTAACTCACATATTCTAGAGTATTCCCAGTATGAGTTTCAGATACACTGCAACTGGGAGATACATTATTGGTTTATGATTGACCAATGAAATCCACCAAATAATTAGTTTCGATTTTAACAAGTCAATTCAATTGTGGATGTCAGTCAAATACAAATAACATGGCTGAAAATCTGGAGATCTTTATTTTTAAAACATGAGGAGGTTTTTAAATGCAATTAATTATTATAATTAGAGTAATATCACATTGTTAAACTTCACCTTTTCTGTGTTAATATTGTATTCTGAATGATAATTTTTTTAACCAATGAGAGCAAAGTCTCAGTCAGCTTGGATCTTGCTCTCAGATTAATTAGACTTTCATTCATCAAAATGTTCATTTCATGCTCAAGAATTATGCATACAAATCCTAGTCAATATACAGGGCTGGCTCAATATTTTCTGCCTCTTGAAAGCCCATCCATTTTATTTAATAAGCATTTGTGATAGAAGGAATTAATTGTCTGTAAAGTTCTGTGGAATGGAAACCAGCACTGTATAACAAGATTACCAGTAATGAAGGTCAGACAGTGGTGCTTTAAGATATACCATCCAGTAATATTCAAGTGGTAAAAAAACAGTGTTTCAGGCAAGTTTGCTGATATTAACTTAGGTTGAGCATCAACAGAAATATAGCACTACCCAAAAAATAACATATTCACTTTACACAGAGCTTCAAAAATGTATTTTCGACTTTACAGTGTTCGAGTCTGAAAGAAATCCAATCCAGATATTATCAAGTGACCAAAAGAAACAATATTGATAATCTATGAAAGACAAAAAAAACCTGTGAATTTGCTAGCTATACAAAATTTACATTCTAAACTCGGAAGCATTTACATTTCAAATCATATATATAGTATTGCTGAAATGGGCAGTAGGGTTCTGAGGGCAAAAATAAATCTCCCTAACTAAAAAGAAAGGGAGAGCAAACAATAAACAGATGAAAGACAAAGTTGGTGAATAAGAGCACAAGGATTCAATATAAAATCAAGTGCAGGAAGAAAAATGTAAAGCGAGCTTGAATGACGATAAAAAAAAGCTGGAAAGGAAAACTAAGAATAATATTGTAGAATTTGATATTAAAATCTCCTAATGCCTTTCATAACCTGGAGAAATGAAATCCCATATTTATAATTCTTTACTTTTCTGGGCAGCAGGTGCATGATGGCACCACCACCTGCAAGGTTCCCTCCAAGCCACACACCATGTCGACATGGAAATAAGTTGCTGATCTTTCAGTCGCTGGATCAAATCCTGCAATTCCCTCCCTAGTAGCACTATGGGTGTACCTAGCACCAGAAAATGCAGCGGTTGACCTTCTCCAGGACAATTAGGGATGAGCATAAATTATGCTGGCCTAACTAGCAACACCATAACCCATCAACAAATAATAAAGGTGCTTGATAGGCAATTATCAGCTACTGTCATTTGCAATTTTCATTTTTCATCATATTGCTATTCTGATCTCTTCGGCCTGTTCCTTCTACAGTGTTCCAATGAAACTCAAGGTGAGTCTGGGAAATAGCACTTCACCTTTTGATTACACAGTTTAAGGCCTCTAGACTCAACACTATACTCTGTCTCTTGAAAACCCATCCATTTTATTTAATAAGCCTTTGTGATCGAAGGAATTAATTGTCTGTAAAGTTCTGTGGAATGGAAACCAGCACTGTATAACAAGATTACCAATAATGAAGGTCAGACAGTGGTGCTTTAAGCTATACCATCCAGTAATATTCAACACTAAGTTCAATAATTTCAGGGCATAATTTCTGCCTCCATTTCAGATGGCAGCGAGTTGGTAGTAATTCCACCATTCTCAGTTACAGCTCTTCAACTACCAGTTTCCTTGTCCCATTACCACCTCCTTTTGCCTCTCCAACAACATCTCTCCTGCCTTTCCCCTTCTGTTCCAAACATTGTTGTATTTTCTCTTTTTACAGAGATTCCATTATTTTTCCAACAACTAATGTTAAACTGACTGGTCTGTGATTCCTGAGCATGTTCTTAAATATAAGAATTATATTACTTATGCAGCAGTCCTGGTACTTTTCTGACTAAATTATTAATTATGCTCTGGTATCTTTTGTAGAGTCATTGAGTTACATAGCATAGAAATAGACTCTTTGGTCCAACTTGTCCATGCTGGCTAGACATCCTAACTTTATCCCATTTGCCAGTAATTGGCACATATCCCTCTAAACCCTTTCTATTCATGTACCCATCAAGATGCCTTTTAAATGCTGTAATTGTACCAGCCTCCACCACTTCTTCTGGCAGCTCATTCCATACACGCACCACCCTTTGCATGAAAAGTTGTCCCTCAGCTTCCTGTTAAATCTTTCCCCTTCATCTTAAACCAGTGCCCTCTAATTCTGGACTCCCCTCCCCTGGGAAAAAGACTTGCCTTTCACCCTGTCCATGCCACTCACGATTTTATAAATCTCTATAAGGTCACCCCTCAACCTTGGACACTCCAGGGGAAACAATCCCCAGCCTATTCAGCCTCTCTCTGTAGCTCAAACCCTGCAATCCCTGCAACATTTTTGTGAATCATTTTTGAACACTTTCAAGTTTAACAACACCTTTCATATAGCATGGAGACCAGAATTGAATGCAGTATTCCAAAAATAGCCTCTCAATGTCCTGTATAGCCACAATATTACTTTCCAATTCCAACACTCAATTCTTTGACCAATAAAGACAAGCATGCCAAACACCTTCTTCATGTCCTGTCAACTGTGAGTTGACAGGACATGAATTATGCACCTGAAGTCATAGGCCAAGGAATTATGCACCTGAAGTCATAGGTCTCTTTGATCAACAACACAACTGCTTTGCCTTCATTAAATTTCTTTGTCACCTCTTAAAAAAAACTCAATCAAGTTTGTGAGACATGACTTCCTATGCACAAATGCATGTCAATTATCCCTAATCAGTCCTTGCCTTTCCAAATGCATGTAAATCCTGTCCCTCAGAATCCCCTCCAACAATTTGCCCACCACTGATGTCAGGCTCACTGGTCTATAGTTCCCTGGCTTTTCCTTACCACTTTTCTAAAATAATGGCACCACATTAGCCACCCTCTAGTCTTCCAGCACCTCACCCATGGCTGTCGATGATACAAATACAAAGGGTCCAGCAAGTTCTTTCCTAGCTTCCCACAAAGTTCTGGGATATACCTGATCAGGTCCCAGGTGTTTATCTATATTTATGCATTTTAAGACCCTCAGCACCTCCTCTTCTATAATTTGGACATTTTTCAATTTATTACCTCAGAAATGTTGGACATCTAAAGAAATTGAGGGGTTTGGTTAAGAAAAAGAAGGAAGCATATGTAAGGTATACACAGGATAGATCGAGTGAATCCTTAGAAGAGTATAAAGGAAGTAGGAGTACACTTAAGAGGGAAATCAGGAGGGCAAAAAGGGGACATGAGATAGCTTTGGCAAATAGAATTAAGGAGAATCCAAAGGATTTTTACAAATATAATAAGGACAAAAAGATAACTAGGGAGGGAATAGGGCCCCTCAAAGATCAGCAAAGAGGCCTTTGTGTGGAGCTGCAGAAAATGGGGGAGATACTAAATGAGTATTTTGCATTAGTATTTACTGTGGAAAAGAATATGGAAGATATAGACTGTAGGGAAATAGATGGTGACATCTTGCAAAATGGTCAGATTACAGAGGAAGAAGTGCTAGATATCTTGAAATGGGTAAAGGTGGATAAATCCCCAGAACCTGATCAAGTGCAACTTAGAACTCTGTGGGAAGCTAGAGAAGTGATTGCTGGGCCTCTTGCTGAGATATTTGTATCATCAATAGTCACAGGTGAGGTGTTGGAAGACTGGAGATTGGCAAATGTGGTGCCACTGTTTAAGAAGGGTGGTAAGGTCAAGCCAGGGAACTATAGACCAGTGAACCTGACCTCGGTGGTGAGCAAGTTGTTGGAGGGAATTCTGTGGGACAGAATGTACATGTATTTGGAAAGGCAAAGACTGATTTGGGATAGTCAACATGGCTTTGTGCGTGGGAAATTTTGTCTCACAAACTTGATTGCATTTTTTGAAGAAGTAACAAAGAGGATTGATGAGGACAGAACAGTAGATGTGATCTATATGGACTTCAGTAAGGCCTTCGACAAGGTTCCCCATGGGAGACTGATTAACAAGGTTAGATCTCATGGAATACAGGGAGAACTAGCCATTTGGATAAAGAATTGGCTCAAAGGTAGAAGACAGAGGGTGGTGGTGGAGGGTTGTTTTTCAGACTGGAGGCCTGTGACCAGTAGAGTGCCACAAGGATCGGTGCTGGGCCCTCTACTTTTTGTCATTTACACAAATGATTTGGATGTGAGCATAAGAGGTACAGTTAGTAAGTTTGCAGATGACACCAAAGTTGGAGGTGTCGTGGACAGCGAAGAGGGTCACCTCAGATTACAACAGGATCTTGACCAGATGGGCCAATGGGCTAAGTAGCAGATGGAATTTAATTCAGAGAAATGTGAGGTGCTACATTTTGGGAGAGCAAATCTTAGCAGGACGTATACACTTAATGGTAAGATCCTAAGGAGTGTTGCTGAACAAAGAGACCTTGGAGTGCAGGTTCACAGCTCCTTGAAAGTAGAGTCGCAGGTGGATAGGATAGTGAAGAAGGCGTTTGGTATGCTTTCTTTTATTGGTCAGAGTATTGACTGCAGGAGTTGGGAGGTCATGTTGCGGCTGTACAGGACATTGGTTAGGCCACTATTGGAATATTGCGTGCAATTCTGGTCTCCTTCCTATCGGAAAGATGTTGTGAAACTTGAAAGGGTTCAGAAAAGATTTACAAGGATATTGCCAAGGTTGGAGGATTTGAGCTATAGGGAGAGGCTGAAAAGGGTTGGGCTGTTTTCCCTGGAGCGTCGGAGGCTGAGGGATGACCTTATAGAGGTTTACAAAATTATGAGGGGCATGGATAGGATAAATAGGCAAAGTCTTTTCCCTGGAGTCAGGGAGTCCAGAACTAGAAGGCATAGGTTTAGGGTGAGAGGGGAAAGATATAAAAGAGACCTAAAGGGTAACCTTTTCACGCAGAGGGTGGTGAGTGTATGGAATGAGCTGCCAGAGGAAGTGGTGGAGGCTTGTACAATTGCAACATTTAAGAGGCATTTGGATGGGTATATGAATAGGAAGGGTTTGGAGGGATATGGGCCGGGTGTTGGCAAGTGAGACTAGATTGGGTGGGGATATCTGGTCGGCATGGATGGGTTGGACCGAAGGGTCTGTTTCCATGCTGTACATCTCTATGACCCTATTATTTATATTATTTATTTATATTCCTATTTATTTCCCCAAGTTCCCTAGCTTCCACTTCTTTCTCCACAGTAAATATTGATGCGAAACATTCGTTTAGTATCTCACTCATCTCCTATGGCTCTACACATGGACGGCCTTGTTGATTTTAAGGGGCCTTATTCTCTCCTGGTTATTATTTTGCCCTTAATGTATTTGTCGAATCTCTTTGGATTCTCCTTAACCCTGTTTGCCAAAGCTATCTCATGTTTCCTGATTTTCCTCCTAAGTATACTCCTACTAACCTTATATTCTTCCAGAGACTCACTCAATCCCAGCTGTCTACATCTGACATATACCTCCTTTTTCTTGGCCAGTGCCTCAATTTCTCTAGTCATCTGGCATGGCCTACAACTACCATCCTTGCCCTTCATCCTAACAGAAACATACTGTCTCTGGATTCTCGTTATCTCATTTTAAAGGTCTCCCAATTCACAGCCACTTCTTTACCTGCGAACAGCCTCTCCCAATCAACTTTCAAAAGTTTCTACCTAATATCATCAAAATTGGCCTCACTCTAATTTAGAACTCTAACTGTTACATCAGGTCTATCCTTCTCTATAAAACTAATAGAATTTCTCCAGACTCTCTTAAAATACAGGCAAGCAACTCACCTGGAGTAGGTTTATGGGTGGCACGGTGGCACAGCAGTTAGCACTGCTGCCTCACAGTGCCAGAGACCCAGGTTCAATTCCCGCCTCAGGCAACTGACTGTGTGGAGTTTGCACATTCTCCCTGTGTCTGCGTGGGTTTCCTCCGGGTGCTCTGGTTTCCTCCCACAGTCCAAAGATGTGCAGGTCAGGTGAATTGGCCATGCTAAATTGCCCGTAGTGTTGGGTAAGGGGTAAATGTATGTGTGGGTGGTGGGTCGGTGTGGAGTTGTTGGGCCGAAGGGCCTGTTTCCACACTGTAAGTAATCTAATCTTATGCTTATTGAGATTTGTTTATTTAATATATTGCTTTTATTTAATTTTAAATCCATTTATCTCATTACACATCCTATCATATAATATCATCAATGCAATCAAAGGTGAGAAAATTCTCAGAAATAAAACAACCTCTGAAAATAACACGTTGTTTCCTAAATTCCTAAAGTGGCTAGAATAGTTTAACTGATGTTTTATCCAGATAAAGAGTCAATATTCTTCCACTTAATTAAAAAATGGTCCACGTGTTATTTTTACATGGGTAATGCAGCAGATATGTGTAGCTAAAACAAGCATCAAGTAATTGCCCTGCTCTGCCACTAGCTTTGTTCCAACAGGATTGAATAATATTAACGATGTTAGATGGGGAAAATGATTGCACTATAGCTACATGTGCAATTAACACAAAAATAAGTGGGAAGGTAAGTGCTGTGGATGACACAGACTCATGTGGAGACAGAGGGCTATAGACAGGTTAAGCAAGTGAGCAAAAACTTGACAATACAGTGCAATGTAAGAAAATGTGCTGTTCTGTATTTTGGCAGGAAGAAGTGAGCAGTAGAATATGACTTTAAGAGAAAAAACTGCAAAAAACTGTCGAGCAAAGGGATTTGATCCATGGATGACAAAAAGCGAGCATTCAAGTTCAGCATGAAACAGGGAAGGCAAATGGAATATTAGACTCTTTATTTCAAAGAGAATTGAATACTAAAACTATACAAGGCACAAGTCAAACCTCAGTTGGAATGCTGTGAAAGATTTTGGACCCCTATCCAAGGAGAGATATATTGGTAATAGAGACAGTCCAGAGAAGGTTTACTAGGCTGATACAAGGTATCTAGGGACTGTCTATTAAGGAGAGGTTGAGTAGATTGGACCTGTATTCATTGAAATAAAGAAGAATAAGAGGTGACCTCATTGAGACATACAAGATTTTTAGAGGCCTTGACACAGTCAATGCAGTAAGGTTGTTTCCCCTAATGGGAGAGTCTTAGATCAGAGGGCATAATCTCAAAATAAGGAGTTGCATATTTGAGAAGAGATGAGGCTTAACATCTTTTCTCAGAGAGTAGTGAATCTGTAAAATTCTTTAATGCAGAGGATTGAGGAGGTTGGGTCATTAAATACATACAAGGCTGAGATAGATTTTTAATCAGTAAGGGAATTGAGTTTTATGGGAAAAAGGCAGGAAAGTGGGGTTGAGGATTATCAGATCAACCATGATCTCAATGGATGGAGGAGCACACTGGATGGGCTAAATAGCCTCCTTCAGTTTTCACATCTTATGATCTAATATGAAAATGCTGCATTAGCCCAAACAATACAAACTAAACCTGCAAAGGATATTCAGGACTAGCAATTACAAATCTTGGTACCTTTTTATTCCAAAGAGTCAATGAATATCAGTCAGACTTTCTGGTTTAGAAAATTATAATGAAAGTGGAGTCTTGCTCCTTAAGGTTGCTAATTGTTTTAGGACATTTTTTGACCTGGCTTTTGCTTAACAATTATGGCAAAATTGCATTTCTCTGCAATCTGGACAAGCAGAGTCATTTATGAAAATTCTCTGACTGTTGTCAATGATTCTATATCACATTGAAGTCTCAATCTGTTAAAAACCAATGAACAAAAGAGAAATTGCTCTTTTATGCTATCAGTCTCATTATAAAAAACATTGAAATGGTATGTATTGTTCAGTAAGTAGTAACTGGATTTTGAATCGAGTAGCGCATTCATAATTACTGCTGACTTACTGGCCCCAAAGAAACTAATTATACATTTGTGTTATGTCATATTTTATTGTAATAAAAATGTCCAAAAAATAATTGCCCTAAAAAATGTTCATGATATTTCAATTTCCAAAAATGTATTCCATGTATTCCAAAACTTTGTGTTCTCTGCAAAATTTATAAAATGTGAAAGATGATCAATGATTTTTACTTGCAGATTTGCTGTATGAGAGTACTTCAGTATGTTTGGCAGCTTACCCTACTCAATTATATCATTGTCGTTTGATGCTGGAGAATCCCTTGACTTGGTACCAGATTCAAACTAACATCTGGTAAGTTCAAAACCATGCAACAGAAAGTGCATGATCTTTAGATATAGGTTACTACAAAGAAAGTGCCAAATGCTATTGTTCAATCAAGTCTAGGCTGAGCAATTTAACTAAAAATATTTTTCACATTTTGAGCAACACTGTGGGCAAACTTCTTTTGAACTGAAGGATGTCATCAGATGGTTACACCAAAATCTGGCCCATGGTGTTTTCAGTAGACAATATGTTTGCATTATATTGTAATAAAGAAGCAATTACTGACAAAATCATTTATAAACTTCAATCAATTTTTCTGCACCTTTCCATCTTATTTGTTTAATTCAGATATTTTGTAATTTACACCAAATAACTTGGTACTTAAAAGATTTAAGGATTCTATTTTAAAAATATGTGTTGGTGCATTATCCAATGTTGCTTCAGGGTATACCAACTATAACTACATATGAGAGGGAAACTATGTTCTACCTTCTGAAAGGGAACTGCTGGATTCGTGGAGGGAGAAGGAACATGAGACACAGACACAGACACATACACAGTCAGAGAGAGAGAGAGAGAGAGAGAGAGAGAAATTTTAAAAAAGAGGGAGCAAGACAGTGAAAGTGAGATTGAGGGTGAAAATGAAAGCAAAAGTAAGTTATCAAATCACTATTGTTCACCACACAGAATATGAATGGGAGCTGGCATTCCAATTGAATCGAATAAGCTTGTGAAGGTTTCAAATAAGCTGGAATGCTCACACAGCATTGATACGTGGGGAGAAATTTCCAGATCAACCCACACTGTCAAAGTCAGTTTGGGCATTAAGACCTACCTGGATGGAACAGGAACAATGGAAGCCCTTGGGATCTGAAAATAGTTGTGAATTGCAACCTAAGGCAGAATCTTCTGCTTAATCGTGATGAGCTTTGAGCAGGATGGTGCCATGCTTTCAGCCCAGCACCAATGTTCCTCCACCTCAATTAAGTTCTGAAATGGTACTGATGGGGAGGCATGAGGTTGCATAGTCTAGTAATCCAGAACCCCAGGCTAATGTTCGGAGGTCATGGGTTTGAATGATAGATGGTGAAATTTGAATTTAATAAAAAAAAATCTAGAATAACAAGTTAATCTGATGGCAACTGTGTAATCACTACTAATTAACACAAAAACCCATCTGAATTACTAAGATCTTTTAGGAAAGGAAATCTGCTGGCATACATGTGACTTCAGACTCACAGCAACGTGGTTGAGTCTGAACTGCCCTCTGGGCGATTGCTGGCCAAGTCACTGACACCCACATCCTATGAATGAAGTAAAATAAAAAGAATCACTTGTGCTATGACAGAATGGAACCCTTCATTCATAGGTTATGTTACTTCATTCATAGGATGTGGGCGACACATCTACACTCTAATCTAGACTCTAGCCTCTAGCCTCTTGGAAGGAGCCAGTCATGTAAAACTTCAATGCAGCCGTCACCTTGACAGCAACAGGATAGACCCCTGTATACCCCTTCACAGGTCCCAGGGCTGCTCCAGCAGTTGGTACAGTTCTGTGACAGTGCCTGGGACATCCTCATCCTTCACTGCACCTTGTTCATCCAAAGGAAATGGCAATGAGGATAAAATCTCTGGACCCCTCTGTGTGCCCTGAGGGGCCCTTTCACCGTGAGCTCTTCATGTGGAGGCTGTTCAGCATCTGATGCAGGCTGCTGCTGCTGCTGGACTTAGTGGGGCATCCATTCCTCTTCCATTTCACTGAGCCTTCATCACATCACAGCAAGTGCATTGATAATCACTGCTGTGGTTGAATCTATACATCACACTTACAATGTATCTGTGTGGGTTGCAAAAGAAACAGAACAAATAGGAACTAGCTATGCCTATGGTTGCTGGTGTCAGTGTCTGTTTGCTGGCCAGAAGCACAGACTACACTTCTGAGTGATAGGACCGTCTTCAAGGGCCAATTGCAGCAATCTTGCATGTGCAGATTGCAGGCTGAAGACAATTACAATCATATTGCCCATGTGAAATGCATGTAGGGTGCAAATGCTCACCACAAGCAATTGTTAGCATCCTTGTACCCTTCGCACTTCAGGTCGCTACCTCCACTTCCCAGCTTCGTGCCCTCTTGCCCCACCTCCCTATTGTCACAGTGTCCCTGAATAACGGCTCTGACATCCAAGATTAACTGGGATCCACCTCCCTGGCCAACTTGGACAGACAGTTCCAACTGATGGTTGTCCAGACCCTTTGATTTCTCTGTGCAGCTCCCAAATCCCCTGCTTGCACTGGATCTGCAGGACTGACCATGGTCCACACCCCAGACTGCAGTGAAATGGATCCCATGAGCCTGCCACAAGCAGACATCTGACCATTTCCAAGTCCCTGGACTGAGAGCCGACACTGCCCATGGCTGACTGTTCTGGGAGCCCTTGCTGATGGCAGTCCCTTGACATGACTGAGAACTACTCCTCTTTGACTGTGGAGACATGGCCATTTGATTGATGTATATGCAGTGCATTTCCTGTCTCAGCTATTGGTACAAACTGTACCACTCAGTAACATGTTTTCCTCTCTGGCTGATACCTGCTGACCAGGAATGACAAGCTGCCATACATTGTGCATGAGCTAAACTGTAAGGGAAGGCCGGAGCACTACGAGTCTAAGGGGGCAAAATGCTAAAAGAAAAGGCAAGGCAGAACAAGACCACTATGGCATTCAGATGGGTGCTAAAAGAGCAAGGCAGCAAGCCTGAGATGCAGCCTGGTCTGACCTGGGAACTGGATGCTTGTCTCTGCATGCAAAGTGTCCTTGTAGAGGTATTCCAATGAAATGTGCTGGTGTGTTCTACAATGCCACCTGGCAAAGCAGAAGTGGATCAGAGTTGTGCCATTAAGATGCCGTGAGGCTGGCAAAATTTACGGGAGCAGAGTATGTGTAGTCACCGCCCATGGAGCACACCCTGAGACAGTGGTAGCACTATCCAAGATGCAGGAGCAGATGGCGAGCTGGGGGCTTGGATCGTAAACATCCTGTATTATGTTTGCAAAGTGGGATACTCGAGTGAGTGGATTGGAGCCAGTATGCTAGAAAAGATAATCGCTATGGGGCAGGAGGTGATATAGAATAGGAGGGCACAGGGTTATGTAAGTGGTAGGGAGAATAATAGTTAAATAAAATGGTCAGGTGGAAACATAGGGAAGTTCAAAGCTGATGAGGTAGAAAGGGATTGTATTGCAGAATGGAATATGAAGGCTGTTGGGGTGGGGTGGGGGGGGGAAGTGGTGTTCAGTGAGCAGCTGGTGTAACAGGTAGAGCCTGAAACTGTCTCAGAAGCACAGTTTGGAAAGCTTCCATCTTAAATTGACAACGAGACAACTCAAGAAAATGTGGCTGCCAGCAGCCCAGAGGGGACAGTAAGCTTGCTTTGTTTGTAGGAGTGAAGATCACCTGGGGACAGCGTGATCCCCGTCAATGTGCATTTATCAGGTAGATCTTTTCTAATCAACCTGTTCAGAGATGTTATGACACACCACGGGAGCAGATGGGACTTGAACCTGGGCCTCCAAGCTCATAGGTAAGGATACTACCACTGTATCACTGTATTCTTCAGATTTTTTTTAACCTATTTTCTAATTAACCTATTCAGTGATGTTATTTCACATCTCTGGAACAGTTGGGACCTGAATCTGAGTATCCTGGTCCAGAGGCAGGGACTCTAGCACTGTGCCACTCTGCCCCTTTGCATTCTTCAGATTCTCGCCAATTCAAAAATTAACCCCTTTGCAATAATCTGCACGTCCAGCTCATGTGGTGATCAACAAAATAAATTTGACATCTTAGTCACAGAAAATCCTGACCATATCTTTGATCCTGACAGATTAGTCCAAGTAATCTCTGTGAAATAGAAGAGATCGCAGGTGACCTTTAAAGTGTTATGTGTGGGCCACAATTCCCAAAGACATTGAAAGCTCACAGGCCACACATGGGGTTGCTTGCCTCTTACATTGAACATTAAGTCTGTGATTATACGGGCTTCTATATGCAATGCTGGGTTTCTTGAGGGATTTTGCAGGAGGTGGGGTGGTCTGATGATAAGATGTTAGTAATCCTACTGCCGCTTCTCATGTATTTGTGCTACATGGCTTGTGCTGCATACATTGAAATAAGGTCAAATATGTTAGAGCTCCACATAGAGGCACTGCCTGGTCAAACACCTCCTTGTCCCATTGTATTGAGACATTCGGTTTCACCTGTCTCCCAGGAGGAAGCTGAAAATGTTTTGCTGGAAAAGCGCAGCAGGTCAGGCAGCATCCAAGGAACAGGAGAACCAACGTTTCGGGCATAAGCCCTTCTTCAGGAAGAAGGGCTTATGCCCGAAACGTCGGTTTTCCTGTTCCTTGGATGCAGCCTGACCTGCTGCGCTTTTCCAGCAACACATTTTTCAGCTCTGATCTCCAGCATCTGCAGTCCTCACTTTCTCCCAGGAGGAAGCTGTTTTGTTTTTGAATTTCCCCAGATAAGTGTATAGCAGCCGGTCTGAGTGGATCCAGCAACAGCAGATGCAATCTTTGTTGTCAACACAATACAAAGAAAGCGTAGGGAACTGAGGAGGCACAAAGACACAGCCAGCCCAGGACCAGCAGCAACATCCTGCCTGCTCCCACACAGGAAGAAATCAAAGCAGAAGGTCCCCTCAGCATGTGGAGGAGGTTCACAAGACCCAGGGTATATTGTCACTTCCTCCAGATGAGTGAGGCCACTGCAGACTGAAGATGTTCCGGGCCATGACACAGAATTATCAACCAACTAGAGCAGGACCTGTGACCTGAAGGAGTGGGTGGCTCTTCTATTCCAGTGACTGTCAAGGTGACAACTGCACATAACTTTTATGTGCCTGGCTATCTCTAAGGATGCACTTCTGTCACCAATACAACTTGTGACCCAGATCACACTGCTTCATCTCAACTCCCTGATGTGACCAGTATACCACCATGGGCAGTAGGCTGTACCCAATGTAACTGTCCTCCCACTTCCTCCCCCCCCCCCCCCCCCCCCACCCCCTTCCCAGCTACAGGGTGCTATAGACTTTGTACACTTTTATGCTGAGAACACCATATCATAACACAATTGCCTTCAACAGCAGAAAAAAGTTCCACTGGTCACTGTCCAAGCCATCTGAGACTATCGGTACCACTTCATAGAAATTTGCTGTCGGTATCCTGGTTTAGCAATAAACAGCTCACTGATGCTATTTGGTCACTCAGCTCCCAACCTCATTACAGCCTTGGATTAAAAATGGACAAAAGCAAAGATTTCCAGAGGTGAGGTGAGACTGACTGCCCTTGAAATCAGTGTAGTGTCCTAGGCCCAACCATTTTCAGCTGCTTCATCTTTGACCTTCTCCATCATAAGTCAGAAATGGGAATGTTCATCGATGATTGCACAATGTTCAGCACCATTCACAACTCCTCAGATACTGAAGCTGTCCATTTCCGAATGAAACAAGACCTGGACAATATCCAAGCTTGGGCTAACAAGTGGCAAGCAACATTTGCACCACACAAACGCTAGCAATGACCATTTCTGACAGGTGAGAATCTAAAAATCACCTCTTCACATTCACTGATATTACCATTATTAAATCCTCCACTATCAATATCCAGGGCATCACCACTGACCAGAAATGAACTGAACTAGCTATATAAGTACAGTGGCTGCAAGAGCAGATCAGAGGTTAGGAACCTTATAGTGAGTAACTCACCTCCTGACTCCCCAAAGCCTTACAAAATGCAAGATCAATACAATAAATGCATGAAAGACCCGGAGGTTATAGGAATGAACTGCTAAACCCAGATCACATTGTGTGCATTCAAAAAGGAGCTATATGAGGTTTTGCAATTAGTCAATATTTCTACTTATCGGTCTCCAAGAACTTGACTGAATCCCTTCAGGGCTGAAAAACAATTTCTTCCTGACTCTTTGAGAAAATAAAGAGAAGATTTTTTGCTGACCAACTGTCCAGAAGTAGGCAGCCCAGACCAAAATCATCAGCTCACCAACCAATTACTGAAGAATGCAAGATTAAATACTTGCTTTGGTTGAAAGACTAGGCAGCATTTTTCTAAAGTGATAGGATTGTTGGTGTCAGTTAAATTATTTGATAATCAAATGAAACAATGGGGACAAAGATACAGGGAGAAACCTGAAGTAGCCTGTTGTGATAATAATGTGCAGTCGGGCTGCAAAGTTGTTTACAAGTCGGACAGTTCCATGCTCCGATTGGTGGATGATTGTGCAGCTGAACAAAGGAGAGGAAATTCCAAAATATCAAAAACTGATTTCATGCAAATACTGTAGACCTGGAGGTCTAAAATCAACATGTTAGGAATACTCAGCAGGTTTGGTAGCATCTATGGATTGAGACAGAGAGGTATGGTTAATGCTGTTTCTCTTCACAAATGCTGCCAGATCTATTGACTATTGAAAGGATTTACATTTTTAAAAAATCTCATATTCTCTCTATGCGACAATGTATGCTAGTTTATTTATTTGATTCCCATTGCACCCGAAATAAAAACATGAATAGCTGAACAGCGCAACTTTAATAATGAATTGCTGAAACATCTCTCTGGCAAAATAATTTATTTTATACTGTTTGACAATCATTCAGCAATATTTAATTTCTAAAATTCTGATGTGGGAACCGCGCTAACAATGTTTTATAGACCAAGATCCTACTTTCAATCAACGCAATAATATCCAGCATGATGCATTACTTGAGAACAACTTGGCAACACGTTATATTAAAGAGTTACATCAATGAAGAGTTATTCTGAATGTGGCATTATATAGAAAAAAATCAACTATAATCAATACCTGTTATTATACTGTATTTCAAGAGCACCTACGCTTTCCATATCATCCTCCATAAATATGAACTCATACAAACCTTGACTGTGTGTTTTCTATCCTACTCTTGAAGTTACACTCACTCATCAAACTTTTCCTCATTGACACATAATGGCTTCTGGTCTTACATTTCCTCGATTTTAAAATACTTACCCTTGCTTAAAATCAATTTGAGGCTTTTACCACTTCCTACTGTTCACCCTTCTGTAATCTCATCATTTACAATTCCCAGATGCCAGTGCATCTTGTACATCCAGCGGATCATACAACAATGGCATCATACAATGAAGCACTCTCTCGATTCCTTCCCTAAACTCCCACATATCTTGACATCCCTTCTTTCGTTTGGGATCCGGCTTATAACCCATCTCTTTCTGCTACTGTTACAGCATTCAACCTTTTTTTGTTGCTCGTGAAATACCAAAAGTATTTTTATTAAATATTGTCTAACTGCCAGTGTTGCTTAAAACAAAATCAATATTAATTTCAACTTATACCACTATTAGTATACTGAGAGCTTCCAAAATATACAGTGAAGAATTTTTTAAAAATTCAGGTATTTGAAGGGGTGGTGTAAAATTCAATGAACATTAAACTGAAAGAACACTGGCCTTGCGTAGTTAAATCATATGTTAACAGCAATTGCATTTCACCTGCTGTCTGCCTTAGAGGACACTAGTGAAAGATTTGATACCCACACCCTCAGAACCCTGTAATATGTATGAAAATAAAGAAAACAGGAATTCATTACTTCATATGCCAAAAAAAAACCTAATCTGGGCTTTAAGAATTTCAGATGTGTATATTTGCTACTTAGAGTTTAGTTGATCATTCCATCAAAACCCAAAAGGCAACTTAGTAGAAAACAGTATATTTTATTATAATATATTTTTATTTAGAAAAAAATAGGTTTTTAAATATTACAAATACAAAACAATGCAATTCAAAACAGTACAAAAATAGTACAAAACTAAACCCAAATAATAAAACACATTCCCCAACCCACCCTCTACGAATATATAAACATATATAGAGAAGTATAAAATTTTTAAAAAACCTAAACTAGCTATTTAAATAAGTAAATACCTAACAACAAACAAATAAATAGTAATAACTCAGCCCAGCCAAACAAAATACTCATACATTCACAGTTCCTACTCCCTGGATATTGGACTCATGAAACACAATCGTTACGGCTATATAAAAGCCCTTGTTAATGTGGCAGATAAATCTGTGTCCAAGTATTTCAAAAAGGGTTGCCATGTCTTGTAAAAATTCTCAGTTTTGTGGTGTACCATATTTGTGAGAAAATCCAGGGGAATATGCTCCATAACAATCTTCCGCCAACCCGACAGGCCTGGGGGGTTTTCTGATATCCAACCTAGCAAGATATTGTTCCTTGCACAGAATGTAAGAATATTGAAAAGTTTTGCCTTATGCGAGTCTGCAAGAAATACAATGGGTAGGCCCAAAAGGAGAGAAATAGGGTTCTTCTCCACCCCTACACCTAAAATCCTCCCCATTGCACCCACCACAGCGCTCCAATATGTTTGAAGCCTGTCACAAGACCAAAGACAATGGGTAAGAGTACCCGTACAGACATTGCACTTGGGACATGCTGAAGATACCCCTGGTTTAAATTTTGACAAACGGTCTGGGGCTAAGTGGACCCTGTGGAGAATCTTCAACTGTAAAGCATGGGTCCTATTGCAAATTGATATCTTCCTTGCATTCTCCCAAATATCCTCCCATGCCTCTGAAGAAACTTCAACACCCAGCTCTCTTTCCCACATCTTGCAGAGTTGATCAGACTCATCTGAGGTGGCATCCCCCAATTGGTAATATAGAGTACTGACAGAGAGTGTACTCTTAGCCCTTAGTACCCCTCTTTCTATGTCAGATTTGTAGGGATCAGTCAGAAGTGTGGTCCTTTTTTGAATAAAATCCCTAACTTGAAAAAAATGAAAGAGGTCTCAATTAGGTAACTCGTACTTCCATACTAACTGATCGAAGGACATCATTACAATTCCCTCAAATAAATCACCCATGCAAGATATACCCCTAGCTGCCCAACATTTAAATCCTGAATCTATCGTGCCTGGTTGAAAACTCAGTATACCCACTAAAGGTGTAAACAAAGATGTTTTGCCAATATTACCTTCCCTCTGCCGAATTGCCCTCCATGCTTTAACAGAATTGATGACTATTGGGTTATGGCAATATTCCCTAACTGTCCTCACCTTGTCCAAAAACAGCAAACTGGTAAGAGGATCCCCACAAACCCAATCACTCACATAGGTCAAAAGCGAGCTTAACTGGTAATTTTTAATGTCCAGAAGGTCTACTCCCCTCAATCTGTGAGGCAACTGCATTTTGGCTAATTTAATGAGGGGCTGTTTACGGTGCCAGATGAAGGGGCTGAACCAACATTGAAAATCAGGGGGAGCATCCGTATAGGGTATAGCAAACGGGGGAGAATATTCATCTTAATAAGCGCTATCCGACCCAACTATGAGACTGGAAGTGCCTCCCATCTTTGGACATCTTGTTTAATTTTTTAAAATAATTGAGTAAAATTGGCTTTGGACAGTCAATCCAGAACTGGAGTAATGAATATGCCCAATTACACAAAAACCCCACTGTGACCACGTAAATAAGAATCTATAGTCACTCTCAAGAGCCAACTCTTTCATAAGACCACCCGTAGGCATAGCCTCTGATTTAGCAAAAATAATCTTATACCCTGAAAAAGCGCCAAACACGTGAATACATTGTGTCAGGCAAGGCACTGAGACTGCTGGATTTGTCAAGAAAATTAGAACATCATCTGCATACAGCGAGACCTTATGTAATTTTGACCCCACTTCTGGAGCTGATATATTGAGATCCCCATGAATAGCCTCTGCCAATGGTTCAATCACCAACGTAAAAAGTAATGGTGAAAGGGGACAGCCCTGCTGGCCACTCCTAGAAATATTAAAATTGCTTGATCGTACCCCGTTGGTAATGACCGCAGCGAGAGGTACACTGTAGAGAACCTTTATCCATCTTATGAAAACTTCGCCCAGACCAAACTGGTCTAGAGTGTAGAAAAGGTACGGCCACTCAACTCGATCAAATGCCTTCTCTGCATCTAAAGAAATCACCAATCCCTGTATTGACTGCTGTTGGCGTGCTTGAATTACGTTAAGCAGCCTCCTAACGTTATTGGAGCATCTGCGACCCTTTATGAAGCCCATCTGATCCTCTTTAATAATAGAAGGTAACACAGTCTCCAGCCTTAACGCAAGAGCCTTAGAAAGGATCTTAAAGTCCACATTTAAGAGCGAGATGGGCCTGTATGAAGCACAGTTTTCTGGATCCTTCCCTTTTTTAAGGATAAGTGAAATATTGACCTCTCTCAGAGAAGGTGGGAGACAAACATGACTGTATGAATTATTAAACATATTCAGCATTGGACCTGACAGTATACTTATAAATTCCTTATAGAATTCACTGGGAAGTCCATCAGGACTGAGTGCCTTTCCACTCTGAAGCTGCCTCACAGATTCTTGCACTTCTTGCTCTGATAATGGGGCATTGAGAAAGGACTGTTGTTCGGGAGTCACACCTGGGAGCTTCAGATCTCTAAAAAAGGAGTCCATTTTTGCCTGCCCCTCCTCACAATTCTCAGATTGATATAACTTAGAGTAGAATCTCTGGAATGCCACATTAATCTTTTTAGAATCACATGTTAGGTTCCCAGACCCTTCCCTAATCGCTGTAATGGTTTGTGGGGCACTTCTCTTTCTGGCAAGGTATGCTAAGTATTTGCCTGGCTTGTCACCATGCTCGTATAACCTTTGCTTTGCAAAAGCCAGCTCCTTCCTTACCATCTGCATGAGCACGGAATTTAGTGCAGACCGCAGTGCCGTAATCCTCTGTAGTTTGACCAACAAGGGTCTGTCAAAATAGGTCTTCTCGGCTGCCTTCAACTGTGCTTCAAGGAGACGTTGCTGCTCACCCTTCTGCCGCTTCCTACTGGTGGAATATGAAATAACTAACCCTCTGGCATAAGCTTTGGCAGTTTCCCAGAGAACAGATGAGCTACACTGAGCCTATGTTGATGTCTAGGAATGCCCGAAATTCCCTAGAGAAATACTCCACAAACTTGCTGTCCATGAGAATAAAGGGGTCCATTCGCCAGTACCTTGAATCCACTGTAACATCCTTAATTTTAACCATGAGGTACACTGGAGCATGATCAGAGATGGCGATATTACCAATCGTACAGGTTGCTACCAGATCCAGGGTTACTGCAGGGGTCAGAAAAATATCAATCCTCGTGTGACATCTGGGCGGATATGAGAAAAACGTGAAATCCCTACCTGTAGGGTGGAGACACCTCCAGACGTCCACCAACCCTAATTCCCCACACAAACCCAATAACTGTTTAGTTTGTGCAGAGGGTATTGAGGGACCTTTAGGCAACCTGTCTACTCTGGGGTCCATGAGGCAGTTAAAATCTCCCCCTATAATGATGTGCCGAGACTTGAGACTTATCAGTTTAGAAAAAGCATCTACCAAGAATTTAAGAGGATGAGCTGGGGGACAATAAACATTTAAAATGCCATATTCTTCCCCATTTATCAAGGCTTTAAGAATTACAAACCTCCCATATGTATCTTTAACACATTCCAACAATTTAAGTGAGAGATTTTTCCTTACCAATATAGCCACTCCCCTACTTTGGTATTAAATGATGAAAAATAAACTCGGTCAAAGCCATTCTGCTGTAACTTCAGATGCTCCTTGTCATCCAAATGTGTCTCCTGTAACAAAGCAATATCCACCTTCTCCTTTCTAAGACTCAAAAGTACCTTTTTCCTCTTAATTGGTGAGTGACTTCCCTTGATATTCCAGGTACACCATTTAATCAAATCATTAGCCATAATCTTCTACAATTACATTTAAATTCCAGAGAGGAGGAACCCAAACCACAAATTGCTGAGCCTTAATGTCGCATGATCCACCAAATATAAAAACTACATAAACTAAAACCACTACATTTAACAAACATACAAAATTATTAAAAATAAAAAACAACAAAAACCAGAAAACAAACCAACATATAAAGCGCCAATAGCGCTGAGTAGGGGAACTCACTCCCTGCCCAGAGGGGGCAACTATCCGTCCCGAACTGCCCATAAATAGGCATTTAACCATCTCAACCACCTTCACTTCTCCCAGCTAGAGCCGCATCGCAAGCACAAGCTAAAAAGAATAAACACCCCATAGAATATCAATATGAATAAAAAAACATTCTTTTATTAAAAAAAGGGGGGAATAAATACCCCATCCATCCTTTGGTATGTCCTAACTTAGAAATTTAAAATGTACATCTTAACCATCGCCAGACATAGTTTGAACCAAATTATTCTCAATAGAGGTAAAAAATAGGGAAAAACAAAGCTCCAACCGGATTTCCTCCATTTCTTTTACAGAATGATAAACGCATACCCAAGCAGCGATATTTTTACATACTACAATTGTTTAAATTAGGTTAGTTTGTCCACAAAGTCTCTTGCCTTCTCCGATGTGTCAAAGAGATGCATGGATCCATCTAAGGTGATCCGAAGCACTGCCGGATATCTCGGGGAGAACTGAATCCCAAGCTCCTTCAATCTTCTCTTGACACCATCATACAATTTTCGTTTCTGGATCACCGTCGCTGAAAAGTCCTGAAAAAACATGATCTTAGACCCCTCATAAATTAGGGCCTTTGGATCCTTCCCCTGGAGTCTGGAAGCCTCCATGACTCTCTCCTCATCCCGGTAATGATGGAACCGCACCAGGAATGGATGAGGGCGTTGACCCAGACCCGCCCTCCGTGCTGTGATCCAGTGAGCCCTCTCTATCTTCAATCCTCTCATGCCAGTCTCCAAGTCAAGGAATTTCGGAAGCCAATCTTCAACAAATTCCACAGGCCACTCACCTTCCTTACCCTCAGGCAGACCAATGATCCGAATGCTTTTTCTCCTGCCCCTGTTTTCAAGATCATCCACTTGGTCACGTAAATTACGAACCTGCGTCTTCAGGGCTTGGATCTTTTCCTTGAATGAACTGGCATCAGCTTCCACCACTGTGACCGTGTGCTCCACCCCATCCGTCCTCTTCTCCAGGTCTCCCAGCTGCTGCTCATGCTTCTGCAGCATGAGAGAGACTGGAGCCTGCTTATCTTCAATCTGTTTCCCCAACATCTCGCGAGATTTCGAGAGCTGGTTCATCAGGTCCTGGAGAGTAATTGGCTCCGAGGCTGCTGCAGGCTGAGCTGCAGACCCGGCCTCGGATCCTCCTCCTCCCTTTTTAGGCATTTCTGGACAGCTGAAAACACAGGTAAGTCAATTTTTAAATGTTTCTTGGGGCTCCACAATCTTTCCAACGCCCCAAGAAATCCTGATGACCTGGGTTGGGTGGGTTAAAGGACTGTCCTGCTCCTGCTGTGATGTGAAGCTCTGCAGTGTGATCTTCTCAGATCGCCGCCATCTTAGATCCCCCAAAACAATATGTTTTAACAACATAATATGTCTAATTTTGATCCAACAAGAATAGAAAAATGATACATGTCTCTTCCTATCTATCTAATAGATTTCTTGAATTTATCCAATATTTTATTAATTTTCAAAACTTGGGAAGCTCCATTTTCACTTTATCTTTTTCCCAAAACAGGTCTGAGCATATTATATTATTCACAAATTTAGTATTATTGAGGACCTGGCAAATTTCATCCAACCCTTACACAACAAAGTTCATCTTCAATGGTGTCGGCTAAGAGAGAAATCTTGACTTTTTGTAATGGTGTAAAGCCATGACAATGAGTCACCAGCCCATTCTACACCTCTTGTGCTTTTTTAAATTTCCAATTACTACAAAGGAAGTAAAAATAATGAAATGTGTGAAACGTGTTGATGACTTGTTACTTTACACAATTCTCAGTTCTGCATTAATGAGTGGAAATTTCTGAGACACAGTAACTATTGCAGGACTGTGCACATGCTGGATGACTTACCAGAAAATTATGGATGCTTTGCTTTTGATTTTCCATCTATTTCATTAATGAAAGGAAAAACGTGGACAGTGTACCCAATATTTTCTGATGCCTGCCTAATGCATGAAGTAACAGTAGCATAGGGCCTCAGATTGCTCCACAGTGACCACTTCTGCACGTTCAGAACTCATGGCATGATTCTGATATGGGAAAATAGGATTCTTGCTGGTCAGGCATTGGTCAGGAGAACAGAGCATCCAAAGTTGCAAAAAGAGAGACCATCTGTTGCAGTGCAACACTTCACACACACTGGATGTGTGTTCCACTTCCCTCTCTTATACACACATAAACACAAGGAAAAGGACAAAAAAAAGCTCCTCGTTGTTATTTAATTTAAGCATAATTGGTTTGTTATACTTGGCCTCTCTTAAACATTATATGAAATACATAATACAGGAATATCATAAAAATATCACAAGATAGAACTCCATCAATCACAAGTACATGATGTATTTTACATCACAGCAAGTAAGCTTTCAAATTAACAAAGTTAGTCAAAACTTTCTTTTGACAAGACCCTTAATATAGATATTTTACCTGAGTTAAATATTGTACACTAAAATCATTAATAATGATTAAAAGTTTATTCAGTGAGTTAGATTTAAATGACGGTGTTGATATATTGTATCATCTCTATGAAATATTAAAATGGAAAAGGGACTAATGTAAATTTGAAACAATCTATTTTATTTTCAGGAAGTGCATGTTCTAGACTGTTGATTATGGCGCTATACATTAAGGAACTGGAATCCACAAGCATAAATTGGGCAATTCTCTGCAAGAAGTTACTGAAAGGCATTTTACTGGATTGGTAACTACAGGAAAGTCACTGATGTCATTATAATCTGACTGCAGCTGTGATTATATTTATTTTAAAAATGGCTTTGTTACCCAGCAGATAATTGTGTGTCTGCTAGACTGTGAGGTCTTTTCGGTCCCTAAACTGGCAGTACTCAAGCAGAGTTTTGATGCAGAACATTTCTGGATCTTCCCAGCACTCTCTAACAATCCAAAACCCAGCAGTGAGTTCACATTGTCACTACAATTCTGTGCCTGTCTTCTGTGATCGTGTGCAGCCAGAACAAAACCAAATTGTCCTGAAACACTCTTAAGAATGCTTTAAGACATCTTGTGAAAAGTTTAAACTGAGATTTTGTTTAAAAAAAGAGGCATTCCCTGTCCAGCTGTGAAATTAGGTCAAATTGGTCAAACCAGACCTGGAACAGAAGCTATTGTTTTCAATCATCATTTAGAAGACTGTGAATCGTAGTTTTGTGTGCCCCCTAGTGGCCAAGCTTGATGAGTAACCCTACAGAGCACATCACATCAAAGATCACTAAAATACTTTGTTGCTCTCTGTTTACTATACTTTTCATCAAAATCAATTAAAATACATTGTATCACTGCCTATCACATAATAGTTGTCTATTTCTGTACGTGTATTCCAACATCTTTCTACATACACTTCATCATTCTGGTGCTGTGACAGCTGACCTTCAACATCAAAAAGCAGGGATTCCAAATACTGAAGTATTTGCGCTTGAATAGCACACAAAATCAAACATACTGAATACTGTTATAGGCTGAATTTCTTCACTATCTTATGAGGCATTTATAAACCACTGGGATTTCATTGATAGTTTTCACCACTGTCTAAGCTCCTCAGTGGAATTATTGCACTGCACTCCAGCCTCTGACTAACCCCTAGGGCTTAGAGACAACTGAAATGCTTTGTTAATACTCAAGATGGCATGCATTATTCAAACCAGAGGATGGCTTTTCTCCAGGGACTGTCACAACTTGTCAGTCACAGATGAGTGCATTTCATCTGTTCAGAACGGGAAATATCAAACATTACCTTGACCGGACTGTGGGGCCCCAGTCACAGTTCACCATCCACTATAGCCACAAGTAAAAATGCAGCCCAGATGATTATTCTTGAATTTGGAAAACATCCAAAAAAAGCAAATCCTTCAAGGAGGTAAATGAGTAGTAGAGGTGATGAGAAGGCAGCTTACGGCTTTAAAAATGGCATTTCCCTTTAAAGATGTTTACTGAAGCCTCCTTCACACATCCTCTATGTAATCACCTTCCCCGTGCAAGCTTCCTCAAAACATAAAGTGTGCTCCGGCCTCACCAATCTCTGCAGACCACAGTAATGGACGCTCTCCCGTCACTATCACAAAACATGCCACTTAGCTGTGCACATTCGGACAAAGCTCTTCCATTGAGTGGAACAGGCTTCAAAGAGTTGGAGTCTCTAACGAAAGGGTATCAGCATCAATGTTGCGACCACATAGTCACCCTCCCTCCCTCATGACAGCATTTGTGTCATGCAAACTTCTAGAAACTGTTGAGGCAATTAAGGTTAAGCAGAAATAAATCCAGACACGTCGCCTCCCTTTAAAGTGTAATTTAACCCAATGGAAAATGTATTAATGCAAAATAAAGGCACAAATTCGTAGCTGTGATAACTTTCTTTTTAAAAGGGGAGGGGTAGGGGTAGGGGTAGGTGCAATCATACCCCCTTAAATCGACTGTGTTATTCCTCTTTTTTCTTGTAGGCTAACAAGCACTCTTTGGCACCGTTCTATCAGTGTCACTGCATGGTCTCGTTCTATAAGCACCACTGTCAACCGTTTGTTCCTCACTTTATTGCTCTGGGCTTTGACTAAGCAATGTCAGAATGTCTATGGCAGCTGGAATAGGCATTCCGCCTGCCGCTGCTTCCGCACTTACTTTAGGACTGCCAGCTTTACTCTTCCCCGGCTTGCTTTTGCTCCGCCGAGACTGCTCGTGGTCGAACTCCAGGTCCTCGAGCCGCTGCGTAAGGGCTAGCTTCTGCTGAATGGCCATGCGCAGCAGGGAGTTCAGCGTCTTCTTCTCATCCTCGGCCGCTGCCAGCTGCCGTTGCATGTCATCCAGTTGTGTCACATACTCATCACACCTAAAGAAAAGGGTTGCAGGACAACAGGGAATCAGACACTCCATATGGGTGTAACGGTTTACTCCAGCTTAACTATCTCAATGGAAGAAACACAGCAATAAAAATGCAGAAGGAACTTCAGAAATAAACGTTACAGATAACAAGTACTTAACTCCTGAGGTAGGCACAGACTGGTCACTGAATACTATGAATTGTTTCAGTATGCCCATAGGGTGAAACAGTAGCCCAGTGGTTAGCAGTACTGTCACTAGAGCACCAGAGACCTGGCTTCAATTCCAACGTTGGGCAACTGTTTGGACTTTGCACATTCTCCCAGTGTCTGTGTAAATTGTCCATAGTGTTCAGGGACATAGATTAGGTGCATTAGTCAAGGGTAAATGTAGACTAATAGGGTTGGGGAATGGACCTTGGAGCATTGGTGTGGAATTGTCGCCACGCTGTAGGGATTCTATCTATAAGGCTTACAGAATCCCATAGCCTCCAACTCACAGTATAACAATGGAATGGACATGAGGAGTTGATGTCCGTTTAATAATCCTTCCGTTCCATGTTGTCAGTAGGATTACTACTATTACCGTACCGAGAGCAGCTACATCCTGTTTGCCATTCCCTTCTGCAATTGGTATTTTTAAAATAATGCTAACATTCCTGGGATGCACTTCCAGGGCAAGCTTTTACTAGTCACCATCGTTTTTAACTGCCTGATACAAAATACAGCTCCTCTGACTCTTATAAAGGAGCGGGAAAAAGTTTTCGAGAAACTTTCATTACTTGAAGAGACGTTCATTGGGTGATTTCATGCATTAGTGCTATCATAGTGTATTTTAATGAGATTCCTTTATGTGTCTATAAACAAATGAAACAAATGCTTTGGCAGAGTCTATATTCATGAATGCAAAGCTCCTTTAAATGGAAATTTTTGAAAAATAATATTGTGATTGTTGGTCCTTTTATTTTCCACTTTCTCTCCTCCTCTGAGAAAGGTATTAACTACCACGGTTATGTAGCTCAACGCTTCACCATTCTGTATGCATCTCAGGCAGTGAATGTTGAATGGATATGTGAACACAGTGATCAGTGTCAAGTCCAAGCATGTTTTTCCAGTTCTACATTGATGAATACTTCCCAATAGGATTAGCTTGATAATGATTAGGAGTGTGAATCTTGGTTGATTTTCCCCTCTTTAACTGCAGCATGCTGAAGCCATCTCAGTGCCCCTGCCTCGGGTCAACTGATTCAGCACAGTATAAGATCGAAGTTGATATGCTATTAGTCTATCTGACTCAGTATAATGCTAATCTATCAGAGGGAATTCTATTCATCAACTACGTGAACAGCACTGTGGCTGATGATGACTTGTTATATAACCCGATATAGCATGAGGCATAGGAAACCTTGGAACATGAGCTACACAGCAAACTTCAGTAATTTGATGAAGGTATACACAATGCCTTGCTGACAGGTATTGATTAACAACGATAAATAATGGATAAGTGCCCATGAAAAACGTCAAGGTTACATAGAATTTTTCTCAAAAGGACTGTAACGAACTGATAATGCAAATATGCTAAGCGGGGGTCTGGTATTTTCCTGTACATAGGAAAGTAAATAAAATTTGAAGGACAAGACACTTATTTTAATCAAAATTTGTCATGATCCATTGGCAACATTGGTTTGGTTCTGGTTAAATTTAATCTCTCCCGTTTGTGGATGTAGGTTTGTTCGCTAAGCTGGAAGGTTCATTTTCCGACGTTTTCCTCTCCTCCGGGAGGCTCACTGAAGTTGTTACCTAATATGGTGATGAAACGTCGGAAAATGAACCTTCCAGCTCAGCGAACAAACCTACATCCAGAACCTCAACCTGAGCTGCAAATCTTCTCAAAATCTCTCATTAGATTGTGACAAATTTCCTTTTGACCAGTTCAGGACTATAAACAAACACCAGAGAAGTCCCTCCACATAGGTTTATGTTGATAAATATAAAGGGAAGCAGTATGTATATGTATGGCATAATCATAAAGGGTGGTTAGATATTGGATGAGTGGCGGATAGTTTGACTCTCACCTTCACCCTCCATTTGGGGGGGAGGGGAGGTTCATGGAAAACTCTGCTGCCCACATTCTATCCCACTCAAGTTCAACTCACATAACATTTTGTCCAAACTAACTTCTACTGGCACCTTGTTTATGACGGCCTTGACATGCTGATCCTTGTAACTAAAACACCTCATAACTTAGCTATCTCCAACCTCCTCCAGCCATACGACCTCGTCATCTCCCTCCAAACTACTCCCCAAAACTCCATTCTAGTCTTATGGGAATCTAATTATATTGTCAGCTATGCCATCAATTGCTAGGTCCCATTTCCTGAGAATTTCATCTCCCACCCTCCCTCTTCTCCTTTACCGTATTGCTTGAAATGACTCTCTTCAACTTCTTTGACTAAATTTTAATCTATCACCTTACGAGGCCTAACAAATGCATTTTATTTGATAACTCCAGTGAAATGCCTTTGGATATTTTACTACAAAGAAGCTTTATAAATCTAAGTTATTGTAATCTTTCCATTATTTGTTACTGTACTCTTCTATATTAACTATAGCCCCAACTTAGTGTTAACCTAAGATTTTGAAATTGCTCAGTCCAACTCATTTAGGTAAATAGTGAACAGCAGCAGTTTCAATATCAATAATTTGGAAGACATATTCCTGCCTTTTGCTAGACTGAGAAAATACCTTAAACTCATCTGTTTTGTTTGATAATGGCTTTGCAATCCATTCACTACTAGTCCCCTGATTCCATATGAACTGAATTTAATTTTGAATCAACCAAGTGATACACAAAGAAAGGTATTTAAAAATCCCCAAAATATGGTTCAGTTGCATTTCACTTATCTACTCTTTTAATTCTTAAAGCAATAATTAAATAATGTTAGTCAAGCACAACCTTTCCTTATGGAATTTATGCTGACTACTCTTAAGCATTTCCAGTTTCTAAATATTTTTCTATTACATCTTGAATTAAGGATCCCATCAACTTTCCCACCATTGATGTTAATCTAACTGTCTATATTCCACTGGATTTGTTCCATGTCCCTTAATGAATGGAAGATTCATAACATCTGCCCATCATGGTTCTCTAGTGTTACTGTGTTTTCTAATGAAAAGTGTGGCTGGTGGATTTGCATTGCACCTACTGTAAGCCAACATATCCCTCCTGTGATGTACAGAATTGAATACACTTCTAGCCAGACATTTCCACATGTTTAGCAAATCTTTGTATTACTGCCTTTTTGAGGTCTAGGCTTGAGGTTGTACAAGTGTTTATTTTTTGTACAAGTCTGCTGAATTCAGTGACTTCTGAAGACATCTTTTGAAGATATAAGGAGTTCACATCCTGAAGTCTAATTAGTACAGCAACTGCCAGATTATGGAGGGGATAAAGCAAGATGCAATTGTGAAATAAGACTGATGGTTATATCAGGGGCTTAGTCCTCTTCCAATAATTCACAAAGATGGCCATATAAGCCACAGAAGAATCAATAGTTATCCATTAATTAAAATGATTTTCTCTTCATCCTAAATCTCTAAACAGGGAAACAAATGTTAATGATTATGTCTCATCTCTTTCCAATCACCGTTGATGCACCAGCACAAACTGGAATTACACTTGTATCCACCCATTGTAAAATTGTCAAATTGCTTTATCTCAGTGTAAGATATTTATTATGAGTAATTTACCATCTGTTTGTTTCTCCTTCCCTTGGATTCACTTGGACACACCGATGCTGCTGCGATGAAGAAATACTCACCACTTGGGAATACAAGAGCATGAGTTTGTAGTTTAATAACATAAAGAGCATTTTAGTGCAAGCCCTTGTAAAGCCAATTTTCGGAAAATTACACACAGGCTTGGACTGATATGTACCTAGTAATATTCATAACATGCAAGTGCCAGGATGTTGCTACCTCTAGCATGAGAGAAGGCAACCACCTGACCATAGTTTGTTATATATATCACATGCACTGCAGCAACTCAGCAAGCCTTCTTCAATTGCAGTTTTCAAACCCATGACATCCACCACCGAGAGGGAGAATGGCAGGAGACCCAAGAGAACACTTCACCTACAAGTTCTCCTCCTTGTCACTATTCCCATTTGGAATTATATCACTTTTCTTTCACAGTTGCTGAGTCATCATCAATCTCTGAAGGGTAATTATGAACGGAAAAACATGCTGGATTATGAAGTAAAACACACATCTATTTTGTTAGAAGATTCCACTGTATTCAGCATTCAATTATACATTATTACTCAGTGCATAGAATATTTTTGAATTGCAGCATTTTGTTCCCGACTGATAACTTTTCCTCTGTTGTCTATACCAACAATTGATATATTGATGTGCTTCTTCTTTGAGTCAGAATTTATGATGAATTGTTTTCCATCAAATCACCTAGTGGCAGGTGGAATCTCCTGCTATAGGAAGGATGCTGTAAAAACTTGAAAGGGTTCAGAGAATATTTACAAGAATGTTGCCAGGGTTGAAGGATTTCAACCATAGGGAGACGCTGAGTAGGTTGGGGCTGTATTCCCTGGAACATCGGAGGCTGAGGGGTGACCTTATAGAGCTTTATAAAATCATGAGGGGCATGGATAGGGTAAATAGACAAAGTCTTTTCCCTGGGGTAGGGGAGTCTAAAACTAGAGGGCATAGGTTTAAGATGAGAGGGGAAAGATTTAAAAGGGACCTAAGGGGCAATTTTTTCATACAGAGGGTGGTGTGTGTATGGAGCAAGCTGCCAGAGGAAGTGGTGGAGGCTGGTACGAATACAACATTTAAAAGAAATCCGGATGGGTACATGAATAAGAAGGGTTTAGAGAGATATGGGCCAAATGCTGGCAAATGGGACTAGATTAATGTAGGATATCTGGTCAGCATGAACGAATTGATCCGAAGGGTCTGTTTCTGTGCTGTATACCTCTATGAATCTATGAGGCTGAAAAGTAATTGAGAATAAATGCCTGTTTTCTCAACAGAGAAGAAAATATTGTCGATGGAAAGGTGCCAAGGGAAATGAAAAGCTTGTTACATTATGGAAGGAAAACAGTATGAGGATAAGGTCCTTGAAAATTACATCTCAAATAAAAGATTGCAGTGAGAACTTGAGCTGGGATTAAAATGAGGGGGAATTATTTGGTGGGGCTGTGTCCTGATGCAATCCATCTACCTACCCAATCCCTCAGAAGACCCGCCCTCCAACTGTTTTCCCAGAGAATGTGGGGAGAATCCATAAGACCATAAGACATAGGAGTGGAAGTAAGGCCATTCGGCCCATCGAGTCTACTCCGCCATTCAATCATGGCTGATGCGCATTTCAGCTCCACTTGCCAGCGTTCTCCCCGTAGCCCTTAATTCCTCTAGACAACAAGAACCTATCAATCTCGGCCTTGAAGACATTTAGCGTCCCGGCTTCCACTGCACTCCATGGCAATGAATTCCACAGGCCCACCACTCTCTGGCTGAAGAAATGTCTCCGCATTTCCGTTCTGAAATGACCCCCTCTAATTCTAAGGCTGTGTCCACGGGTCCTAGTCTCCTCGCCTAACAGAAACAATTTTCTAGCATCCACCTTTTCAAAGCCATGTATTATTTTGTACGTCTCTATTAGATCTCCCCTTAATCTTCTAAACTCCAACGAATACAATCCATCTGAAATGTAAACGCAGTTAGGAAAGTCTCTTCTCATTGACTTTTTTACCCGCATTGTAAGGGTCACTGTTTTCATCGGTAAATGTTTGGTAAACCTTTTCATCAGGTTACAAACACATGATACAGGGTAACTGCAAGAACAAATCATTGGAAAACATGTACCATGCTGTTGTGAATAAACAGACAGTTCCTTGTTACTGTCCTGTTTTAGGTTTGTGTGAAGCAAGAATGGGCAAGTGTACTAAATGATCCGTTTCTGTGCTATGTATTCCATGCAATTTGTTTTGGATAAAAAGATGTGCCAAACAATTCCTTTACAAAGACTGTGCCCTTTAACTTTGCACTTGTTCCAGGGGAAATATACTTTGTTAGCTGTTTAAAAAAGCTTAACCAACAGTTGTTACTGCAAACAGAAAATGTTAATTTTTGAATGCTAATTTTTGAATCGTTCTTTTTAAACATACAGCTGCATCAGTTACTAAAAGTCTACACAGAAGTAGCATATATTACATCTTGTCTTCACATTTCCTTGCTGTCTCTATTAGGCATCATGAGGTTTCTTTGGCCAAGCAGATGGTCAAGGTCTGTGCCCAGTCCCTCTTGTAAATACTGCTCGAGATGGGAGCAATTCACTGGGAGACTTAGCTTTGTAGGTGTCCTGTTAATAGGCATTCACTGTAATAAACTTGATCTACAATTACATGTACTTATCTTCTTGAAACATGAGATGAAATAAATGCCCTCAAAATGCACATTGGTTAGAGAAGTCCAGTGGATTAGACATGCTAATGACATAAGGTATAATTCTTCCTTCTATCATTATTGATCCTTGAATTAACGGACCAGTAAGCATATGTAGAGTATAAGGCAATGGAGTGGCAATCATTGGGATAAAATATAAAGATGAACCTATCTTGAATTCAATACTAGAAAGTGTTATTTCCTGGTCAGGATTGACATGGAGCTAAAAGTTTGAATACCATCAAACTCCCCACAACAGATTTGTTCTATGCTCCATCCAATGAGACTGACCCAACAAACCTCCTGTGTAATGTGGGTGTCCAACAGTCGAAAAGTAACTGACTTCTTTCAGTGTAAATGTTGGAACCTTGCTCACTCCCCCTCCCCCAAACAATACTTAAACTTTAATTTGCGACTGTGAAGAAATTACAGCATTCTCACCTGGTGGCAAACATGGCACGTAAGGACGAGAAGGTCGCTGCATCCTCCTTCAGGGCCTTGAGTTCGTTTCGCAGTTTCATCATTGTCTCAGTCACCATAGTTTTCTCATTTTCATATTTACTCTTTAGATTTGCCAGGGCAATTTCTGCTGTCTGCAAACATTAACAGCAAGAAAAGGTTAGAATAAAAGCTACACAGCAAATCCCCATGGACAACACTGGAAATCCTATTTTTAACAAATGAGCAAATGTTTAAAATTTTAGTAAGTTCACGGTTACAAACGCTTCCCACTCTCTATTCCCTTTAAACTGTTAGTGGCCATGCACTGCCAGTCAGTCTCCTCCTCCAAATGACATTGGGATAAATCATTCCAGAGCTGCCAATAGGAAACAAATCTCAGGTGTAAGATATTGACTGTGTGTCTGCTGTACTCACAATCATCACCATGCATGATAACTGCAATAAGGCTAAAGTGACAAGCTGCATCTATCACTTGGGCTCAGACAGTGACTTGATATTTCTGAGGGTGCACTCATTGGACATTCATGAGATTTTTATGACCCATTCCTCTGCTCAACCCAGGCACTAGTATTGAACCTGCAATACACATCTCATAGACAATGGCAGAGCCCTTAAACAATACCAATAATCTTTTACAAGGTCAGGAAGGTTGACATTCCCAGTGTATTATCTTGATCTCTTCAGATTAAAATTTCCAATTTCATAAAATTCTGTAGTCCAGCGGAATTCAGAAATATTCCATGGACTTACTGTTAGGATATTTTACTTTCCCAGCTCTTCTGAAGACAACAACCAATATTAGATATAGTTCCACTTTTATGTTATGTCTCAAGGTTAGTATACCCTGAAGGGACATGTTCATAACATTGCCAATGTATCATAGTATGTGACTGAGGGTATAAAGGTCTCATTTTCCATCTTACCTTGGATCATTTGAAGCATGACATGCTTTTGAAAACTCACTGCTCTCTGTTGTAATCTAAGAGCTTAATGTTAATCCAAATACTTGTGCTGTAATATTTGTGTATAATGTTTGGCTGTAATAAGTATCTGTTAGACTCTTCAGTACCACAATATGCCCATTTTCTGATGTCAGCAGGGAAAGCATGAGCATTGTTACAACAAGGTAAAAACAATGACTGCAGATGCTGGAAACCAGATTCTGGATTAGTGGTGCTGGAAGAGCACAGCGGTTCAGTCAGCATCCGAGGAGCAGCAAAATCTACAAATCTTAAAACAGCAGTTTGAAAGGAGCCAAGGCCAGTGAAGCAGTACATTGCCTAAGCTGGCACAGCGCAAATTTTTATAATGTGCATTCATGGATTGCAAATACCTCATTATAGACTAAGCACCCAGTGACACTTTTACCACATTACAACTATTCAGACAACATTTACAGTTCTGTTTTACAAAACAAGTGATGGGTGATCCTGAGAAAAGAACTTTAAAAACCTTATTTACTACTGGCAAGGAGGGACAATGCAAATTGAACACACCTAGTCTATCCATTGATAATTGAGAAATCCAGCCAAAATCCAGCAAGTCCAGCTCAAGGTATGACTTAACTATAGGATTCATAGATTCCAATTTGTGTCAAACAAATTGCAAATCCGAAAGCCAATTGACCAGTTTCTCAGAGGATACCACAGTAAAGGGCACGAGTTTGATTTTTTGCAAAGAGGAACTGGCAGAGAGTCTCACTGAGTTAGTCATTGTCTTTACACCAATTAAAGCTTTTAGGAATGAACATCAGGGCAAGAGGAAAGGGTCATTACTTAAAGGTGGACACAGGTATGAAGCCACAGTGGCAGGCCAACAACAATCACAGGCTTGAGGTGCATCCAACACTAATGCACAGTACACCAAACCAACAAAATGTGTGACAACTGCCATTTGTTCTAGCTTTTCAGACACTGTGAAATATGTGGCACCAAGGGACATTGGGCACACGTGTTCAGGCAGTTTGGTTCCAAAGGCCAAGCTGGTCCCTAGATCAGGACACAGGGGAGCAAAAAGATGCCACAACACCACAACACTGGCTGCATGGGAAGTGTTAAGAAGGTACAAAGCACAAACACATCAATGAAGTTCAGAGTCACTCAAGTTAAAGGCAGGTTTCAGGAGATGACCAAGCTTTCTATACTGTTAATCTCAAACACCATATTGACAGTATAAGGCAATCAGAAGCTTTTGCAATCATTGAGATCATATGTCCAGAGAAGGCAGGATGACATACACAAAGCTAAAATCAAGAGGGGAGCTACAGTCAACATATCACAACTACACATCCTAACCCTAACCCTAACCTCAGGCTGTACCATGGAATATCACTTGATATGAGAGGGTATCGAACAGGGATATAATGTCTCACCAATTTTATGCACTGGCAGAATCACACTGCAGTGCCAATACACAAGCTCATTCTGATATTCTGAAATCTTCTATCTTGGAGATATCAATAGCCCACAGTGGGAGAACTACCACTGTGCACAAATACACTACATTTCATAGCACTTCATAGATACAAACCACGTTGACTGTGGAAGAACAGACCCACATGGCACAATCAAAGCAGTCAACAATATCTAAGGTAATGGCTCAAGTGAGATACATGTCAGGTACCTGGACAATTACATCTGATATGTTAAGCAATTATCCTGTTATCCAACCCACGTAAAGACCATAATATTCCCATTGACCTTCATTGTGATGTTCTAGTTATAAAGTTGTCAAGGATGATCTGTTATCTTTTGGCCAGAGCCAAATGTTAACAATTGCAATTGAAACTACCAAGGTTGAGCAGCTACAGAGTTGCAGTGATAACCTGACAGAAGTGACTGAGATGATTTGCTCATTTTGGCCAGACAGAGATGAATTTGGTATGTCATGACAGTCATTTTCAAGGCAAACATGTTCTAATAGCGAAGATAATCCTAATAGCATTAGGCCAAGATATCATGACCATGTTACACCAGGGGCACTTTGTTATAAAATGAACAAAATAGCGAGCACATGAATCTGTGTACTGGCCAGAGATGCATCAGGATATACAACAACTTGTGAATGCGTGTAAGGTATGGCAAATATATCAACCTATATCCACACAATGTTCCATTCAGATCTATCCATCACACAAGGGGAAAAATACATCCTTATGATGGATTCCTTCTCTACGTAGGAATTTTTGCAAAGTAGGAAGAACACTGTGACAATGATTGTATGATGATCTTGACTGACAGAAACCAGCAACAAGATAACTGAAAAAAAAGAACTGCAGGTGCAGGAAATCTGAAACAAAAACAGAAACTCAGCAGGTCTAGCAACATCTGTGATTAGAAAGCAGAGTTAACATTTCCAATCAAGTGACGCATCTTCAGAATAGGATAACTAAGTTGTGAAACAAGTACAATAGGTAAAGCTCTCCAGATGGGCATACAATTACCAGATAAGGATGTGTTGTCAAACCTCCAAAGCTTTGAAATGTTAATCTTGTAAACTCTGTCTTATTTGTTTGTATAATTATCAAACTGACAATATGTGTCAATTTATAACTCTGTACATCCATTTGGAATGTGTCTATATGGGTGATAATGAGGATGTTGTGCAATGTCTCATGGTCAGTATGTTACTTTACCTTAAAGAGTCACAATATGTCAATATACCTTTAAGAGACATCTTCGTGACATCATCACTCTAGCATAGTATGCGATCTGAGGATATAAAGATCACATTCTCCATCTTATCTTGGATCATGAAGCATGAGATACTATTGAAAGCATGCTGCTCTCTGTTGCAATCTAGTAGCTTAAGGTTAGCTCAGACATTTAAGTGTGTGCAACCATATTATGCATGTACTGTATATAATACTTAGTTGTAACAAATGTCTAATGGATTTCACAACACCATAATAGCCACTCCTCGGTTTCTTATGCTATCCCTTGTAGCATAAACATTGCTGCGAAAGGCAACATACCATGCTGGAGGCAAATGCCCATCATCCAGAAACACAGGTAGCCTTCACCCCACTAGACAGTGAGGATTGAATTCAAGAGTCGTGAAGTGATGTTGCAGCTGTACAGGACTTTGGTTAGGCCACATTTGGAGTACTGTGTACAGTTCTGGTCGCCTCACTTTAGGAAAGATGTGGAAGCTTTGGAGAGGGTGCAGAGAAGATTTACCAGGATGTTGCCTGGAATGGAGAATAGGTTGTACGAGGATAGGTTGAGAGTTCTAGGCCTTTTCTCGTTGGAACGGCGAAGGATGAGGGGTGACTTGATAGAGGTTTATAAGATGATCAGGGGAATAGATAGAGTAGACAGTCAGAAACTTTTTCCCCGGGTACAACAGAGTGTTACAAGGGGACATAAATTTAAGGTGAAGGGTGGAAGGTATAGGGGAGATGTCAGGGGTGGGTTCTTTACCCAGAGAGTGGTGGGGGCATGGAATGCGCTGCCCGTGGGAGTGGTAGAGTCAGAATCATTGGCGACCTTTAAGCGGCATTTGGATAGGTACATGGATGGGTGCTTAATCTAGGATAGAAGTTCGGCACAACATCGTGGGCCGAAGGGCCTGTTCTATGCTGTATTGTTCTATGTTCTATCTATGTTCTATATTTGTATCTTAGTGAACAATGGAGACATCAAAATCAAGTCCACTCCTACCTACAATGAATATTGGCAGTTGTAACGCAGGCTTATTTTATTTATCTCCTCTCCTTTCCCTCTTTACATCTCCCTGCTAGGCATGCTGGGAAACATAAACTCAAAATCTATCACAATCAATATTCAGCCAGTACTTAATTAGAATGTAACGACAAACTGGATTCCCATTAATTCCAGCTACATATACAACAATACGTGGGAAACATCAAAAATGCAACTTCACTCCAATATTCTGGTTAATTCCACAGAAGGATTTGATAATTAGCAAAATGCTGAACCAATGAATGGATGAATCATTACTTCTTAGTTCTTAAGTTCTGATGAACAGAGCTGAATTGTTAATTTTGGGATGAATCTTCTTTTCTTTGACTCTGTCAGTTTTGTCGTGTTTTTTCGGAGGGTTTCCTGCCACGTGGCCAAGTGAAGTCTCCTGTTGTTTTTCACCAAACTCACTTCAATAACTACCACCCAATGTCACGGCACTCGCACAACTCTTGCCCCTCTTACAATGCACCATTCCCTGAACAACTCACCACTCAGCAGATACCTGCTGAAAGACTGGCATCCCGGGAGCTGATGCCACCGTTAAAAGGCCACTGTGCACCTGGACAAGCAGGTTGTCATTTCCCCTCCCTGGCAATACAATGGCACAGCAGCCACAGAGCTAGGCTGCTGATGGCACATGGTCAGTACGGCTGACCCTCACATACACCATTCTCTCACTATTGTCACTGTTTAACAGCCGTGCCCCACAGTTCATCTGCCTGGAGCCACATCTAAATGCTCTCTCTAGGTCACCACTATTCTGCCCCCAATGTCCAAGCAGTTTGTCATTGTCCAGTAGGGGAATAGCTCATACAGACAAGCATTTGGACAAATTCCAAACATGAGCCTTAATTTACAGCCAACAAAAGTGAACGCAATCAAAACCAAGAGAGGCTACAGTTCATCCCCACAGTGTAAACCAAAATGCTCGCATGCTGACAAGTGACTACTCTACAGTTCATGGTGGTCTTCTGCACTCCGCCATCATCTACTGGAACTGGATGTCAGTCAGGTCCTGTCTGTCACGCTCAGGGACAGCTTCATCCTCCCTAAAGTCTGCTGCCTTGTCCTTCTCCAATTCTGACAGTTTTTCAGCATCTGTCACATCACATCTATGCTATATTGGAGGCCCCCTAGTCTGATCCAAGCAGTGCAACCATATTGCAATGGCCATATCATCTACTCCACCATGACCTGGAACTGAGCATGGACAGCACTGTATCTACACTTCCTGTAGATACCTCACAGCCCAAGGGGCACTGCAGCATTGACCTCTCCAGGTACTCATCCTCCACTCTGGCTGTTGCTGCTCCCAGGCCTATCATTGGCCCTGGTCCTCCTGCATCTGTGTTCTCCTTCTTAGGAAGGCAGCGGCTCTCTCAAACTTTCCTGTAAGTGGTGTAGCTGTGCAGCAACCTGGAGGGGCCTCACACACCATGGCCTCCACTTCCAGAAGTCGCTGTCGTGCACTAACTTCGGTGGCGATCCTCACAGTGGCAGGGAACATAGATGATTCTTGCTGAAGATGACAGAAGGAACAAAAAGGTTTTCAGGTCTCAGCACAGCCTGCAGATGGGAGCTGTGCACCTTCCTCTAGACAGTGTGACGTGTAGCTCCCCGGGGCCATAGCTCCATCATTCATTCAGCTTCAACCTCAGCACATGCACCAATGCAGGGAAGATGCCTCACTGGTTGGGGAGATTGACACATTCCATCAAAAAGGGACAGACTGCTGTGCTCTGATCCCCTTTTATTCAGACACATTCAACCTACACTGCATTCAGTAGGTATTCCTTATCTGACATATAATAAGGTAATGCTCTCCATCTCCCACAGTGCCTTTGTAAGTTTCATAATTAATGGGGGGGCTTGGGCAGATGATTGACCATGGACTGCATGTAACGTGCCTGTAACTGATGGTACTGAACACGCCCCTGGATAACAGAGGCTCATACCTAACTGGACTAAGTATTAGCCTCCATCTACTTTCCAATGTGGACATTTGGTTGAATAAACGTACAGTATATTTGCCAACTCAATGAGCAGTACAGCAAGATCCCGGACAGATCCCTACTGACAAGCATGAGAAATAGCCAGTATGTTTCTGTGTGAAAGAGTACATCAGAGGGACCTCGATAATCCGAATATCAATTATCCAAATATCAGATTATCCAAAGGAGATCTCGAGGTCCCGATAGAAACATTACATCAAAGACGTGTTTCCAACACTGATCGCGTCTTTTGTTTACAATGATTAAAAATGAACTCCACTTACTGAAATGTTGCCGAGAACAATCCTGGACATCGATGGGAGCCCAGGCGCCATCCGCAAATGACGAACCTCCCGCCCTCCCTCTCTCTCCCTCCAGTTTCCCTGGAGTTCTACACAGGCATGTACCCTGAATCCCCTTAACCCCCTTCTGCAGATAATCTCTCCAACATTGTCCTGTACAGGCTGCCCTGGAGGGTGGGGTGGAGTGGGTCGCAATTGGACAGGGTGGACAGGATGGTTAGGGCATGGGGGCACGGATAGGGTGGGCAGAATGTAAGTGGGAGCAGGGGCGGATGGGGGCATGGATGGGCTTAGGGGTCGGATGGGGTCGAGGTTGGATGGGTTTTGGACGCCAGGCAGGCAGAATTGGAAGGGGTTGGGGTTCGGACAGGGTGGGGGTCTTGCATGCAGTGTGCTGCTGCCTAGCCTCCTGAATGGGGAGCAGACATAGCAAGTGCTCACCGTGTCAATCCCACTGAACTGATGGGGGTGTGTGAGGAGGCTTCAGTAATGCTGCAGGTCCCTCACACACAAATGTGTGTCTGATCAGAAACAAATCCTGAGACAGAGAGAAGGACCAAGGCAGGCAGAGCGAGGAAAAAGGAAACTTCAGAAAACTCCGAGCCCCAGAGGAGAGGCATTGAATCAATTAACCGAATAATCAATTATCCGAACAAAATAGTACCTGCTCATCTTATTCGGATAATTGAGGTTTCCCTGTATATACTTTGCACATTCTCATTAGAAACTTGCAGTTAAAGGAAAATTAATTCCTCAAGACAGAGTTGGTGGATACTCTCAGCTCATGAAACAAACACTCTAAAAACTGCAAAAAACCTACTGGTAGTGAGTCACAGAAAGCATTAAATCTGATTCATTACAGACCTTGACTTTTCTGGTAAACTTCATTTGCTCCTCAATTCTATACACATTTCTCTTGAAGCCAAGGAATTCCTAACATCATACCCTGAACCCTTCTGCGGAGAGAGGGAAAGAATGTTGGCTGGTGTTAGGCAGTTGGTTCCTTAATTCTTTAAAAGTGAAATAATAAGTTAAGTGCTATTATTGGGAGAAATAAGAGTGTAGTGGAAATACATTTAAAAGTAAATTATGAGGTAAATCAGCTCTTTAAAAATCAATAGCAAACATTAGTAATGCTACTGTCGCCATTCCCTGTGAAGTAGTTGTCTGTTGAATCTCCAAGTAGTAAACATTGGGCTGTACTTGTCAAATTGCCAACTACTATCTGCAGCATGATGTAACTTTCAAAGCACTGTTTTCTTCTGAACACTGCAGCATAACAGGCAAACCTTTGAAAGCGTCGGTTTGAACTGCATCTCAATAGTGTGCATGTCTGGATCCAGAGATGAAGACGGGGCACCCAACCCCTGACTGAAAAGCTGAAACAGAATTATGGATCACACCCTCATCAACAATCTTAATGCGTGGTGTTTCTGATGGACAAGGTATCAGTGATAACCAGGGTTATATAATGAAATCAGACCTCAGCACTTGATAGGGTGCCTGCCCTTGATACGTTACAGACATCTTTAGTCTTATGTACACTTGTATTTCCAAGGAGTATGTGCCCTCAAATAAAAGCAGGAAGTGCTGGAGAAACTCTGCAGGTCTGGCGGCACTTTTGGAGAGAGAAACACAGTTAACACTTGGAGTCCTGTACACATTTTCTTCAGAGCTGCTGGATTCCTCCTGCTCTTCCTGTTTTCTGTCAGTTATCCAGCATCTCAGCGTTTTGCTTTTTTTTGAGTATGTATCCTGCTTATTCTTCCTCACAAAATGTAACTCCTGATACCTATCTATATTTAAGTTCATTTGCCAATTACACAACCATTCTGCAAGTTTATTAGTCCCTTGCTATGTATTTGCAGTTCTCTCTGTATGAACTGCATCCCACAATTTAGTGCAGGAATGTCACCAGCAGCTGAAACTCAAAGTCTGGGTTTCAGTGGCAAGGCCAGGACCTGTTGGAATACTGCAATTCTGGTCTCTCTCCTATAGGAAAAGTGTTGTGAAACTTGAAAGGGTTCAGAAAGGATTTACAAGAATGTTGCCAGGTTTGGAGGGTTTGAGCCAGAGGGAGAGGCTGAATATGCTGGGGCTATTTTCCCTGGAACATTGGAGGCTGAGGGCTGACCTTATTGAGGTTTATAAAATGAAGAGGGACATGGATAAGGTGACTTGTCAATGTCTTCGCCATTGAGTAGGGAGCCCAAAACTAGAGGGAATAGATTTAAGGTGAGAGGGGAAAGATTTAAAAGGTCCCTAAGGGACAATGTTTTCATGCAGAGGATGGTGCATGTATGGAATGAGGTGCCAGAAGAAGTGGTGGAGGCTGGTGCAATCACAACAGTTAAAAGACATTTGGATGGGTAAATGAATAGGAAGTGTTTAGAGACATTTGGGCCAAATGCTCGCATATGGGACCAGATTAATTTAGGATATCTGGTCGGCATGAACAAGTTGGACTGAAGGGTCTGTTTCCATGCTGTACAGCTCTATGACTGTATGATTCTATAACAGCCTTTTCAGTTGACACAGATATACATACCTCTAAAATACAAAACCCAAAGGGAAGGTAAATTATCCATGGTTAATGATAGAAGTTAAAGATCACATTAGATCAAAATAAGTGGCTTATAGGAGTACCAGAAAAGTAGTAAGCCTGAGGATGCAGACCAATATAAGAACCTAGCAAAGAAGAACCAACAAATTGATGAAGAAAGGGAAAGGAGATAGGAATGTAAACTAAAGGTGGACTGTAAAAGCTTCTTTAGGTATGTGAAAAGGAAAGGATTAGCTAGGACAAATGTGGGTCCGTCAAAACAGGGGACAGGAACATTTATAGTGGAGAATGGAAGTTGGCAGAGAGCCTGAACAGTTACTTTGTATCTGTCTTCATGGAAGCAGATACAGAAAATCTGCCAGAAATCCTAGGCAACCATGGGACTTGTGTAACTAACAAACTAAGAGAAATTATTAATGAGATAATATTTAAACAATTAAACTGGATTGAAGGTTGTCAAATCTCCTGGACTAGTTTCATCTCAGATTTTTGAAGGATGTGGATAGAGAGTTAGTGGACGCACTGGACCGGAAGAGCTTTGTTAATTTGTAATGTTGTGATGAAGCAATTCAACTCTTCAAGCACTTTTTGTGTCAGCTAGGCATTTTTTAATGCCTGAAGCCCTAAATAATGTCTTCACACCTAGCCCCAAGCATTTCCCCATCTGGATGGTGTTTCCATATATCAGACATATGCCAAAACCAATGTTTCACATTTAGTTAATAGCAACATCTACAACTGTTATACTTAATTACATTAGCTGCACTCTTTTTCAATTCGCTCGTGCTCACAATTCAACACAACTTCTAGTTTAGCATGATATGCAAATCTGGATATATGTAGCTCAATTTCAAAATTGAGGTTATTTATATTTAGATAGAATAATTAGGTCTCTGGCACCATTCACGAGAGGGTATTATTCATATTTTTCTGCCTGTCTGAGTCTATTCTTCTAATGTATTCCAATTTTCTTCCTTCTTACCTAACAAATAATTTCCTAACAATAGGACAATCTTAGCTCCAATCCCATAGAGGTTAAATTTACCTCACAGCCTCTTTGGTGGATCCTTATGAATGTCTGTTAAAATCCAAAGATATGAAATTCATTGACAAGACTCACTGGATTTATGACTTGATTTAAAAAACTTCATTGGTTTACTTAAATATAGCCTGCCTTTCATAAAATCATACTTCCTCAGTTTATACTTATGTTGTCCTAATAATTATCCCAGTACTGATGTTGAAATTCAATGCTGCGTTGTTACTTAATTTGTTTCAGCATCCATTCTAGAGCTTATGTCACTCTTTCAGTGAATATAGTCAGAATTCATCAGAAAATTGCATGAAAATACAAAGCAAGGGAAAGAGAAATTCAGAACTTGTCAGTTTTAAATGCATGAACCCACCTGCTTATTGGCCTTCAGAACTGTGCGTAAAGTTGCTATCTGCTCACGTTTTGTACTGAGCAGGGATTTCAGTTTCAGGATCTCTTCCATCAGAACCTCTTTGTCCTTATCAATCATTGGCGCCAACTCCCGCGCAGCTGCCCTTTGCCGTGACAATTGCAGAGATCGGTCAACTGCCTTCTGCAGATGTTTGATCTGATCCCTTATGATAGCGTTCAGGTTGTAGATGTTCATCGGCTCCTTTCTGATGTCACTCGTGTCAGAGACAGGGGAAGAAGGTGGAGCAGTTATTACAGGCGAGACTGTGGTGTTGGCCATTTTTGTCGGGCTCTGGTGTGCGTTTTCTTTACCAACCTCTGTTTTGTCTTTTGGGGAATGGTCTGGTGAGCTTCTCGAGTCAACTGGTGAGGCCATGCCTCTTCGGGCAAGTCGCGGAGACAAAATACCTCTTGGGTCATCCGGTCCTTTCAGACTTCCACTGCGGGTGACCCTGCTTTGCCTGTAATAGTCCAGCATGACCCTGTTAGGGGTTTCATTATTACACAAGCAAACATGGTGATAGAGCTGTGCAAGTTCCTCACTAAAAGTTACTAATTCATCCTGGGCTGTGTTGAGAGTGTTATGCCCATCATTTGCCATGTCTGTCAGTGTTTTGATTTCTGTTTCAAAATGTGTTATTTTTTCATTATATTCTTTGTTCATTTTCTCCAAACAGCTCACTTGCTGATCTAGCTCTTGCACACGGTTTTCATATTTTGTTTTCTCCTCTGTGTAGGTCTCCACACATTTGTTGTATTTTTCTTTCAAGCTTTTGAGTTCAGCTTTGAGATCAATTACTTCTGTGATTGCTACTTTATATTTACATTCAAGAATCTCTAATCCATTTATGTCCACCTCATAATCATGTGTTTCTTCTCCAGACTCCCGTCCTTTCTCATTTTCCAGATTGGTCTTTAACTCCTTGTTGACCTGAAGCCTCCTCATTGCATTGACATGTTCTGTCAAACTATGAACTCGTTCATGTTGCTCAGTAAGTGCTCCCTTAGTATGTTCCAGTTGTGTCTGTGATTCTTGAAGATTGACCAAGAGGATGGCCTTTTCCCGCTCTACCTGCAGTAAAAGTGAAATAATAAATTGAGGATGTTATTTTATCATTAACACCTTTGGACCCACAAATATATAATCTCCATTTATGAACAACCCCAATTCTACAGTTAAGATGATAATCAACTGACTTTCAAAGATATCTTGATCTAATCCCAATATTTCTTAGAATTTTGTTGTATTGTGCACCTTTTTCACAATCTAGTATGTTGAAATATCCATCCTGTTTCCTGATAGCCATTTGCTACATCTGCAGGAATTACAGCACAGTGTACTTTACCTTTGTTTGTAAAATGAGCCTACTATAGATGCCCATGGTTTGTAGTTCATGTGCTGGCATGCAGTTTATACCAGAGAATGGAACGACTGCTTATTTCCAAATATTTATGTGGCAATGTACTATAAGAGAAGGCACTGAAATTTTCTATGGAAGTCACTTTGAAGCGAAGATAAAAGTCCTATGAACAGAGCACTTCAATGGTTCACAACAGAATTCCATGGCATCACATCATGATGTAATATTCCACTCTTATAGAAGTGCAGCAAAATGATATAGTACCCTTACTGATAAACATAGAGTGATAGTCCATTGCTCTTGCACATCCCTTGTGCATGTGCAGACTCTGCCCTCAGTGTCCACTGGCTGAAAGTTTCCGTAGGCATTGGCACAGCCTGGACCCCTCCATCATATTGCCCCTTCCCACTTTCACAATCATGATGTCAGGAAAACTGCAACACCATGGTAACCGTTTACTATTTCTGAAACCGTCTCTGAAAACTGAACCTGGAGGTCCCGACAGACTGTGATAAAATATCAAATCAGTGGGGTAAACAGCTTCTTTTCCATGGGCACAATGACAATATCTCAATGGCAACATGAAGCAAATGGTTAATGTTCCAGCCCACAGACAGGAAACACACCAGTTAATTGCTATATGAATATTACATCACCGTAACTTCCACAATATCCATCTTTTCAATCATTTTATACAGTCTTGGTGTCCTGGGTCACTAGAGGTTTTCATCAAAGATCTTCAGACAGCACCTTCCAAACCCACGACTATTTCCATCTAGAAGGACAAGGGCAGCAGATACATTGGAACATCACCACCTGTAAGTTCCCCTCCAAGCCACTTACCATCGTGACTTGGAAATATATTGCTATTCTTTCAGTATTGCTGGGTCAACATCTTGGAATTCCCTCCCTTATGGCATTGTGGGTCTACCTACAGTACGTGGACTATAGCAGTTGAAGAAGACAATCATCACCACCTTCTGAAGGGGCAACTATCCAGCAAGGAAAATAAATGCTATGCAGCCAACAATGCCCATGTCCCATGTATGGATAAAGCTAAATAAGAAGTATAATTTGATCCTAGTTAAAATCACTGGTAACCAGATCAGTATTTATCAGAATCATTACTCCCCACTCATCACCGATAGAAGTTGGGAGAAAAATTAAACAACATCAGCTGTACATTGATACTTTTTGCTTATTATCGAAGGGTCTTTCAAAATGCAGTGACTTTTTTTGTTTGATGACTTGTGTCACAAAGCTGATCCTTTTACAAGTTATATTGTCCTTGATTTTTTTCAGAGACGTTCTTAACGACCTAAGGTCTGAAGTTTGAATGGTTCACTGGGGACCTTTTGATTATACATTACAGATAATGCTTCAGGCAGAAAGCTTTCAAGTATTTTTTTAAAAAACTGATATAATCAAGGGGGCACGGCTAGTTCTCTAGTTACACAGGTCAGTTCAGTTTGCCGGTTAATTGAGTCAGGGTCTCAGTTGAAACTGGATGCACTGCCCCTCCTTCTGCCTTTCTGACTTCATAAACTGTAAGCTTCTTGTGTCAATTTTATTCTTTGTCCCAAGGGGTTTGCTTATTGGGATTGTTGTAAATATTTTGGAACAGCATCATTAAGTTAGGATAACCTCTCAGGTTCAGGTAGGATAAATCATTCGGGTATTCTAGTTTTGGTTCGTTGTGTTTCATTCCGCAATTTTGTAAATAAATTCTATTGTTTAAAACTTGACAGTCTGGCTAGCTAATTCACTCTGGGACTATCCACTGTACACTTAGCTGAAATAAGTGGCAAAGTTACAGTCTGGGCTACCTGCTTAAAAATGTTTTGAGGGGTTGGGTCTGCTCCATAACATGTGTAACCTTGTAGTGTAGCCAGATAAAATAAGCTTATATCGAATCAGGGTGCCAGCAAGTATTACACCGCAAGTATTATATCAAGTGGGAGCGTCAGTGGATTGTCGAATCATTGCTTCAGTACTTGCACTTTCCCTCGGATCAATACCAGAATCTATTCTGATAGGAAGACAATGCAACAAAGTTGCAGCTTTACCCAGATAGATGCAGCATTTCTTCCATTTAAAGCAGTGTTTTGCACGTGTCTTTTTTTTATTGTGTGACTGGGATTTTCTTTAGATGGGGAAATTGAAATTACAAATATCACGGTTTAGATTTTGCAGCAACAAACCTAACTGATACTGCAGCCATGCCATCTTGGTGGTTAAAGATTGCCTGCCCTCCATAAATGCAATCATATTAGAAGAGACTATATAAAAGAGTCTAACTGTTACCCTCGGTCAAAATTTGGAACTTATTTAATTATATACATTCTACTGGCGCGAGAGTCAGTCACCAGAGGACATGCATTTGGTTTATTTGACAAAAGAACTAGAGGTGAGGTGAGGAGATATCTTTTTAGCAGTGAGTTATGATGATCTGAACACACTGCTCAGGAATCACCTTCAAAATAGAACTGAGTATCAACTTGAAAAAGAAGACTTAGCATGGTTATAAGGATAGAACAGGGCAATGGGATTAATGGGATATCAGTTTAAAAGAGTTGACAGAAGTAGAGTGGACCAAATGGCTTCTATCTGAATTATTTGATTTTATAATTCTGGATACAACCAATGTGAAGCATCCAGTAGTCAGAATATGAGGATGGTATATTCTATTTCAAATTTAAACACATTCAATAACAGAGTTTGTTGCACAAATGCAGGCATTGTACTTACTTTGGAAGTGTTTAAAATCTAAATTCATGGGTCACAGGTTCATTAGTAAATTTCATGGTGGAGGCGGTCAGTGAGTTGGGCAACCTGAGAAATAGCAATAACTAGCAGAATGTTTTATTTCAATAACACAGTGACATATGACACAGTGCCACAAATGGGGGTAACCAAAGCTTTGTCCAAGAGGAAAAATGTTAACATTGTTTTAAAGTGGGAAAAAGAAGCAGAGATTTGCTGGAAGGGAATTCCAAAGCTTAGGGACTGAAGGTATCATCACCAACAGTGGGGCTGTACTGTAAAGGCTGGAGTCAAGATTAGAGTGGTGCTGGAAAAGCACAACAGGTCAGGCAGCATCCGAGGAGCAGGAAAATCTATGTTTCGGATAGCAGTCCTTCATCATGCTCCTGCCCGAAACGTCGATTTTCCTGCTCCTCGGATGCTGCCTGACCTGCTGTGCTTTTCCAGCAACACTCTAATCTTGACTCTAATCTCCATCATCTGCAGTCCTCACTTTCACCTGTAAGGGTTTGAATCTGGCTTGTGTGATACTCTAATAAAACAGTATACATCACAGGAAAAGAAGAAATCGCACATAATCTTGCTCTGTCTGGCAGCTGCATGCCATGTTGAAGACACAGTAAGATGTAGTCACCATTAGATATGTGTCTTAAATAAAGTTAAACTTTGCCCTTTATGTTATTTGGTCATAGAGCTGTACAGCATGGAAACAGACCCTTCGGGCCAACTCGTTCATGCCGACCAGCTATCCTAAATTAATCTAGTCCCATTTGCCAGCATTTTGCCCATATTCCTCTAACCCCTTCCTATGCATGTACCCATTGTCCTCTGGCATTTTTTTCCATGCACACAACACTTTACTTCAGCAGACTTTGAAAATGTTCTTTAGCGGCACAATGAAACCAGGAGTATTGCAGGAGCAAATATGATTGGGAACACACAAGTGGCCAGAATTAGAGGAGAGCAGATAACTGAGAGGTTTGTGGAGCAAACAGGCATTTGAAAACAGGCATGAGAACTTTAAAACTGAGACTTTGCTTGAACTTACATGTTTTAAACCAAAAATCTGCAACGCTTAGAGAAAAATTGGAATTTAATTCAAACAAAAGGTCCCTACACTCCAAGGGTAATTTGCAAAATGTTCCTCTATCCCTACAAATCACAAAGGAAGATGCTTGTTCACCAAGTAGTACCTATCAGTCACCCCTTGCTTTTACACTGGAAAATAAATGGTTCTAAGTAGCTTCCGAGCAGTGGCATCGTATTTACCTTCAGCTACTGTAACTAAGGTGTTCTACTCGTGGCGTCAGGAATAGGCAATGACGGGCAGTGCACGGACCTCCTTGTTCGCAGCATCATGGAGCTTCATGATGTCACATCAGGGGGAGCCCGATACAAAATGCCTGTCCCTACTCATTCCTGTAACCAATGGATCAAAGACATAAAACACACCAACAAGAGTTCTTTGATAAACTAAAAAAAAACAAAAAAAAGTACCTATTATGGCTCAATGTGCACTTCTACAGATTTAGTCTCAGATTCTTTACTGCAGCACAAGACCTGATTGAGAAGACTTGAATGATAGATCAACATGGCTATCAGAAATAACCGAGAGATTTAACGTTCAGGGGGAAATGAGAATGGAGGTCATACCTGTATAAGCTGTTGCTTAAGTTTCTGCATTTCCGAAATGTTGAGCTCACTGAACAGATCTGAGACTAGAGCCGGGCTGTCAGTCTTTCTGGTACTTGGTGTGCGGTAATCACCATTAAGTTTTACCAAAGATCCATGAATGTGTCCGTTCACCTTTTCATCGTTATTTGGCTCACTGCCATCTTCTGAGAATTTCAGCCCATCGACTGCGATGTTTATGTGATTATTGTACATGCTGTCACTCATGTTGATGTACTGTGAGAGCTCTTTGCGCAAATTGTTCTTCTGTTCACGCTCATTCTTTAAAGTTTCCAAAGCTTCCTCCAACTGATGTTCAGCAATCTCCTTTAACCGGATAGCATCTTCCAACTGACTGTTCAGCAACACTGTCTCCTCTTCCAGGCGTTTAATTTCATGTTTGAGGCCTTCATATTCTACCTGATTACACAGAACACAAACAAAATTTAGCCTTTTGCAAATATAATCAAATTTTGCCATTAATCCACATAATACTTGAGGAGCACTTTATCCTTTAAATACTTAAAGGCACTCAAATGCTGCTGAAACTGTTGAAGTTTCCGCATCACACAAGACATCACGCCTACATAGAGCAGATACCACCAGACAGGCAGAAACGTAGCTGGTTATCAAATCAGGGTCATCAGCTTAACAAGAGTATGGGCATGCAGTGAATTGTCAGAATGCTGACGAGCTGATTAGCCCTAAGGTCTTGTGTTAAGCTGATCCCAGTTTACCAGGGGCAGATGCATAGTTCAGTTCCCAGAGCTTTGATCCTTCCATGCAAGTGTGTATGTAGCTTAAAACTATGCAGTGGAGCTAGTGCTGGAGCCAATGACATTGGTGGAAGTTTTCTCCATGGGTCTGCCTCAACCTGTGATGCGCAAGCACAAGGCGTTCATGTTTTGCATTGATTTTCAGAAGGCCTAGAAGTACTTGCTTGAGTAATACCATTGTTTGCTCGCACATGAGAAGGTTGTTAACATGAAATATCTGAACTAGCCCAACAGTTATTATAACAATTGTTAAACACATGCCAAAAATGAAGCCAGAAAATGTATTACACCACTGAGAATGCTTTATATTCAAGGTTTGAAAGTGCTGCAATTGTTTTTACTTTGTTACAATGCAATTTTGTGGGAATCATTGTAACCCCAGAAAAAGAATGGTTATTAAATAAGATTATATAGATGCAGGTAGAAACTAATTATTTATGAATTACACATACCCTTTTACAAAAGCAACCTGGAACTTTGATTTTAAAACTTGCAATGAGTTTATGGTTTTGTAAATTTATTACTTGGAAGCTTTTGATCTGTTTCCTGAACTATGGTATAATATGCACACTTGTCAAACGTGCTTCTCTCAATCAAGACAGAAATACAAATATCTGAACAGAAGTGGTTCTAAGTCTAACTCCTGGGACAGGATCACTCAAGTACTTCCAGCCTAGAAAATTCCTGTCTTTGAATTTAGAAAGCAAATTATCCACCCAGTGACCTATCCTGCTTCCTAACCGACATCTTTGTTGTTACTTTGCTATGTAGAATCTTAAGAAAATTCTTAAACTTTAACTAAGCACTGACTTTAATTTTCTGATGTATCACATCAATAATAGTTTTAAATCGCGTGGAAAGCAGACTATTTAAAATGGTTCTTTTTCCATGTTAAAAATTATTTTATAAATTATAGTTACCTACTAAATCTCTCAAAATTGTTTCAAAGAGTTGGCCTACCACGGATGTTAAGTTTAATGAGTATGCAGTTTCCAGGTATGTTTCTGCAATTATGAGGGTCATCTTTCAATCTTTTGGAATCTCTCCTGCATTTAATGAACTCAGAAAAATGTTGGGTAAATCTTTACTAATTACTAACCCCTTTGCCTTCATGATCAATGATATAAATTTTCTGAACCAGGATTTTAGTTATTTTAAGAATATTTATTTTTCCCATAACCATGCACAGTTCTATTTTGAAATGGAGGTTAAGTCAGAAAATCAAGTAAGTCAGACAAGGTCTATCAGCATCTCAAACGAGAAAAGACAATTTTGGTTGGAAAGCTTCCTTTTCAGAGATTTCATATCTAGAACAATGACTGACCTTTCTCTCTTCACCTACTGACAGACCTTTTGTATAATTTCAGCATCTTCTGGTTCTATTTCAAAAGGTGACAAGCTTGTGAATGAGGTTCTTCAGGAGTGAAGATATCGTTGGAATGGGAAAAGAATTTACAAAAACGCTAATTTAATTCATTAGATTGGATACATTGTTCCCATCATATTTGATTAAACAAATCACAAAAATGATTTATTTCCCATAACGTTTGTTATACTCACTGATCCAGAGGTTACTTCTGTTTACTTTTGCTCTCATCCAGATTTTATTTTGTTTAGTTCTTTGGGAAAATAAACTAAAATTTATGAGTTGGCAAATATATATTGGACATCATGGGATTACGAGACTGGGAACCAAATTGCACACAATGCAAAGCCCCTGACAGAGGGGCACTGACCCACCCATTGTGCTTGACTTGACAAATCACCAGCAGATACCTTCAGTCTTAAATAAAGTTAATCCAACTGAAAAAGGTCATGCAAAACACAAAAGTATGGATCCTGTTTCATGGTCACAAGAAATGATCATTTTCGAAATTCGGCAAGCTGCTGTTTCTCTGAACGTGAACATAAATCAGCAAATAAAGAAAAATATTCATTCATAACATTAAAAAAAATTGAGAAATGATTGCATGAATTACATTCAAAACTCTTGAAGTTTTCTTTTTACTCCCTGGAGAAGCATCAATTCGCTTTATTTAGTAGTACATAAAAAATAATAAAAGCAGATGATGAGCAAGCTAATTGACAGTTTAGAGTTACCTCAGGGCAGTCCTGCTGCAATGAGGAGCTGCAGCATTCTCAACATTTTCCAACATCTGTTCTGCGCTTATGTGGACCCGAACCTCTTTAAATTCTTAAGAGAAAGCTCATTATTTTTCCAAGAGTGAGAAAAATGGGAGTAACCCTGAATACATTAACCTCTAGAGTACAGAACTGTTTATTTTGTAAAGGAAGTTAATTTTCTTTGAAAGTACATTTTCAGAAGAGAAGTAGACCAGTCCATGGTGGAACCATCACATCAGCAGATGATGTAAAATTGCAGCAACCTCTTAACAGTGAAGGAGTACATTTTCAGATGAAGATTTCTCTCTCTATTCACCAAAGGGGGAAAAAAGAGGAGTAATGTTGGGAAGAAGAGGGAAGGAGGGACTGTCACATCCAAGATGGTAGGAATATTGCTAGGAGGAGGTGGCATCACAGACTATTAGCTCAATGAAAAGGGCAGCAAGACCTTGGAATTCAGCAATGCGTGTCAATTAGCGAAGCTGTGAGTAATATGGCATTGTGAACAATCACCCAGTCAATCAAGTTTTAAATCTGAACTACTCTTCATTATACATATTTCTTTATAAATATTAATCACCAGGTACGTTGTACATCAAAGCAAGTTATTGACCGAACAGAAGGATGAAAGCAGGGATGTACTGCGTAATTAATCTGCCCTAAATGTTTGGGACATCATAAGGAGCATTATCACATAATATACTTCATTTAGAATCTCTTCTTCATCATGAATATGGGAAAGGGGCATAACCAACATTGTTGTGTATCTACATCTTACTCTGTTACAACGATGTATTCATAATTAAGTGGGTGGACTAAGGGCTTTGTTTTTAAAACTGCATTAATAGTTCTTGCACTGAATTTTATCGATTTTAGCTCAACCATAATCTAGTGCATTGCAAAACTAAACTCATCACATTTTACACTACACTGGAGAGTAATAGGCACCAATGGTGCTCTCCAGTACAGGGAACATTCTGCACCCTACACTTATTTCATTCTCCATTTCCAAAGTATCTATAAAAAAAGTGTCACAAATATTACCATATCTTTAATGAATGGATTGAAAGATATTGGTGCATTTTACCATTTAAATTGATCAGAGCTGTTCATCACATTGCATTCTTACGGTTTCACTTTGTTGTCAGTGAGGAACAGTAGAAATAGCGCAAAACCACTGGTGTGGTTCTTGCAGCACTAGCTTTTGCCAAATGTTACTGGGTTTTTCTGGAAGGCAGACATATGATGATTCATTGATCTGTATCAGGGTGTGACAAATCAGTAAATACGTATATAGCTGTTGGTTAAGCAAAAACACTCGACAGAAGGAACCTTGGCAAAGAAATAGTGGGTAGATTTCTCCAGACAATTTGAACACAATTTATGTTATATTTATCTTGGAACAAGTAGCTTGCCTAGTGTCTAGGCTGCTGAAAGGCTTGTGGTAAAGCTGATAGGGGAAAAAGTTAGTTCTCTCAATCCTTCTAAACAACTGTGGGATTATTTTGACTTCCATAGGAATTGCAAAATGTACAAAATTTATTTGATAACTGGGTAAACCCTGTACCTAATTTTGGCTTTAACTGAAATTATTATGTAAAGGAAAATCAGGAAATGTGTTTAATGGGTGGTTGAACCAATATTGTTTTTTACACAATCATTTAAAAGTCAAATTTAACAATTGCTTTGAGTTCCTTGAATGTCTAACTGATAATCAAGTCTTAAAAGGCTGATAACATCTTGGGTTTTAAAAGTAGATTTACTGACATAAATGAGAACTTCAATTGGCCCATGTAAAAGAATACAGAAAGTCTGATTTCAGCACTTTAGAGAGGTCACTGCAGTATGCGATCTTTTGCCGAATGTTCCACTGTTATCCATTCACCAATCTACACCCTACGAATAATACATATCTCAATCATCAACCATCAGCCTCAAGTGAAGGGCATGCCTCCTCCCACAGCAACATAAGAAAAGCACATTGCGTAATCTAACAATAGCCTTCTGGTCTAGTAATATCACTCACACTTTTTCCAATGGAGAGATAGAGTGCAATGACCTGCATCAGAAGAGATGTAATTAAATATTCAAAAAAGAGAAGATGCATATTTCATACACAATACAAAAAAAAGGCAACAAGACCACAAACACATTAAAAGAGGGTGACAGAACATCACACATTGATGGTATTCTCTCTACACAGATAGTTTGTATTCTTCACTTCTTTTACTGTGGTCATTTAAAACAGTAAGATTGTTCTTTGGGTAAAGCTACCTCTGTCCAATAGCCAGTTTATATAGGCTATTGGCTAAAATGTAACAGGGTAAAGCATTGTTCACTTTTTTTCATCAGGATCAGGGCATTTGCCCAGAATTAAAATTACAAATTAACAATTCAAATTACACAGATGGTTGGTGGAATTTACACAATACCAATGAACTACCAAAACTAACAGAAAGAAAATTGAAGGAGATTTGTCACGATGCTATTCTGGCTTTATCTACATGCCAGAATTAAAAGCATATTGATAAACCTTTGAAAACAAACAAAATCAGCAGGCATCTAAACAATTAAAAGAAAGATGGGGTTAGACAATGAATTCTCAAATGTATTGGCTACTTTTGGTGTAGTCAATCGAAAAATTAACAAGAAATATATGAACTAGATAAAAATAGGAGTTTAGGCACATGCTGGATAAGGTTAGAGTACCAATATCACCAAACAATGTTACAACTGTAAAACAAAATGTGCAGTGATCGACAGTTTTCCTTGAATACCAATTGCTATTCGATTTGCAAAACAGGCTGCCGTTCACTGAAGAACATGAAAGATGACACTGGAAAGTATAATGTACCTACAATGTATAATGTCAAACCCCTGATAATTAATCAGTTTACAAAAACATCATATACTTTATCCCTCCTCTCATTTCATGTTTATTTCCCTTACATTTATTCAGGTTCCTCAGGCACAATAGCCAATGTCAACCAATAGGGCAGTTGGGCTGACTGTGTGTTTTAAGCTTCTGTTCCTACAATGATCAGGGATGCTAGGAGGTCAGCTAGTTTATTCTTGTTTCCTCACTTATCATTGTATTCCTCTTTCTCTGGGAAAGATAGCTCGGTCATAGGAAGTAGTGTGTGTATGGATGTGTCTTTTAGTGTTTCATTATGAAATTCATAAACAATCCACAGTGTTTCACTGATGCTAAATCAATCTAAAAGAATTTATTAAGACTTGTGTTACAATATATTGGATAATCTAAAATTTGAAATTTTAAAAAGTGGATCCTTTTAGTTGTTGAAAGTATTGTAAAGGAAATTGATAGTCAAGAGGATATTCAGCTTTAAAATTTATATCAAGACTTTAATGTTGAAATTGGTCTTCAGTAGTGGTGCCAAATAGACAACATGGCTATTTGTTTTATATCCTGCCTGATTAACTTTAAGGGAAAAGAGTTTGGTGGGATTTAAAATGAATCTGCTGATTATTGCTGCCTGTTTTACATTATTGTCAAAATTTAATTTCATCCCCTTTATTCTTTAAAGGCATTCAATTTTCTCCTTTTCCCACTCTTAATTTCCTCATTTCTAATCTCATTCCTCCTGAGAGATTATCTCTTTTGAGATTTCAGTATAACAGACAATTAGGAAGAGGTCTCCACAGTGAACAGTTCTATTTGATAGATTAGATTAGATTACAGTGTGGAAACAGGCCCTTCGGCCCAACAAGTCCACACCGACCCGCCGAAGCGCAACCCACCCATGCCCCTACATTTACCCCTTACCTAATACTATGGGCAATTTAGCATGGCCAATTCACCTGACCTGCACATTTTTGGACTGTGGGAGGAAACCGGAGCACCCGGAGGAAACCCACGCAGACACGGGGAGAATGTGCAAACTCCACACAGTCAGTCGCCTGAGGCAGGAATTGAACCCAGGTCTCTGGCGTTGTGAGGCAGCAGTGCTAACCACTGTGCCACCATGCCACCCAAATGCCGTGATAGTTCCAAATCACCATGCCGTGATAGTTCCAACCTTCATATGCTGGCCATTGCCTGAGTAGCAGAGCTGTGATTTGAAATGTAATTAGTGGAATAGCGAATGTGATTGTGCATCTTACTCCTTCTTCACCAAATAGGTTTGACAACACTCAGCATGGTGAGATTAAAATCAAAACCTTCTCTAATACAACTATAATCATATCCTTATAAATCACCACACTTATCACCACACCAAACTTCTGTCCCCTATCTTCCAGCTGTCATGTGCAACTCCACTTGAATCTCTCCAGTTATTTACCTCATTCACAGCACCAAAACAACCTGACCAAGAACCATGAGCACACTCAACAACCTTTCATTTGTTCAGGTTTACCATTTTCACCAGCACTCCTGCTCCCCTCTCTAACTCAGCTGTCCTTTCATTCATCTCTCTCCAATGGCAGCTGAAGCATGTTCGTCACCCCAATACACTGACCTCTTTAAAAAAAACTCCCCTAAGCTGTCTCCTCTTTCACCTGCTCCTACTCTTTGGCACTATACTCATGGGTTCAACATCCACATTTATGCTAGTCAGACACAACTCTGTTTCTCTGCCACCTCTCTCACTGCCTTTCCTACTGCTGTCCTGTCAGACTGTGTGCAGAAAATCCAGTCTTGACAGGCTCATCTACAATCATCAGCTTTGGACCAGCTCTGTACATTCATTATTAGCACTATCCCCCACTCCATCCTTCTGCAGTAGACTAAATCAGTATACAATTGAACATCATATACAATTATCCCTCGGAGATCGTCTGACCCTGTATTTTCCATATTAGCAAATCAATTCCCTCCACTTCCATTGAGGTCCATTACTGTCTTCAGCAGTTTCTACACCAACCATTAATTCACCTTTCCACTTCCCCCTGCACCTTTAAGACCGTACGTAAATCCATTCTTTTATACAAACCTCTATGTCTCTCCGAAAAGCCCTATGTTTGCATGTGCTCATTTTTTTCCTCAAACTTCTGAAATGCCTTGCTTTCCTACATTAATATATAACATGTAACTTTATGTTGTATCACAATGTAGTTACAGAGTTGTGTCCTCCCTCCTGTCTATTAACCTCATCCAGAACGCAGCTGATGGTCCACCTCTTCCACTTTGTCCCTTGTATCAACTTTAGTCATCATGAGGTTAACGTTTATGTTTAAATCCCTTGAGAATCCAAAATGATTCCTAAGCTCGACAGCTAGGGTTGCCAACAAGCCTCGATTATCCTGGGTCCTCCTAAAATTAATGCCACATTTTCTGGATGCTCCTATGAGCAATCCAATCGCAAAAGCATAGAGACATTTATTTCTCCAGTTTTGCCCTGGCCAGATTCCCAAGAGTTCACACAGGGTTGCAAAGCAAACAGAATGTAGCATAGCTTTAGCAACACACAAAATCTGGTTAAACTATTCAACGGATACACTGGTTTCTGGAGCACAGAGAATGGGGTGTTGATGGGAAAGTGGGATGCAGACTGTCACTAATGGCATCAATCAAATTACTATTATTGACAACTGGTGTAGTCAATGATATCCAGACATACAGGAAGTTAGAAGGCAGGAAGAGGGCATATGATGGAACTTCCCAGGATATGGTTGACAACCCTAATGACAGATATGAAGAACAGCTCAATGGTAGGAATCATCATTGGGCAACTACACTGTTCATGCTATTAAGAATCAATGCTGCAGCCCCTCACTTCATTTGGGTGTGTAAGAGTTAATCTATTAACATGCAGGTAAAAAATAAAATTACAAAGCAAAGAAGAGGGATTGGAAAATCAGAAGTTCACACTATAAGCCCACACATTAATTTTAAGTCAGTAGCTTTAAAATACAGTTTGCATGGAACATGACTACCCACAAACTGATAGCCTCAACAGTTTGGATAAAAGCAACAAGCATAGGGTCCTGCAGTTTTTGGTTCTCATGTCAAGTTACAACTTACATTAACATTTAAATGTATAAAGCTTGAGCTTGTAGTATGACAGCAATAGAATGTATGCCCCAGCTCACATTAAGCTAGTGACAATTTGGTCTTGGTTTCCTAGATGTATGCAAGGCTGGTTCCGAATGCCTTCCTTTAAATGCACTGTCAATGTCTTTGCTCCAGCTGATAAGGCTACATTACTATTAACATGGCTAAAATATGCTGAACTGAGATGCTCTATTTATTTAAGGCCTGCTGTCTAAACACACACTGATAATCACTCAACAAACACAGTGACTGTGATTAATAATGGGATGATAACACTAGTGGGAGCAGACATTTTAGGAAGTACGAAAGCCATTTCTTCTTTCTTGATCCTGCTTCTTATTTCTGCTACTTTTCTTAAATGTAAAAATACTTAGTTTTGCCTTTTATCTTGACCCAAAAGGTTACTGTGCACCCACCTCAGGATCTTAGATATTAGAAGAAAAGTTGGAAAGTTACATATTTAATTAATGAGTAAAGCCTGAAAGAGACCAGCCTCAATCTGTTCCACATCCAGTCTGCACAACAGCAGAATTTATAGCATGCTCTCAAATATTACAATAATTTTGAAGTTAGATTGTGTTTTGTTTCTTGAAGCTATTAAGTGCATCCGCTATCTTTTAAAAATCTGGTCTTTCTTACAATTTTTGACGAAGTTTGAATTATTTTTAGACTGAAACTCTTATCCTGTTGAATGGATAGAACAATGTTGTAAATTGTCCTTTAGACACTAACAAGTTGAACATTTATATAAAATTGTACCTGCTATTTAATTGTTCACAGGTTTAATTTCCATTTGGTCCATGCCTGTCTCTGGAATTACTGCGGACTGCTGGCCCACTGACTTAACAATAATTAACAAGATTCCACAGTAAACAGACTAAAGATTCATTCTAAATAACAGAGATAAACCATGAATATTACATGACTGCACAATGCAAAAAAAAACCTCCCTAAATACGGATATCTTAGATAAAACCAAAGTGCAATCAATTTCAATTCTGAGATTGTACTGCGATTTCTACTTGGGATGGTGGAAGCAGCTAATGAAGTTTCCATCACCAATAAATACCTGATTTTGCTTGAGGGTTGAGACAAGTTTTTGCAGAGTAATGTTCTCCTCTTCCAGCTCAGTGTAATCCTGCAGAAGCCTCGTCTCACGAAACTTGTACTCTCGGATCTCATCTTTCATCCGTATTCTTTGCAGCTCCAACATTTCATTATTCTAAAGAAGAGAAAAGAAAGATCAAATTGAGATGCTTCAATGCATCTAATGGTCGACTATCTTCTTGAATGTCTTTGATGAACCGCCTTTTTGCTTCGAGCAGGCTAAGAGATCTGAAGAACCAGATACAATTTTTGTCACAATGGTGTTACACAAAGTAACAAAATAGCATGATTCAGCTGGGTTTACATTGCTGCCTGGAACCTTTATTAATAGATGCACATAAAGTATGTAAACCACTTAATCTTCAAAACAGGGCCATTCGAAAGGATTGACTGACAACTTATGTTTGACAAAGAAGACTACTGACCTGAATTTATAAACCAGCATCAAAATTCAATCTATTTCTTGTGCAAAATATGTTTTCCATCCAATGCAATTTAAAAATAGAACTAAGGACAATTTATTCCCAGAAATAACCTTTAGTCCATGAGATGTATGCCTTAACAGTAATTTGGCTGGATCACTGACATTTGCATTATATTTTTCAAACTTTCCCAGTTCTTCCTTCCTGCGAGGATATGATTAAATGTTGGTCAATCAACATGTACAAGATAGTCCACCCAAATAATCCCTAACCTCACTAATGTTTATATGCACACTTTCTATTGGAAATCAATGGCTAGCAACAGAATGGACTAGCAGTAAGGATATGTATCAGTGGCCTAGCTTGAAACTCTACTTCAGTTTAGAAGTAGAGTGAACTTGGCACCTTTCTGGTTAGTACTATTTATTTACTCACTCAACTAACCACCGATTTACATTGTCTTTGCTCTGATCTGCAAACAGACCCCTGGTATCTCACAGCTCTTTTTATTGCAGAGTAATTACAACTCAGAAGAAGCAGTTTCATTTTTTATAGGACAAGAGAAAATGCCATTAGTGTGTGACATTTTAAACTTAATTATCATATAGAGTGCATTTTATCATTTGTTTGTTGATTTATCTCATAGGAAATCTCCTATACCTCAATATATCTTGAATCTGAAACCAACAGCACTTCATTAGTTTTTCTAGTTACAGTATGGTAACAGCCGGATATTCTTAGATTAGATTACTTACAGTATGGAAACAGGCCCTTCGGCCCAACAAGTCCACACCGACCCGCCGAAGCGCAACCCACCCAGACCTATCCCCCTACATTTACCCCGTCACCTAACACTACGGGCAATTTAGCATGGCCAGTTCACCTAACCTGCACATTTTTGGACTGTGGGAGGAAACCGGAGCACCCGGAGGAAACCCATATTGGATCCTACACTCTTCACAATGGTTTTCCTCAGTTACATTTGGAATTGAGTTAACGACAAGAAGCTCACTTTGGTGAAGTAAAAAAGTCAAACACAAATACGTGGTCAGATTTTTAAAGACACAAAGAGATATCTTTATAAGATGGTAAATACATGGACAATTGCAAACATAGCCAAGAAAGCCCAGTACATCTCTATTTTCCGCAAAGGTTCAGAAAAGCCCACCTCCACTCCCCACCCCACCATATTGGGGTTCATCAAGAGCACCCTGAGCTGCTGCATCACTGCATGGTTTGGGAATTGCACTGTCTCGACCCTACAACGGATAGTGAGGACAGCTGAGAGGATCATAGGGGTCTCTCTTCTCTCCGTTACAGATATTTACTTCACACACTGCATTCAAAAGGTGAAGAGCATTGTGGAAGACTCCACACATTCCTCACTCAAACTCTTCTCCCTCCTGCCATCTGGCAGAAGATATCATTCAGGCTCTCGCGGCCAGACTGTGCAACAGTTTCTTCCCCCAGGCCATCAGGCTCCTTAACACTGTATGATCAGACTCTATTCCATCTGAAACTCTTTGCATGACTTAGAATTGCTGCTAGAGCAATGTTTTATTAATTATCATTCTTTTACTACACTGTAATTTGTACACCACTGTGCCTATTGTCTTGACATGTCAGGAATTACTGTACTGTCTTGTGTGTTTTGCACTTCCTACGCACTTTATGCCACCCTGTGAATGATCATGTAGCTTGTGTTGCCCATGTAGCACCGTGGTTCTAGAGGAACACTGTCTCATTTTTTACTGTATTAGTTCTATATGGTAGAGATGACAAATAAAGCTATTCTTGACTCATGACATTCAGGGTTTAAGCAGATACCTGAAAATCAAGAATGCTTTAGTAAAATTCTGAAGGGAAAAGGCAGATTTTGTGGTGTATCAAAATCTATTTCTTTAGAACTCCTACATCAGTCTCCATAGTGATCAGAAGACAAGTATACATTACTGTGTTTATGACTCCATCGAATCTTCTCAGTTTAGTACTTCCTGGCACAATGACAAATTCATTTTAGGCTGTGGGTTTCTTGTTGAGGATTGCTTGTTATAAAACAAATAAGGTAAAAACAATGACTGCAGATGCTGGAAACCAGATTCTGGATTAGAGCGGTGCTGGAAAAGCACAGCAGTTCAGGCAGCATCTGAGGAGCAGGAAAATTGACGTTTCGGGCAAAATCCCTTCATCAGGAATAAGGGCTTTTGCCCGAAACGTTAATTTTCCTGCTCCTCGGATACTGCCTGAACTGCTGTGCTTTTCCAGCACCACACTAATCCAAAATAAGGTGCATTGCAAAGGAGTTTGCTGCTAAAACACTAATACATTGTAGTATTAGATGTAGAGGAACATGGAAACGTAAAACTTGCCTGCATAGGTCTAAAGAAGATGAAATATCCTACTTTTACTGAATTGGAACATCCTTTATTCTTAAGAAAAAACTTACAATTAAGTAATATTTGTCCCAAAACTGGGACATCCACCATCCAGAAGTGAAGCAACTACAGAATAACACCATCATTTTCACATCATCCACCTTCCTAAGTGTTGGTAATAAAGCACTGTGCCTCCATACAGGTTAGGTCAAAACCCAAAGGTTCTCTAACTATCATTATAGTATCTTCACCACATTGATTTTGGTTGTCCAAGGTAGCTGGGCACTACCAACCTCTGGCTCCAATGAGAGATGATCAAGGAATGCTGGCCTTTAAACAAATCAAGGTGCAACCAAAGACATAGGTTTTAGGGGTCTCGGTATCACTGTTCCTCAGCCCTTTAAGGATCCTGCAGAAATTTATCAATGATCCACTTTATGTAAGAACTACCTCATGTGAGTAGGAAGATAGGTTTGAGTGTCCGCAAGGTATTAGACAGTCTCAGTAGATGTATTATTTAGAAACTGTAGTTTAGTTGATAAGATTCCATACTGAAGTGGTGCTATGAGGTCAGCAAATCTGGAAAGACAGGTTTACCAAATGCACACCCCTCTTTGAGGTTATTTCTGATGGGTTTCCTATTATCAGCAGGCTGATTAATGACTGAAATCCTACTTCAGCTACCTGAAACCTACAGTAGCAGGTAGGTATAACATACTAGATAATATTTCTACATTCAGGGCTCAGCTGATCAGTAATAGTGATACACCTTCCATCTGATATAGGCCTGGGCAAGTACAGCCACAATAAAACTCAAGAAATTTGAAGCAATCCAGGTTTTAAGTTGCCTGCTAGAATGGCACCCCATCCAACACCTTCAATATTCACTCGCTTCACTACTGACATATCGCGGTGGTAAGTGCACTGCAGCAACTCACCAAGGCTCCTTCAACAGCACCTTCCAAACCCACTACCACTCTACCACTTTCAAGGACAAGGTCGGCAAAAACATGGGAAAAAAAGCCACATGCAAGTTTACCTCTAAGCCACACACCAATCTGACCTGGAAACATATCATACTAGCACTAAAGAAAAGGAGCAGGAATAGGCTATCTAGCTTTCAACCTTGCCTTGCCGTTCTATAAGATCATGGCTGATCTGCCCCAGGTCAAGGTGCAACTCAGGTTTTTCATCCCAGCTCCTCATTGCACTTAACTCCTGATTTTGTAAGAAATCTATTTCGCCTTTTAGAAATATTTTCCAAGATCCAACCTTCACAACTCTCTGAATTACAGAAGTCGAGGTATTCACCACCCTCTGAAGGAAGAAATTCCTTTGCATCTGTTTCCAATGAGTATCCCCTTATTCTGCAACTATGTTCCTCATTGAGAATCCCCCAGTAGTGGAAATACCTTTTTGACATGTACCCTGTCAAGTTGCCACAGATTTTGCAGGTTTCAATATTCATTGTTGCTTCACTGTTGTTGAGAGAAACTCGTGGAACTCTTTCCCTAATAGTACCATGGTGTACCTCCAACAAGGACTGCAATACTTCAAGAAGGCAAACTGCACACAATTATGTCCCTAAGAATATTAAGGACAAGCAATAAATGCTTGCCCAGCTAGTGATGCCCACTTCACATGAACAAATAAACAAAAATGCAATAGACTTCATGAGGCAACATATGATCACAGTCTTGCAAAGCTGACTAGGTGGAGAGATCTCTGTACCTTCTACAGTTTGTGCCTATTTTCAACTGGCATTTGGCACTCTCACTCTGTGCGAGAAACATGGCATTGTGTAATGTCAATAGGATAGTAATCCAGAAAACCAGGCGAATGTTTTAGGGATATGGGTTTCAATCCCAGAATGGCAGATAGTGAAATTTGAATTCAATAACTATCAGAATAACAAGCTTTACTAATGGCTATTCTGAAACCACTGTTGATTGCCATTAAAACCCCACCACGTTCACTAATGTCCCTCAGGGAAGGAAATCTGCCATCCTTACCTGGTCTGGCCTACACGTAACTCCAGACTCACAGCAAAGTGGTTGATGGTTAACTACCCTCTGGGTAATAACTGATGTGCAATAAATGGTAGCCTAGCCAGTAATACCCACATCCTATGAACAAACAGAAAAAAATCTAATCATACTCTGACTGGCTAATCATACACCCTATTCACTGAGACACTCCCTCTCCCTAATCATACTCACTGTGCACCAAACCATTCCCTCTCTCCAATAACATTTCCCATTCACTCAAAATCACCCTCTCTCCAACAACATCCTTTCCTTCCAGTGAATGACTCCCTCTCTCTAACCATATATCCAAAGTTACAAATGTTACCCTGTCCCTGTCTTTATGCCAGCATTGTTTTGATCCTCTCAATTTTGACTATTATCTGTATTTCTTTCAGTCCTTCATCCTGTTCAATCCCTATTGCCACCATTGCCCACCTCACAGTTCTCACTGGCATGTTAACTCCTCAGGAATTCCTCCCCACTGCAACTTCGTTTTCAGAGTACCAGGAGCTTAGAAAAAGAAGCAGCATCAAGGGAGGATAAGAAGAACAGAGTTCATTTTTGATCCCCAACTAGTCAAGAAGTGTAGACACTTGGTTGTGCCTACAATCTGTGCCACTGAAGTATCTGACATTACACTTAACATTTAGTTAACTTAATAGGGTTTAACCAAAGTCTGAAAGTTCTGACTTCCATGGTTTTCAACAACCTCTCCTTCAGTGATCTTATTAGCAATATCATAAACCACTGGAATTCTTTAGGCACAGGATAGGAACATAGAAACAAGAGTAGGTGATTCAGCCTATTATGCCTCCTCTACTATTTAATATGATTGTAGCTGATCAAACACTTCAATGACTTTTACTCAGAGAATCATAGAGTCATAGAGATGTACAGCCTGGAAACAGACCCTTCGGTCCAACCTGTCCATGCCGACCAGATATTCCAACCCAATCTAGCCCCACCTGCCAGCACCCAGCCAATATCCCTCCAAACCCTTCCTATTCATATACCCATCCAAATGCCTCTTAAATGTTGCAATTGTACCACTTTCTCTGGCAGCTCATTCCATACATGTACCACCCTCTGTGTGAAAAGGTTGTCCCTTAGGTCTCTTTTATATCTTTCCCCTCTCACCCTAAATCTATGCCCTCTAGTTCTGGACTCCCCGACCCCAGGGAAAAGACTTTGCCTATTTTTCCTATCCATGCCCCTCAGAATTTTGTAAACCTCTATAAGGTCACCCCTCAGCCTCCGATGCTCTAGGGAAAACAGCCCCAGCCTTTTCAGCCTATCTTCATAGCTCAAATCTTGCAACCCTGGCAACATCCTTGTAAATCTTTTCTGAACCCTTTCAAATCTCACAACATCTTTCCGATAGGAAGGAGACCAGAATTGCACACAATATTCCAACAGTGGCCTAACCAATGTCCTGCACAGCCGCAACATGGCCTCCCAACTCCTGTACTCAATACTCTGACCAATAAAGGAAAGCATACCAAACGCCTTCTTCACTATCCTATCCACCTACGACTCCACTTTCAAGGAGCTATGAACCTGCACTCCTAGATCTCTTTGTTCAGCAACACTCCCAGGACGTTACCATTAAGTGTATAAGTCCTGCTAAGATTTGCTTTCCCAAAATGCAGCACCTTGCATTTATCTAAATTATACTCAAACTATTCCCATAAACAGTTACACCATTGATAATCAACTGAGCTCCCAAAGCCCTCTAATCCAAGCATTTGGACTTGTGTATTGTTAAATTAACCCTTCAAAAGCAGTGGCAGTGAGCCATCAAGCTGGGAGAAATGGACAGTGGTCTTTGCAAGAGTGCCTAAGATGGCTTTTATTTTCCAAATGAGAAGCTTGCAACTGAAAGGAAGTTCTGGTTTATGATGTCAGGTTAGGCATTTGAAAATATTGCAGTGGTCTTACAATTAGGAAAAACATGAGGTTGGCCTGGTGTTTGCAAATGCAGGCAAAATTACTCCAAGTCTGTAGATAATGGGGATCATTTGAACTTTGGCAGATCTGGAAAATTGTTCATCAGGGATTGGCCACTTGTTATCCTCCTAGCTTAACTTCCTTTACATTTACATGAGTATTATGTTTTTGTAATAATGATATGTGCCAGTCAAAGATGTGTTTTTAAAGAGTTAAATGATATGGAATTTTCATGGCTCTATTTAAAAACATACAAAATCATACTTTGTAAAGAAAGGCCATTAGGACAGAAACAGTTATGATGAGTCAGGGGAATTCCACAACCATTTAGTATGCCTGCAATGTTTCTGTGCAATTCACTAGATTTGTAGAATAATGGTTGTTCCTAAAATAAAAATAGCAAATCAGCAGAGTATCTAGAAGGATCTATTGTCCACAGTGAAGGAATTGGTTGTTGCAGCTGAATGCAAATACGAGATTGAACTAAAAACAGAAAGAACTGGAAATTAGATTTCAGTTTCAGATTTCCAGATCCCTGATTGAACAGTCACTGTTGAGCGTGATGTTATCCTGAATTACAGATCAAAATTGCCAAGTCCAGTGCATTCAGAACAACCTTAAAAACGCATTCCACAAAGATAAACAATTTGGACAAATTTCAGTTGCATTGCTGAACTAATTGAAATACTGGAGTGGGTGGATATCACATGATTGGGCTGCAAGCCTGCAGACTGAAAGGCTTGTTCCTTCTGACATTTGGTTTGCTTTCTGTGCAGCGATAATGGAACAAACTGTAAATTAGCAAGTCATGCCCCATTAGTAAAATGTACAATTACACAATTAAGTTCTAAAACATTTTGTTCAAAAACTGTTGAGGGTAAGATTTGAGCACAACTGGACATTTGTGAACAATGGGACAGTGTTTCTCCTTAATCAGTACGCCTAAAGGATTGAGAAATAAATAGAAGGAGGACTGAAAAGAAGGATCAATTAGGGTCAGCAAATTCAACGTCAAATCTGTTGTCTGTGATCATTTCTACCTCTCAGTCTACTTTATCCAGCCCTTTCATGAATTTGAAATCTTCAAACAGATCATAGGATGGCTATGTAAGACCTTTCACTTCCACAAAGTTAACGATGAGCATTGCAAAACTTCAATAATTAGTGGCGATTTACAATTCACAGGATATCTCTTCTTCACAAATTGCTGGCTAATTTGCATAATAATGGCAGCAAATGCCATTTAGCCATTTCAGTTCCAACAGAAATCTGGGTGAATAAATCTCATCAATCTATAAAATTTAAGTATCAGATTGAAAGGGCTCAGGCAAGTGCAACAGCTAAAAGGTTCTGGCATTATTATCCCTTTGTGACTGAAAGCTTCATAATTCATCCAGTATATGGATTCACAGTCAGTTGTTGGCGTACTGTCACAAATATATAATTGTGATATCATATGCTGTACTAAAGGTTACTCTCTCTTCAAATGGACACAAGGAGCCTAAACACATAGCTGCTGGAAATTTCATGATGTGGACGTGCTGGTGTTGGACTGGGGTGGACAAAGTTAAAAATTTTGTAGTGATTCTTGTTGATTCCTACAGCCAGAAAAAACAAACAGATGGAAGTGTTATCTCAGCATCAACCACAAAGGGAGACGTTTAGAATTAATTTGACCCTTGGACAACAAAATGAGTCATTGAAGAAATGTGAGAATTTAAAGCTTCTGGGAGGAATGTTAGGCTGGAAGCAACACCTCCACCCCCCACCCCCCACCCCCCACGCCCCACCCTCCACCCACAACCCCCCACCCCCCACGCCCCACCCTCCACCCACAACCCCCCACGCCCCACCCTCCACCCCCCACGCCCCACCCCCCACGCCCCACCCTCCACCCTCCACCCTCCACCCCCCACGCCCCACCCCCCACCCTCCACCCTCCACCCCCCACGCCCCACCCTCCACCCTCCACCCCCCACGCCCCACCCTCCACCCTCCACCCCCCATGCCCCACCCTCCACCCCCCACGCCCCACCCCCCACACCCCACCCTCCACCCCCTTCCCCTCCCCACCGAGGAAAGCATTGTGGATCAAAGATTCATCAAATGTTGATACTGATGCTATCTTAAGTTTATATCTGCACAAAATTGACTGAGACACTGTTTTAAATAGAACTCCCAATTGTTGAAAGATATCCTCAGGGAGAGAATTCTCAGCTGAGAGCTCAAAGGAAAGGGTTTTCAGAAATCAGCAACAGTTTTGTTGAAAGAGTCCAGGCAGTCTGCAATTACCATAACCACAGAACTACTGAGGAATAAGGAATGGTCTCCCTGTCTGTCTGTCTGTCTATCTATCTATCTATCTCTTTCTCTCAAAGTCTGCTCTTACTGCTGAGTCCATTGTAGAAGCAACCACCAAATATCTGACAGAAGCCATCACAAGTGCTGAATCTGACTTCATATTAACCTCATTATTTCAGAAAGAGAAATCTTTAAGCAACTAACGGGCCTGCAATAACAGCAGATTGATCTTATTTTTATTCTTTATATGTGTTGTTTAGTTGCATCTGCTTTTAATCATTATTTCTGTATTTTACATAATAACTTTTTTAACATAGTACTTTCAGATATGTACTAAACAAAACTGTGTTTAAGGTGAAAGCTTTGTTGCTGGTTATTTTTAAATTTGAATACTCAAGAAAATAAAAGGGAGCCATGAGCTATACAAATCTACAGCTCATGGACCACTCTGCGGACAGACCTGTTGTGGTCCTGACAGTGCGAACTATGGAGATAGCAGCAGATGTAATATTGGATAATCATTTTTGAAAGGGAGTGAGTGGTGTCAAGAAGTGACTTCAGCTCATCAGATCACTGTACAGGGCACCAAAAACATCCTCAGTAACTCAAAACTGGGTCCTTTTGATTGGATATGGAAATGTAAAATGGTCCTTTCTGCTAACCAGACTACCATAGATCCCTTATCCTGTATAGTGATAAAGGGCTAGCTTTAGAGAATGCTTAAATCTGCATCAATGATCACAACTCAGAGATCCAGTACTACTCAAGGTGATATACATGAGCTGATATTCAGAAATAAATAGTGTATGCTGGAATTTTTCATCTACATCTGGAAGCTATTATGATCCTGACACTGGTAACTTTGAATAAAGAAATTCAAACTTCCAGTTGATAGCTGAAAGGAACTCATGAAAAGATTTAATGTTTCAAGACTTTTACTGGAACAAACAGACTAAAAGCACTATTCAGTATACACCTTTATTATCAGTAGCTTACACATTAAACTACAGATCAGAGCTTTCCCTTTTTATTTCTAACAAACAGAAAACCACATTTAACATGTATACTTTACACTGTCTCTTAAGTAGTCATTTAATTTTCCTGGTAAAAACAATGACTGCAGATGCTGGAAACCAGATTCTGGATTAGTGGTGCTGGAAGAGCACAGCAGTTCAGGCAGCATCCAAGGAGCTTCGAAATCTGCTGCCTGAACTGCTGTGCTCTTCCAGCACCACTAATCCAGAATTTAATTTTCCTGGACACAGTCCAAAGTGATTCTTAGCCCTTGAGGTTTTACTCCCAGTCTTTTCTTTTTCCAACCTCGTAACACTTAATTCCAGAATTGTCTACCATGGTAAAGATTTTGACATTCCTTCTTCAGTACAAGCTAGATAAATCTTCCAGCCTCGTTTCAAATATTCATAAATTTAGTTTAATCTGAACATGAGCTCCTAGTTTCATTCCTGAGCAGCAAACCATAAAAGTATTTGCCTCTCCAGGGACTGGGTAGTCTAATCTGTTTCAGGAATATTTTTAAGAAAGTCTATAACACAATCTCAGAGTGGTTTCTTAACGATGCTCCACTCTCAAAACCTATCTCCACACCAGTATGATTCAAATGGTTGTGTATCCAAGTATTTGATTGATCTTTCAGTTCCCAATTCAATTTTATCCTGGAGGTAAATAAAAGGTCTAAAGAATAATCACTTACAACCAGATGTTCTCAACACTTTACTGAAATTTTGAAGGCTAGTAAATTAGATACTGTAAATACAAGTGCTGCTGTCTTCTTTGGAATAGGGCAAATGGGTGATTTCGGTTTACCTGAAATTAAAGGCATATCAAATATATCAAATTCTTAATCTCAAACTCATAATCAATCCACTGGAAGGGATATCAAACAACAAGTTGGTATAAGAGGATACAAAATAGGAGGAGTTGAGCAATCTGCCCTCACGTCCACTCCACCATTCAATGAGACCATGACTGATCTTCTCCTCCAACGTATTTCTGCACCATCTCTGCATCCATAGAATCATAGAATCCCAACAGTGTGTAAACAGGCCACTAGGCCCAACAAGTCCACACCGACCCTCTGAAGAGTAACCCACTCAGACTCAAGTACTCTACATTTATCCCTAACTAATGCACCTCTTGATGTTTTTAATATGCAAACATCTATCAATGTCAGACTTAAAGAAATTCAACAACTCAGACTCCATTGCCCGAGGACATACAGAATTCCAAGGTTCCCATCCTCTGGGTGAAGAAGTTACACCTGATCTTAACTCTAAATGGTCCTTGCCTTATTTGATGCTGTGTCCCCAGTCTAGACCCATCCCTCCCCCAGCCAGGGGAGGAATCCTTCCCCCATTAATCTGTTAATCTCTGTAGTCATTTTACATCTTTGAATGAAATCACCGCTCATTCTTTTAAACTCCAGAAAATAAAGGTGTATGCTATGTAATCTTTCTGCACAGGACAATGCCTCTATCCCAGGAAATCATTTGGTAAACCTTTTACAAGTATTCCTTTCTGTAAGTAAGGAGACAATAAACTACACAGAATAGCCAGGTGTGATCTCACCAAGGTTCTAAATAAATACACGAAGGTATCATTACTCCTAAACTCAAATCTATTTATTATAAAGACTAACATTCTTTTTACCTTCTTAATTGTTTATTGTATCTCTCGCTCAACTTGCAGTGACTCATTAGTAAGGACCCCAAAGTCCCTCAGAACTTCAACACTTCCCTGCCTGTCAACAGAGGTACTCGGAGATACTCTATATTTTTTCATACCAAAATTGGTAACCTCACTTTTCTTCACACTATATTCCATGCATTATTAATTATCACATTCAGTTTGTAACATGCATCATACTTTAAACTAGCACATACATATCTGTTGTTATGGAATCATAGAATCATACAACATGGAAACAAACACCGCGATCCAACCAGTTCATGCTGACTTTCTAGTCAATGCCAAATTAAACTAGTCCCACTGGCTGAACTTGGCCCATATCCCTCCAAACATTTCTTACTTATGTACTTATCTAAATGTCTTTTAAACTTTGTAGCTGTACCCACATCCATCTCTTCCTGCGAAAGTTCACTCCCTACACGAACCAGTCTCTGTAAAACTATTGCCCCTTTAAATCTTTTTCCTCTCACCTTAAAAATATGTCCCCTAGTCTTGAAATCTCCTACCCTAGGGGAAAGACACCTGCCATTCACCTTATCTCTACCCCTCATTATTTTATAAATCTCTATAAAGTTCACCTTTCAACCTCTGTACTTCAGTGAAAAAAGTCCCAGCCTATCCAGCCTCTCCTTATAACTCAAACCCTCCATTCCCAACATCCTGGTAAATCTAAAGTCTCTGCAGCTTAATAATATCCTTCCTGTTGAACAGGGTGACCAGAACTGGGCACAGTACTCCAGAAGAGACCTCACCAACATCCTGTTCAACCTCAACATAATGTCCTTTCTGACTGCTTCTTGGAACTTTTCAGACATTGAGAAGTACATGATCTAGGTCTGAAACATCTCCCCTTCTCATACTCTAACAGTTTCCATCTGAGTGTTTCCATTTCATTTAACTCAAAATATTCTGAAATCAAGTACATGACTATTGTAAAGTCTCACAACATTTAGTCCTTCTGATAACTATCAGTCTTTAGTGTGGGATGCCTTCCACCTTTGAGAAGACCATTACTGCTCTGTCCCTTGCCATATCTTGCCTTTCAAACACTACTGACCTTTCCTGAAAAAGTTCATTCAGCAAATACAAAAATGTTCTGAAGACAGAACCACAGTCATCTCTGACCCACACTCCCATCTGCCATACTGCCCGAATATTATAAATCATCCCAAGAGCAGCAGCGTTTCAGGAGCCTTCTATCATGTACAATATCTAAGCTGCTAAAAATAAGTTTCTGCAACATCAATCAATACCTGGATTAAATAAAGGGGCCTGATGGAATGAAACCCAAGAATGCAGTAACAAAAGATACAATTTATTACTTCCGGGATGATCTCTTGTTCAACCAGAGAACCTGAATGTTTTGCTAGATAAGTCCAGCAGACTTTTTCGACAGTTAATAGTCAAGATTGTTGAAGGCAGTGCAGTTAATATGTATATAGACTTTGAGAAGCATTTGATAAAATGGCACACAATACACTTCATTGCAAAATGAAAGGCCATGGATAGAAAGAAAACAGTGGCACGGTGAAAGCAAAATTTGCTCAAGGTCAGAAAGCAGGGTGTAGTGGTTAACAATTGTTTATCAGAACAGAGGGAATTATAAAGTGGTGATTCTATGGATTGGTATTGGACTTTTACTCTGTCTGATATTACTGAGATTGACTTGGGTGTCTATTCATCCATTTCATTTATGAGTGCTCTGTCCAAAAGCAGGTCCTGGCTCATTGCCTACTGATGCTTCAGCCCAAGCTGTCTGCTTGGTAGTGTCTGTCAGTGGTGGTTTGTCACAGTCTTGCACTCTCAGGGGTAAGATGTAGAGGTAGGTCCCAAGACTTGGGTATACAGGGCAGAATTTCAAAGTTTTCTTATGGCCAAAAATGTAGAAATATAGAAAATAACAAAGACAATAGTAATAGATATCCAGAGGACAAACAGATTGATGAACTTGCAGGTGACATTTTATGCACAGATCTGGTACATTTTTCTCATTAGAATGAGAAGAGGTGATATAAATGAAATGATACAATTTCAAAGAAAGCTTGGAACATATTGATCTGTGGTATGCATACAAAAATTTGAAAGGTGGCCAGACAAGCTGGGAAGACAGCTAAAGAAGCAAATGACATCTTGGCTTTAGTAGGTTTTAGGGTCTTACATCAGTACTTGGCTTTAGTGTAGAGCAAAAATAATTTGTTTCAAGGGCAACTAGTGAAGTGCAATAAATGCTGGCCTAGTCAGTAACACCCACATGAATCATATCATCCACTGAGATTCTTCCACAGTCCAAAATCTTATAAGGTCAGAAGAAAAATTTTATGGAACTGCACATAAGTCTTAGTGATAGATAGGAAGATAGTTGAGGATCTATGCTGTTTTAAAATGTCTATGTCCAAAAGTCTTACTCTCAATGGCAAGTGTGAAATTTTCCAGGAATCTATTCACTTAATGGGATACACAGGTGAAAAGGATGTAATAATGCTAGATCTACAGAAAATGAAATAATAACAGTAAGTGTTGGAGAACTGCAGCAGGTTCAACAATACCTATACAGAGAGAAATAGAGTTAACGTTTCAAATCCAATTATCCAAAAGTTCTTCTTCAGCACTTGAGGCTTTTTTTTCAGATTCTTATGATGTTTGCCTATGAGAAAACAGTATGTGCAGGAGATGCTACAAGTGATGATACAGATGCTTCCTGAAGCAATAGCTGATAGCCTTAAAACAAACAGAAGAAATTTGCTGGTGAAGTTCAATCATATGCTCAAGCCACCGTGGTACAGTGGCCAGCAACCCAAAAGAAAGTCACTCAAATACAATAGGAACAAAGGGAGGACTGAGAATGCATTGCCATTTATAATTTTTCAAATCATGGTGGGTCTGGACAAAGTTAAAGAATCAAGAATCAGAGGCACAGTTTTAAAGTGTTTTGTAAAAGAAGCAAATGAGAGGTGAGGAAGCACCTCATCACACAATGAGTAATTAGGATCCAGAATGCACTGCCTGGAAGTGTGATGGTGGCAGGCTGGATTGGGCCATTGAAGAGAGCACTAGATGATTACATAAATAGAAGCAACATGCAGGCCTATTGGGAAAAGACATGGGATTGGCACCAACTCAAATGTTCAGTGGGTTGGTGCAGATATGATGAGTTAAATGGCTTCCTTCTATACCATTAAAACTGTGTGATTCTGCATTACATAGAAAGGTTGGCCAAGCCAAAGGCCCACTGGGTTCACCATGACCTATTTGAGCATCAGCAGCAGATCATAATTTCACACTTTGTTTAATTCACTCATTGAATGTGGATGTCACAGGAGAAGGGGATCACTAGGCCAGCATTTATTGCCAATTCTTTATTGCCCAGAGGGCAGTTAAGAGTCAACCACTTTGCAGTAGGTCTGAAATCACATGTAGGCAAGACCATGTAAAGATGGCTGTTTCCTTCCATAAAGGACAGTAATGAACCAGATGGGTTTTTCTGACAATCAGCAAGGCCATCGCTTCTCCTTTGATTACCAGAAGTTTCAAAGTAGACTGTGGACTTCTTTGCTAAATGTAAAACTTGCTCTGTTCATGGCCCTGAGCAGTGATTGATGATGTTGATAGTGGGGAGGATATTTATCAGTTGGCAATTTGGGCTGAGCAATGGCAGATAGAATTTAGTCCTGATAAGTGTAAGGTGGTGCATTCTGAGAAGTCGAATAAGTGAAGGATATACATAATGAATGATAGGTTCCTAGGGACTGCTGAGGAACAAAGGAGTCTTGGTACAAGTCCATAGATCCCTAAAGGTGTCAGCACAAACAGGGTGGGAAGAAGGCACACAGCATGCTTGTCTTCATTAGCCATGGAGTAGAATACAGGAGCAAGGAAATCTTGTTACAACTTTATAAAAGATTGGTTAGGCCACAGATGGAATAATGTGTGCAGTTCTGATCATCACACTATCAGAAGGATATATTGCACTGCAGATGATACAGAGAAGATTCAGCAGGATGTTGATGAAAAGTCTCATTTATGAGGAGAGGCTGGATAGACTGGGTTTGTTTTCCCTGGAGCAGTGGACGCTAAGGGGAGATCTGACTGAGGTAAACAAAATTGAGAATTACAGACAGGGTAGTTTGTGATAATGTTTTCCCCATTGCAAACATATCTAACACCAGACAGCATACGTTTAAAGTGGGCGAGAAGTGACTTAGAGGACATCTGAAGAAAGTTTGTCTTTCATCCAGAGGCTGGTAGAAATATGGAACACACTTCCTGAAAGGCAAGTACTCTTGCAACATTTAAGAAGCATCAGGATAGGTACTTAAGCCAAGGCATAGTAGGTTTTGGATAAAGTGTAAGTAAATGAAATTACTATATTTTGGTATTTGTTGGACAGCATAGAGATGGTAGGCTGAAGGACCTGTTTCTTTCTGTATGACTCTATGACCTCTCCTCATATGACAGTTCCTCTATACCAATTATCATCATGAAAGAAGAAGTCTATTCACTATAATAGATATCACTGTGCACCATGGCTACCACACTTGCGTCAAGGGCAATGGATATGGATAAGGCACCCTAACAGGAACGGTAGACATCCAAAGGGCAGTGGACTACCAGTGATCACATCTTACTGTACGGCAGAGTAAGGTGTACCGTCGAACCACAGAAATGTTATGTCATTCCAAAACTTTTGTCCACCAGTGACTGTTTGATGTAAACCACAAGGAATATCAAAATGATCACTGTCTGCAAACTGTACAAAGTCAAGGCAAGAATCCAGGTCAATAGCCCTCAAGCCTGAGAAGTACCACACTTCCAAATCTGACGAGAGTACATTCTAAAAGGAAGGTGAAACCTCCAGACTGCCTGATTTCAGATACTTGGGAAGATGAGGTAGTGGCAAATATAATTATATGCATGAATGTATAGATGTAAATTATGGAAAAAGGCTTGCAGAGAAATGTTGTAGAAAGGCAATGGTTCTCCAAGGGTTACTATTGGAGACTGAATTAAGCTCCATCCAATCTGTGTTAGCAAATTGGGAGGATAACTCTGGATCTATAGGGAGGATAACTCTGGATCTATAGGGAGGATAACTCTGGATCTATAGGGAGGATAACTCTGGATCTAATAAGTGGGACATTGTTACTCAGACTATTGCAAAATGAAGAGAACCAATGTCTAATTAGCTATAACACAAATTCCACCCAGTTACCAAAACGTGATGAATTAGATTTTGTGCAGGTAAGAAATTCTTTTTGTTTAGACTCACCAGTGGTTGTTTATGTACAATTTGAAATCAATTAGACCTAAGTCTAGTCAAGGATAGAATAGTGGTTGCACCATTTTCTACCTACACATACCATGGCACTGTCATTCATTTCCCTGTGGCTGAGATAATAAAGTGCTTTCAGCTTCTTATCTTGCTTTACCCACAGCTTCCATAGCAGGTGATCCCTTTACAACTCAGTGGGTGTAAGTACTGCTCCACACAACTCTGAGCCATATAGATCCGAAATATCTCCAACTTGTCCCTTGGCCTTTGCTGAGTTCAATTATCTTTGTGTTCAAATACAATTTCTGTCATGTTTCTAAATTAATTTGTATACCTATAATGCAAATTTGTAATATTTTAATCCTGTAGTCAAAATGCGTGAATGGTGAGTAACATGATTTGCATTTTTTAAACACTGTAAAGAAAGCATGCAATAGATTGTAATGCAAAATGTCTCAGATTATTTTGGAGTATGCAATTTGTATCGTGGTGCATTATTTTCGAAACAATCACTATTTTCTATGGGCTGGAGTTTGCCAGCTTCAAGCTGATTTAGCCCGATTTCTCCCACTTCCCCTGCTGCAACAATGGCTTGTACACTTCATGCCCTTCAGACTTTCCAACATCCTCACTCTCTCACCTATGACCCGCCGAGTTCAACAGCCAGTTTCACGATCCATTTGGCTTTCTGGGCTGTGGCAGCAATCAAATTCAACAGCACCAATGATTTCCCTCCCTTCGTCACAGTGTAAACAAGGACAATGAAGAGCAAAGGGGAGTAACAACATGCAATCGTACAGTATTTCTGACAGAAAAATGTTGCCAAGGCAGGCTTAATTAGAAGTAAATGGACATTGCCAAAGCCCAAAATCTTGGTTAAAAAAAAGGTGACTTTCAAGGAGGGTCTTAAAGAACAAGAGGGAAATGGAAAGCTAGAGGATTTAGAGATAGAATTCCAGAAGGCAGCTGAAAGCATAATTGCCAATGGTGAAATGATTGAATGTATTGCACAAGAAACCAGTATTAGGGGAATAAGAAGGGTAGATAGACAAGGAGGAGATTTAAATTGAGGATAATCTTTTTGTTAAATTGAAGGCATTGATAGACCAAATTATAAAGTAGCGTAGCAAGAACACGGAGATGGATAATCAAAGTATAATTAGAAATACGATGCAAGCAGCAGAAGTATGGATGAGCTGAAGTTTGAGAGGAAATAATGAGAGGCTGACAGAGAAAGAATTGGAAAATGTGTGCCTGGAAGTCAAAAAGACATGAATGAATTTCCAACAGCTAATATGCTGAGTTAGAGGCATGGGCAGCTAATGTTATGCTATGACAGTGACTAGAAAAAGAGTTAAAATTATTGGCAAAGGTCCTGCACTTCTTGTGGAAGCCAATGATGATAATTCTGGTCTTACTAATAATGAGTAGTGAGAAATGACAGCTCATCAAAGACAGAATGACTGATAATTTATCTAAAAATAGGAAGGCAGTCATGAAGCTGATAGAGTTTGTGAAAAATCAAATCCGGGAGTCATCAGAATCATGGTGACTCAGTGGTTAGCACTGCTGCCTCACAGCACCAGGGACCTGGTTCAATTCCACCCTCAGGTGTGGAGTTTGGAGTGTATGGAGTTTGCACATTGTCCCTGTGTCTGTGTGGGTTTCCTCTGGGTGTTCCGGTTTCCTCCCACAATCCAAAAGATGCACAGGTTATGTGGATTGGTAGTGCTGAATTACCTATTGTATCCAGGGATGTGCAGCATAGGTGGATTATCCATGGGAAATGCAGGTTTTCAGGGATAAGTTCTGAGCAGTATGCTCTTTGGAAAGTCGATATGTACTAGATGGGCCTAATGGTCTGCTTCCATACTGTAGGGATTCTATGAAACGTGAAAAATGAAATTAAATATAGATGTTGTCAACAAAGAGCAGCAGTAAGTAAGAGACTTAGAATATCCTAAGAGGATTCTGGTAGTACTGGTACAAAGACTAGAAGAGAACTATTGCTTGAAATATTCTTCCTTGATTGGATATATAAGATTGGAACTAAGAAACCTTACTCAGCCAGAGTTGGAAATCAGTGAGGAGGCATTGGAGGATGGAGTGCTTTGCCATTACAGATTAAAGGAAGAAAATGTCCAATAATCACACTCTCAAAGAAATATGAATTTGAGTCTGCAAACTTGGCATCTTGGACAGAGATAAACTTGACTGGAGGCATTCAAACAAGGTTGTGAGGAAGGAGGAAGATGAACAAGAAATAGGAGAAAATGAGAGTAAGGAAAGAGAAGAAAGAAGGAACTGGATAGAGAGAAAACAAGTTAAGAGCAGATTACAAATCAGAAATACAAATTGAAGAAGAGAGACTGGAGCATGGAGGCACCACAGTTATGAACATAAAGACAAAAATCCAGAGACAGGAGGAGAGAGAGGTAGAATGACTTGAAAGAAACAGAGAAACTAAGAAAGAAAGAGTCCAAAAATAGTATCAAAAGGAAATGGAGGATAGACTGAGAGAAAAGGAGAAGTAGACATAAGAATGAATAAAGGAAGATGGAGGCATGACTGAAGAGAATGAAACAAGAGAAGGGAAAAGCATATTGAAAGGAAAGACAAGGGAATGAGAAATTTGATTTTGCATGTCGTGTTTGACACTGAAGGGGAACAAAATATTATTTTGTGTAAGCAGTAAGTTATCAGAGCCTAACCACTTGACCTCAGTTCATAAGATAGCCTTGCTGGGCGCGAGGACAACATTAGTAACTGACCCGGCAATAGACAATGACAACATGTAAATCCAAGGCATCTGATGAAATTGTGTCTTTTTGTTTTGATGTAAAGATCTAAAATGTTCCAGGTATCTAACACCACCAGTAATTGTCATTATCATATTTTGAGTATGCAGATATATTTTATTATCCACTTAAATCTGCATTATTAAGGGTTTGTTTATTGTAAAATGTTTTTTTAATTTAAATCTGTTTCCATTATGGCCAAGGACTGAAATGAGGTAAGGTCAACAATCAATAATTTCCCTAAATAAAATGGAAAATGGTAAAAAGAATGATGATTAGGTTAGAAGCTTTCTGTCATTGGGATTCAAAGTTTAACTGCCATTAGAGTTTATTCATTGTGCGAGTGAGATTGGACTATTCTTAAACCATGTTGTTGTTTTGAGTACTGTAGGTGGGAGCCACAAGGAAAGCTATCTATGGCAGAGTATATTGTGTCTGCTCTAGAGTGACTTCTGATAGCAATTGTATAAAGTACCAATGGTACAATGGTCATTCCAAGTGATGAGTACCTCTGCAAGCTCTTTCGTGAACCGGTTCCAGAATTTCACATTGCTCCTTTGTGACTTAACTCGACCAATCAAGTGTCCCACCTTCCAATACAGAGTGAAGAAATGATGTAAAAACGATGATCGTGATGCTAGAATCCATTTTTACCGAAGCTTCTGTGCACTTGTCAAAGTTCAGAAATATGGTACACAAATCAAAAATCCTCATCTGCATCTACGGCTGCAAGTCAATATAAGGAACAGAAGATCAGATTGTAAATTTTATTATTATTAAATATACTTTAAGGGTCGAGAGTATAACCACTGTGTGCATCATACTTTAAGAGTAGCGTATGTTTTGAAGTGGGTATTGGGAAATTTCACACAAAAGACTCATATTTCATACCTGAATTTCTTCCCATTCAGACATCCCTCCTCAAAAAAGCTACATTATACAACATCCCTATTTTGTGAGGGATTATCTCAAAGTAAAGTTGATTGATTTTTTAAAAAATCATCTGAATCATCTTTTTCAGGCTTATTATGAAACCTTCGTAAGGCAATGACAATCTTATTTTCATTAGAAAAACAGTTAAACAAAGATGGTGGCAATGATTAACTCAGACTTATTGTTAAAGTTGATTTAAAATTGCACTGTGAGCAAATAAGTGCTAAACAACAGTTAAAAAATCTAATACAACAAAAAACTGCAGATGAAAACCAAAACAAGAATTGCTGGAGAAACTCAGCAGGTCAGACAGCATCTGTGAAGAGAAAGCAGAATTATCACTTCAGGTCCAGTGACCCTTCAGAATTGAAAGCAACTTGAAGAAGGTGATATTGATGCTGACAATGGTGCGGGGTCAGAGGAGGTGGAGCGAGTAAAGAGGTTCACTGGGAGATGGGACCAAGAGGTTGAAAGGTAGGCAGACAAAGATATTGCTGATAGCAAGCTATGGAAGAAGACAACTAAAATAGATGATGACAGGGACTACCAATAGCTGAAAATGGGTTGTCTGTGCTGAAAGCAACCCAGTTCATGACAGGGCCTGAGGTTGTGGGGAAGGGTGGGGGTAATAGATATGAAAGGAGGTGTTCATGCTTGAAAATTATTAAACTCAACGCTGAGTCCTGAAGGCTGTTAAGGTCCCCAAGTGCAAGATAAGATGCTTACTGGAGCACTGCAGCAGCCTGAGACAGCATTATGGTTATTGAGATGAATGTATGGAATTAATTCTCAGCAAAAAACTGACAGATATTGTGAAGTTTTGCTCAACTATTCTTTTGAGTGGCATAAATTAGTCCAACAAACCTCATTCATGCACATTACAATAAATGTTACTTAATTTCTTTTGCTGGCATCAGAATATGTGAGCATTGTCACATCTCAACACAAGCTGTCACAGAATCTTAGAATCATCACAGCACATAATGTGGCTATTTTACCCATCATATCCGAGCTGGTTCTCCTAAGGAGCAATTTATGTACTGCCATTCCCATGCTATCTCCCCAAATCCCTGCACATTCTTCCTCTTCAGGGGTGGCATGGTGGCTCAGTGGTTAGCACTGCTGCCTCACAGCAGTAGGGTCCCAGGTTCGATCCCTGCCTCGGGTGACCTTGTGGAGTTTGCACATTCTCTCTGTGTCTGTGTGGGTTTCCTCCGGGTGCTCCAGTTTCCTCCCACAGTGCAAAGCTGTGCAGATCAGGTGAATTGGCCATGCTAAATTGCCCACAGTGTTGGATGCATTAGTCACAGGAGAATGAATCTGGGTGGTTACTCTTCAGAGGGTTGGTGTGGACTTTTTGGGCCGAAGGGCCTGTGTCCACACTATAGGGAATCTAATCATTTAGGATATTTATATCAGAAAAATCACTAAGAGGGCTGGCAGTATCAAGAGACAAAAGAAAAATGATATTTCAGTTGAGTAAAGGGAACTATGGAGCTATGAGGGAGGAGCTGGCCAAAGTTCAATGGTGCAATACCTTAGCAGGGATGACAGTGGAAGAACAATGGCAGATATTTCTGGGTATAATGCAGAAGATGCAGGATCAGTTCATTCCAAAAAGGAAGAAAGATGCTATGAGGAGGCAGGGGTGGCTGTGGCTGACAAGGGAAGTTAAGAAACATATAAAGTCAAAAGAGAAAAAGTAATAACATAGCAAAGATGAGTGGGAAAACAGAGGACTGGGAAGCTTTTAAAGAACAACAGAGGATTACTAAAAAGGAAATATGCAGAGAAAAATGAGGTACAAAGGTAAACTGGCCAAAAATATAAAGAAGGATAGTAAAAGCTTTTTTAGGTATGTGAAAGGCAAAAAAATGGTTAAGACTAAAATTGGGCCCTTGAAGACAGAAACTGGGGAATATATTACGGGGAACAAAGAAATGGCAGAAGAGTTGAATTGTTACTTCAGATCTGTGTTCACAGGGGAAGACACAAGCAATCTCCCAGAGGTAACAGTGGCTGAAGGACCTAAACTGAAGGGAATTTATATTTGCCAGGAATTGGTGTTGGAGAGACTGTTAGGTCTGAAGGTTGATAAGTCCCTGATTGTCTACATCCCAGGATACTGAAGGAGGTGGCTCAAGAAATCGTGGATGCGTTGGTGATTATTTTCCAGAGTTCAATAGATTCAAGATCAATTCCTGCGGATTGAAAGGTGGCTAATGTTGTACCACTTTTTAAGAAAGGAGTGATAGAGAAAGCAGGAAATTATAGACCAGTTAGTCTGACCTCAGTGGTGGGAAAGATGCTGGAGTCAGTTATAAAGGATGAAATTACGACACATCTGGATAGCAGTAACAGGATAGGTCAGAATCAGCATGGATTTATGAAGGGGAAATTATGCTTGACTAATCTTCTGGAATTTTTTGAGGATGTAACTCTGAAGGTGGACAAGGGAGATCCAGTAGATGTCGTGTACCTGGACTTTCAGAAAGCCTTTGATAAAGTCCCACATAGGAGGTTAGTGAGCAAAATTAGGGTGCATGGTATTGGGGGCAAAGTACTGACTTGGATTGAAAATTGGTTGGCTGACAGGAAACAAAGAGTAGTGATAAACATCCCTTTCGGAATGGCAGGCGGTGACCAGTGGGGTACCGCAGGGATCAGTGCTGGGACTGCAGCTTTTTACAATATATATTAATGATATAGAAGATGGTTTTAATAATAACTTTAGCAAATTTGCTGATGATACAAAGCTGGGTGGCAGGGTGAAATGTGAGGAGGAAGTTAGGAGATTACAGGGTGACCTGGACAGGTTAGGTGAGTGCACAGATGCATGGCAGATGCAGTTTAATGTGGATAAATGTATGGTTATCCACTTTGGTGGCAAGAACAGGAAGGCAGATTACTACCGAAATGGAGTCAAGTTAGGTATAGGGACCAAAGAGATCTGGGTGTTCTTGTACACCAGTCAATGAAGGCAAGCATGCAGGTACAGCAGGTAGTGAAGAAAGCTAATAGCATGCTGGCCTTCATAACAAGAGGGATTGAGTATAGAAACAAAGAGGTTCTGCTGCAGCTGTGCGGGGCCTTGGTGAGACTGCACCTGGAATATTGTGTGCAGTTCTGGTCTCCAAATTTGAGGAAAGTCATTCTGGCTATTGAGGGAATGCAGTGTAGGTTCACAAGGTCAATTCATGGAATGGCGGGACTATCTTATGTTGAAAGACTGGAGCGACTGGGCTTGTATGCCCTTGAGTTTAGAAGACTGAGAGGGGATCTGACAGAGACGTATAAGATTATTAAAGGATTGGACACTCTGGAGGCAGGACGCATGTTTCCGCTGATGGGTGAGTCCCGAACCAGAGGACACAGCTTAAAAATAAGGAGTAGGCCATTTAGGACAGAGATGAGGAGAAACTTCTTCACCCAGAGAGTGGTGGGTGTGTGGAATGCTCTGCCCCAGAAGGTAGTGAAGGCCCAGTCTCTGGATTTGTTTAAGAAAGAGTTGGATAGAGCACTCAAGGATAGTGGAATCAAGGGTTATGGAGATAAGGCAGGAACAGGATACTGATTGAGGATGATCAGCCATGAACATACTAAATGGTGGTGCAGGTTCAAAGGACAGAATGGCCTACTCCTGCACCAATTGTCTATTGTTTATATACTTCAATGTACTTCAACTCACAACAGAAATCACAAGTTAAGTTCAGGTTGCATACAAATTGATGGAAGTTGAAATTCATTTTTGGATCCGAATATTGAAAATAGATTTTTTTTTCCTTTTTTTGTTAATGTTTCTCTCCCCTTTCCTGAACATACCGAGTGCTTGCTAAGCTTCAGTCCAAGATGCCCTTCACACTGGGTTGTGGTGGTCAGTGTTGTATATGGATCTGGAAGAGTCATAAGCATTATCTACTATGATGTTGGACTTGTGAAACAATTTAGGTCCTCAAAGGAGTGAGTTCTACCATCTGATCCTCCTAAAAGGCTCTGTCGCAATATCCAGCATATCAATGTAACCTGTAACTAGATGCTCACATGCAATAGAGATTCTATCAGTTGGATCAGGAGTGGTTTTTCTCTAGCACTCTAAACACACACAGTAGATTCCTACACTTAAAGTGCAGGGCTGCAACCTTTATTATGAACAGAGGTTCACACTGCTGCAGTCAGTCAGTATTGCTGTGTGAGCCTAGACAGTGAAGGTCAGAATGCTGATCAACCACAGAGAGTATTGCTGACCGCCTTGATCTTGCTGTGAGCTGATAGTCTCTCCCATTCCCAACCTGGATGATGTTTTCATTTCTTGATTGAGGGCATGAGGCTCACAGTCATTACTGCTTCCCAGCTGACATTGGTCAATACAGCAACTCCTATTGGAACCTGTGTGGTCTATGTGACTGAATAGCCCTGTGAATAAACTTGTTGATCAGCAAAGGACTCACTTTCTTAATCACTTTTCAACAACTGTACCAACAATCTGAAATCAGCTCCAGATCCAAAACACTTTGTAGAATTGTTTCAAAGTTAACTGCATGTGCAGTTTGAATGTATCTTAAAGCTGAAGAAAGCAACAAGGTACCCTGAGTCAAGACATTCTAACTGATATTAAATGAACAGATGGAGCGCACTGTTTGATGCAATATAGTACCTCTTCTCTCTCAGGGAATTACATTCACTAATTATTCATGCCTTTAATATGTTAGGATTTCATAGTTATACAGTTGCTGTTTGGAAACCTGTGAATATTGCAAAACCTGTTCTCTTCATAATTCACTTTTCGTAAAATTCTGTTGCTATAGCTGAACCCAACAAGTCTCCAGATTACTCACTTGGTTAGTTAGAAATTCAACATTTATGGCGAAGACATTGAAAGTTAGAAACCACTTCACTGCATAAACTATCTAAACTGATACAAGATTAAAGAATAAACTGAGGAAATCTATACAAAGTAGAATAGGCACATCTACGACCACTTATCCATCAATGTTTGTCAGATTTTTCTCTAACAATAGCCATTCCCTGCCCTCCATAAAGGCATCAGTTCTTGGAAGCATTGTCCTGAATTCAGAGAAATGATTCAGGTTACCTAAAAATTGAGACATTAGATCATGAATTGTATGAATCACTGGGTAGCAGTTAAACACAATAAGGTAGCATCTAAATCGGGAGATGATGATGTAGTGCTCAAGTCACTGCACTTCTGGTTCCAAGACCCAGGCTAATTCTCAGGTGGCAAAGGTTCAAATCCCATCACAGGAGCCGCAGAAATTTAACCATCAATTAATGCATTTGGAATTAACAACTATTCTTGTTATTGGTGACTGTGAAACTATCACCAATTATCAGAAAAACACATCAGGTTCACTAATGTCCTTCAGGGAAGTATTCCTGCTGTCCTTGTCTGGTCTGGCCTACATGGGACTCCAGAGTGACAGTTACACAGTGGACTTTGAACTGCCCTCTGAAATGTCCTCATTAGCCACTCAGTTCAAAGGCAATTAGAGATAGGCAACATATCACAGTGACACCACGTCCCATGAAAGAATAAAAATCAAGCACATTTTGTTATTATCTAAATGTGACTTTTTCTGATGGATGGCTCCTAAGAGGAGGAAAGCACGTGATGGTAAACCTTCTGTTCATCAAGGGGAGGCTGGAATACAACTTCATCAGCCTTTAGATAAGCATAATCTGACTACTACTTCATCAAATCAGATGTCAGTAAAGTTAATCACATCAATCACTCAAACTCTGGTCTATTTCTTTAAATAATCACTTCCCATGTTGTTGCTTTATGTGAGTATCTCCACTTAGGACCATTTTTCCAGAGTATAGTGAGGTCAAACTAGAGAAAACTCCATCTGCTTTAAACAACAGTAAATTCAAAATACAATATTAGAGACACATTCTGTGAGGAACTGAAAATATTTCAGTTTCAGAAATTGATTCTGAATCAATGCGGTATTTACAGATTGTTACTTCATGCTTTGAAACATCTGTTCCAGTAAATAGCTGATCATTTTTCATGCTGCAGAGAGTTGCTATTGTCTCTGTTTCCTGCAGGGGTCACTGTTAGCAGGATGTCATCATTGTGTCTATTTTTTTGTGACCTTCAAAAGTGCTTGGCTCAGAAATGGACTGATAATGCCCTCTTTTTTAATTCTTCCATGGGATGGGGGTTTTGCTGGTAATGTTGGTATTTGTTGTCTATTGGAATTGCCCCTAAGTGGCTTGCTAGGCCATATCAGAGGGCGGTTAAGAGCAGCTGCAGAGCACAGGCTAGCTGCACTACTGTGGTATTACTCATAATGCAGTGCCTCAATTTAACTTTCCATGCAACGCTGAATTTTAAGCTTTGTTCTAACTGATAAACATTATTCTTTAAAAGCAGACCAGTTACTTACTTATGAAAATAACACAGGACATAGAATAGAATCCCTACAGGGAAAAACAGGCCATTCAGCCCAACAAGGTGAAAGTGAGGACTGCACATGCTGGAGATTAGACTCGAGAGTGTGGTGTTGGAAAAGCACAGCAGGTCAGGCAGCAACTGAGGAGCATGAAAATCGGTGTATCGGGAAACAGGCTTTCATCAGGAATGAGGCTGTGGGCTGAGGGGGTGGTGAGATAAATGGGAGGGGGGTGGGGCTGGGGGGGAAGGTAGATGGAGGTAGGGATAAAGGTGATAGGTCGGAGAGGAGGGTGGAGCGGATAGGTGGGAAGGAAGATGGACAGATGGGACAAGTCATGAGGGTGGTACCGAGTTGGAAGGTTGGATCTGGGATAAGGTGGGGGGAGGTGAAATGAGGAAACTGATGAAATCCACATTGATGCTGTTGGATTGGAGGGTCCCGAGGTGGAAAATGAGGCGTTCTTCCTCCAGGCGTCGGGTGCTAAGGGAGTGGCGATGGAGGAGGCCCAGGACCTGCAAGTCTTTGGCAGAGTGGGAGGGGGAGTTGAAGTGTTTGGCCACGGGGTGGTGGGGTTGGTTGGTATGGATGTCCTGGAGATGTTCTCTAAAGCACTTTGCGAGTAAGAGTCCTGTCTCCCCAATGTAGAGGAGACCACATCAGGAACAATGGATACAGTAAATGACGTGTGTGGAAGTGCAGGTAAAACTTTGATGGATGTGGAAAGCTCCTTCGGGGCCTTGGATGGAGGTGAAGGGAAAGGTGTGGGCGCAGGTTTTGGAATTCCTGCGGTGGCAAGGTAAGGTGCCGGGAGGGGGGTGTGGGTTGGTTGGGGGGGTGGGGGGGTGGGGGGGTGCGGGGTAGCGTGGACCTGCCAAGAAAGTTGCAGAGGTGTGGTCTTTATAGAAAGAGGATAGGGGTGGGGATCCGTTTGTAGGCAGAAGTGGCACAGGATGATGCAATATATACTGAGGTTGGTGGGGACCGGGGGGGGATCTGTCCTTGTTGCGGTTGGAGGGATGGGGTGCGAGGGTGGAGGTGCAGGAAGTTGATGAGATGCGCTGGATGGCATCATCAACCACATGGGAGGGGAAATTGTGGTCTTTAAAGAAGGCGGCCATCTGGTGTGTTCTGTGGTGGAACTGGTCCTCCTGAAGCAGATGCGGTGGAGGCAGAGGAATTGGGAAGAATGGATAGCATTTTTACAGGAGGCAGGGTGGGAGGAGGTTAATCCAGGTATCTGTGAGAGTCAGTGGGTTTGGAGTAGATGTCTTTGTTGAGTCAGTCATCGTTGATGGAGATGGAGAGGTACAGAAAGGGGAGGGAGATGTCCGAGGTGGTCCAGGTGAACTTAAGGTCAGGGTGGAATGTGTTGGTGAAGTTGATGAACTGTTCAACCTCCTCATGGGAGCACGAGTTGGCGCCGATACAGTCATCAATGTAGCAGAGGAAAAGGTGGGGAATAGTGCCAGTGTAACTACAGAAAACGACTGTTCCCCATCACCAACAAAGAGACAGGCACAACTGGGGCCCATGGCTACCCCTTTGGTGTGGAAGAAGTGGGAGGATTCAAAGGAGAAATTAACGAGGATGAGGACCAGTTCAGCCAATCAAGTGAGAATGTCAGTGGAACGGTACTGGTGGGGACATCAGGAGAGGAAAAAACAGAGGGCTAGGAGGCCCTCATTATGACCTCATTATGGATGGAGATGTATCGGGACTGGATGTCCATGGCGAAGGTGAGGCATCAGGGACCAGGGAAGCTAAAGTGTTGGAGGAAGTGGAGGGCGTGGATGGTGTCCCGAACATATGTGGGAAGATTCTGGATCGGGGGGATAGAGCAGTATCAAGAGATGTGAAGATGAGTTTGATGGGGTGGGAACAGGCTGAGATGATGGGTCGGCCTCGGCAGTCAGGCTTGTGTATCTTGGGTAGGATGTAGAACTGGGCAGGGTGGCATTCCTGGACTATGAGGTTGGAAGCTGTGGGTGGGAGATCCCCTGAGACGATGAGCTTGTGTACAGTCTGGCAGATGATGAAGGGAGGAAACCGGAGCATCCGCAGGAAACCCAAACAGACACGGGGAGAATGTGCAAACTCCACACAGTCGCCTGAGGCTGAAATCGAACTGTAGTGCTAACCATTGAGCCACCGTGCCAACCAAATTGCTATTAAATCATTCCTTCTGAACTTCTTACCTATGACTCCTACAGCATAACTTCTCCATCTCACGAGGATTGGCTAGATGTGGGGGCAGGAACTCTGTCCACTGGAGTGAATCAATGCCATGTACTGGGTGGTTACAGTGAGAGAATTAGGGGGCCTATGAAGAGCTCACTTGCATGTCCTGTTTTCCAAAGGTGAGTGATTGAGGGGTCTGACCATGAAGGTAGTGAAAAGTTATCAAAATATACCTCTCCTCTAACAGTCAAGAGTGCTATGTTCCAGGATTGGTAATCAAGAAATTACTACAAACTTGTTCAAATCCCACTCAACTGCAAGATTTAAAATTTTAGTTTAATAAATCTTGACTAAACAATTAGCATTGGTGACCGTGTAAGCTACTCATTATAAAAACCTCTTCTTTGCTTTTTCTCCCATTATGTCTTTGTTATTTAATGAGAATTCGAATATCCTTTATTGTCATGCACACTCAAGTACAGGAGTACACTGAAAAGTTTTACAATGTCGCCTCTTATGGCACCATCTTAGGTACAAAATACTTAAGTACAAATCTTAGATACAAACCAAGGAATGAGAAAGAAAAGTAGCTGCATGACTTTACAGTGATTTATACTACAAGTTAGATAATATAACAAAGTTAAAGAGATTGAAATTACAGTCTGATAAGCAAATTACAAATAAACATTACATTGCAGTAGCTTAGTGCAGGGGCTTCCAGACGTGATCTAACCGCCCATACCAGGCCCCAATCCAACAACCATCCTCGCTCCGTTCCATGCCTCCAGTCCACTCTGCATCCGCTCTCAGCTGCTCCAAGCTAAGTTTTCTGCTTCCCCTTTCCAGTCTCCGCTCGAGGACCCACATTCCCCCTCGCCTGCCTCCGCTCTGGGACTCTCATTCCCCTCGCCTGTCTACACTCTGGGACTCTCATTCCCTCACCTGCCTCCGCTCGAGGACTCACATTCCCCCTCGCCTGCCTCCACTCTGGGACTCTCATTCCCCCTCGCCTGTCTACACTCCAGGACTCACATTCCCCCTCACCTGCCTCCGCTCGAGGACTCACATTCCCCTCGCCTGTCTACACTCTGGGACTCTCATTCCCTCACCTGCCTCCGCTCTGGGACTCTCATTCCCCTCGCCTGTCTACACTCTGGGACTCTCATTCCCTCACCTGCCTCCGCTCGAGGACTCACATTCCCCCTCGCCTGCCTCCGCTCTGGGACTCTCATTCCCCCTCGCCTGTCTACACTCCAGGACTCACATTCCCCCTCGCCTGCCTCCGCTCTGGGACTCACATTCCCCCTCGCCTGCTCCACTCTGGGACTCACATTCCCCCTCACCTGCCTCCACTCTGGGACTCACATTCCCCCTCGTCTGCTCCACTCTGGGACTCACATTCCCCCTCACCTGCCTCCACTCTGGGACTCACATTCCCCCTCACCTGCCTCCGCTCTGGGACTCACATTCCTCCTCGTCTGCTCCACTCTGGGACTCACATTCCCCCTCGTCTGCTCCACTCTGGGACTCATATTCCCCCTCACCAGTCTTCACTCCAGGACTCACATTCCCCCTCACCTGCCTCCGCTCCGGGACTCACATTCCCCCTCACCTGCCTCCGCTCCGGGACTCACATTCCCCCTTGTCTGCTCCACTCTGGGACTCACATTCCCCCTTGTCTGCTCCACTCTGGGACTCACATTCCCCCTCGCCTGCCTCCACTCCGGGACTCACATTCCCCCTCGTCTGCTCCACTCTGGGACTCACATTCCCCCTCGTCTGCTCCACTCTGGGACTCATATTCCCCTCGCCTGCCTCCACTCTGGGACTCTCATTCCCCCTCACCTGCCTCTGCTCCGGGACTCACTTCCCCCCTGCCTGCCTCCACTCTGGGATCACCTCCTCCTCACCTGCCTCCACTCTGGTATCACTTCCCCCTCGCCTGCCTCCAATCTGGGACTGCTTCCCCTTTCCAGCCACCACTCTGGGACTGTTCCACTTTCCGGACTCCACTCCGGGACTGCTTTCCGCTCACCGGAATCTTTCACATTCATTCCCTATCCCAGAACTTCCCTTTCGTTCTCCATCCCCCTTCCCACTTTCTACAGTTTGAAACCTATCACTTTTTTTCCAAACTCCCTTCATTTCTATTTGACCTGAAATGTTAACTCTGTTATTCACTCTGTTGATGCTGTCATGCCCACCATCCATGGTATTTTAGATTCATAAAATGGTTACAGAATTGAAAGAGGCCATTCAGCCCATGGCATTCTTGCTGGTTCTCATCAAGATTATTTCATATACCGCTACTTCTCCACCTTCTCCCCACATGGGCGGCACGGTGGCACAGTGGTTAGCACTGCTGCCTCACAGCGCCTGAGACCTGGGTTCAATTCCCGCCTCAGGCGACTGACTGTGTGGAGTTTGCACGTTCTCCCCGTGTCTGCGTGGGTTTCCTCCGGGTGCTCCGGTTTCCTCCCACAGTCACAAAGATGTGCAGGCCAGGTGAATTGGCCATGCTAAATTGCCCGTAGTGTTAGGTAAGGGGTAAATGTAGATGTAAATGGGTATGGGTGGGTTACGCTTCGGCGGGGCGGTGTGGACTTGTTGGGCCGAAGGGCCTGTTTCCACACTGTAAGTAATCTAATCTAATCTAAGTAATCTAATCTAATGGATGTTCATTCCTCCCTCTTGCATACTAAAAATATTTACAAAATGTAAAAAATGTTTACAAGCCAAAGAAGAATGAATTGCTCAATCTAATTCTATTTTCCAATAATTGGCTCATATTCCTGGAGAATTTTAGATGCAAATCCTTACATCTCTTAAATGACCTCAGGACTTCTGCCTCTACTACCTTCCAGTAGCAAGGTACAACCTCTGACTGAATTTTGTTTTCTCATCTCTCCTCAGATTCTTCTCCCATTCTTTTTAAGAATCCCCCACTGATAAGGAAAACCCTTCCCGTTTTTCCCAACTGTCCTTTCCATTCACTCCATCCGGGCCCTTCTAAACCTTACCCACTTCAATCGAATCTCCCCTCAGCCTCTTCCAGTGAGAGGAACAGAATCCAACCCCACTGCCGCTATCAGGAAAAAGGCTTCTACATCCTTGTTGCCGAACTTTGGCAATGCTTGGACATGTTTAAGCAGATCGCCACCAGGCCTTTGGCTAGGATGGGATTGCTCTCCATCGCTGGCCTCATCACTACTCCTACCTTTCACCACTACCTCTGCCATTTTAAGTCAACTCAGCTTTTAGTTCTCATCTCCAAAGTTCAAACACCCTCCCTTCCTTTCTGTTCTGCCAGGGCTGTTGTCTCCTTTTCTGTTTCCTCTGCTAGAACTATTCTCTCTTTCTGCTTTCACTCAGAATTCAAACTGTTTCATTGCCTTTCCATGTTCAAGCTACTTCATTTGCAATTGAATCTTAACCATTTCCCATGATTCCAATGGCATTTCTGGCAATCATAAATATCAAACAATTGCTGTAATTACCTCCCCTCTTCGCATCGACATAAGTTACCCCAACTCCAGTTTGTCTGCTAATTCTCAAAAACTTTGTCTTTCTCACTTTCTGTAAAACTCCCAAAGTGACTTCTTCCATCTCCAGGAAACTCCTTGTGACTGAGAGAGCTATTATTGCACAAGGCACATCCTATTTAAACCAAGCAAACGCAACACCAAGCAATAAAAACTACACTACACTCACCACTTGCTGCCTTTGAGTCCAATAATCCTAAACCCAACCTGGAATTAGAGATTTTGATCCAGATAAGAGCCCCAGTTTGTTATGGATCAGACCAAACCCCATCAAAATACATTAAGGAGATAGCCTAGACCCTTAGCTTTTCTTATTTTAAGGGTAAGGTGTTGAATTCCATTTGCAATTTAATTGGTCAAATAATTCGACTTTAAGCAAAACATGCTTCATTTTTACACTACAGTTAAAATACAGACAAAATAAAAAGAAAATAATTGGCTTAACTATAAATCTGTCAAAATGCTTAACAAAGTAATACAGAACTATTCCAATATAGTATTGGAACTATTCCAATATAGTATTGGAACTAATACAGAACTATTCCAATTAACTATTCCAATATAGTAACATCCCATATACACACCCTTGACAAAGGCAGATACAATAAAATAGGTTGTCTCACATGCAATTCTAGCAGCAGGAAGAGAATCCCAGCTTTTAGCTTTAACAGAGAGAGGAATAAGAACTTCCACGTCCAGCTTCAAGACCCCAGCTACTGCTGAAACAAAACTTTCTGGTTCTGTGGGAACTTGGCCCCACCCATTCAAGCTGCTTCTATTGTCCCAACTTCAAAAAGCCCACCAATACCTCACAAGCTGTTTACTTTATTGGTGTTGAGCAGATCGCTCGACACCTCTCTGTCTCAACTTTTCTTCGTAAAAAATCAAGACAAAATATGTCTCTTAAAGCCATAGTACTATCACAATCCCAAGTCTCCATCTTCACTGTGTTTAGCAATCCTCAATCCATACTAATAAAATTATCCCAAAAACAGTGAGCTACAATCTTATACAATACCTTTTTATGTGGCACCTTATTGAATGCCTTCTAGAAATCCGCATATACTACATGTACTGATTCCTCTTTATGAATTCTGCTGAATTCACAACTGTGGCTGCATAAGCATCTGTCTGCTCCCATAGCTACAGAATTCCTCAGCACCAGCGCTTTTGTACCCTGCTCCCCCGTGTAACTGAGTCACTTGTGGTGCCATGGTCTTTGCTCTGGCTGGATTTTCCTGACGAACAATTACCCGTATCAGTGTTTACAACAGGAGTGTCTATTTGTTATTGATTATCTGATGATCACCCAACTCCTGCCTCCCCATGTAACCTTAAGCTGTAGGATAACCATATCCATAAACGTGCTATCCACATATCTCACAGCCTCATGGATGCAATGCAATGGCGTCAGCTGCTGTAGACATTTCAGAACCCAGAGCCCAACTTACTGTAACTGACAACATTTCCTGCATGAATCATATCTGGCACAAGGGAAACATCCTGAAGCTCACACACACCACAGAATCTGCATTACCTTCTTGACTGACAACCTTATTGCTGCTAATAAACATTACTACTGGTAATAAACTGTACCAATGCTAACAAAGCTTTGTCAATACATTTTACTTATTATTAACAAACTTTGATGACTTTAATATTTATTAAATATTAGTAAGGTTTGTGCAACAAGAGAAGCTAAAATTTAAATCTACTCCATTTTTATTAATAGTTAAGACTTGCAATGTTTTAAACTGTTTGTTTAGTCTCAGTCCTTAAGCAGCAATACTTATTGGTATTCCTGTGATGTCAACGTTTGATTCTTTTCTTCAAACTCTGTGGAATTTGAATTCCCAGATTGCCATTGCTCTCTGAGAGATTACTGCAGACCCACCTCCACACTCTCTCCCACAGAACTGCACACCCACCTCCACACTCTCTCCCACAGAACTGCACACCCATCTCCACACTCTCTCCCAGGGAACTGCACACCCACCTCCACACTCTCTCCCAGGGAACTGCACACCCACCTCCACACTCTCTCCCAGGGAACTGCACACCCATCTCCACACTCTCTCCCAGGGAACTGCACACCCACCTCCACACTCTCTCCCAGGGAACTGCACACCCATCTCCACACACTCTCCCAGGGAACTGCACACCCACTTCCACACTCTCTCCCAGGGAACTGCACACCCACTTCCACACTCTCTCCCAGGGAACTGCACACCCACTTCCACACTCTCTCCCAGGGAACTGCACACCCATCTCCACACTCTCTCCCAAGGAACTGCACACCCACCTCCACACTCTCTCCCAGGGAACTACACACCCATCTCCACACTCTCTCCCAAGGAACTGCACACCCACCTCCACACTCTCTACCGGGGAACTGCACACCCACCTCCACACTCTCTCCCACAGAACTGCACACCCACCTCCACACTCTCTCCCACAGAACTGCACACCCACCTCCACACTCTCTACCGGGGAACTGCACACCCACCTCCACACTCTCTCCCAGGGAACTGCACACCCATCTCCACACTCTCTCCCAAGGAACTGCACACCCATCTCCACACACTCTCCCAGGGAACTGCACACCCACCTCCACACTCTCTCCCAAGGAACTGCACACCCACCTCCACACTCTCTCCCAGGGAACTGCACACCCACCTCCACACTGTCTCCCAGGGAACTGCACACCCATCTCCACACTCTCTCCCAAGGAACTGCACACCCACCTCCACACTCTCTCCCAGGGAACTGCACACCCATCTCCACACACTCTCCCAGGGAACTGCACACCCACCTCCACACTCTCTCCCAGGGAACTACACACCCACCTCCACACTCTCTCCCAAGGAACTGCACACCCACCTCCACACTCTCTCCCAAGGAACTGCACACCCACCTCCACACTCTCTCCCGGGGAACTGCACACCCACCTCCACACTCTCTCCCAGGGAACTACACACCCACCTCCACACTCTCTCCCAGGGAACTACACACCCATCTCCACACTCTCTCCCAGGGAACTGCACACCCACCTCCACACTCTCTCCCAGGGAACTGCACACCCACCTCCACACTCTCTCCCAGGGAACTACACACTCTCTCCCGGGGAACTGCACACCCACCTCCACACTCTCTCCCGGGGAACTGCACACCCACCTCCACACTCTCTCCCAAGGAACTGCACACCCATCTCCACACACTCTCCCAGGGAACTGCACACCCACTTCCACACTCTCTCCCAGGGAACTGCACACCCACTTCCACACTCTCTCCCAGGGAACTGCACACCCATCTCCACACACTCTCCCAGGGAACTGCACACCCACTTCCACACTCTCTCCCAGGGAACTGCACACCCATCTCCACACACTCTCCCAGGGAACTGCACACCCACTTCCACACTCTCTCCCAGGGAACTGCACACCCACTTCCACACTCTCTCCCAGGGAACTGCACACCCACCTCCACACTCTCTCCCGGGGAACTGCACACCCACTTCCACACTCTCTCCCAGGGAACTGCACACCCACCCCCACACTCTCTCCCAGGGAACTGCAGACCCAACTTCACTGCCTTCACACTCTTCAAGGTAACACTTTTGCATTTATAATATCATTTTAACATTCCAACTGGTTCACTACTGTCCTTTATGGAAGAAAATCTGGAAGGAAATAGCCTGGGTTTTATGTGAATCTGGATCCATGCAATGTGACTGACTCTTAAATACCCTCTGAACTAGCCCAGAAAGTAACTCATTGTGATGAAATACAGCCATCGTGGAAGTACTTTCAATGCACAACTGTCGTGGTTCATCACGAGCTTCTCAAAGCAACTGGCAATATGTGCTGGCGTTTCCCGGAATGCTCACATCTCATGAATGATTAAAAAAGTGAACTAGCACACCATAAAATATGGCACCAATAACACTACTGACAGCTCCTTCATTACGGATTCCATGGAACCACATAAAACATCAATGTAACAAACCACTCACAATATTACCTGACATGTCAAAACTATTGATGTGACATTTCTTATTTATAACTTTGTCACTAAGAAACAAAAAAAAAAAAAAATCCTTAGATCTCTAACAAAACATACATTAGTAGCTTTCTCTGTGTTACATGCTGCTATACAGCAACCAGACAGAAAGTTTGCATTAGCAGCTTTGTACTAGCAGATAAATTCTATAAAATGCAACCTCTTTAATGACTGTCTTTCTATTACAAACTTCCTCCACAGAGAGAAATTGTAGACTATTCCATTTCCAAGAATTTATATATCCAATTAACAATTGGATAAATGTTGCTACAGCATGATATTTAACAACTGACTGAATGGCAAGTTGCTTTCATTATAATTAAGAGCTGACCAGCAGGAATCAGTCCCGAAATGTCAAAGGAGCTGGCACATATAAACACCCAACCTTTGCTGAGGTAGCATGACATATCATCCTTGCAACTGGAGCAGGTTATGGTTATAGAAATGATTCCTTCAGAATGCCTCACTTGGCCTAGCTGAGCTCCACTCACTCGGACTCAGACAATGTGAATGTCCTGGGCAGCAGTTCCTACTAAATCAGTGGACACCAGTACCATGTAATTGATAAGCGAGTACAGTCTTGAGCTCCTTCACACACATTACCACACTGACAGCCAAAATGCTGTACTCTTTTGGGCAAAGACTAAAGAGATGAGAACTCACAACAGCAGTGAAACAATGTAGAGTTTGTCAGCTGGATGGAGACATTTCATCTACTACAGAAAGCCCTTTGTTATAATAAATGTCAATTGGAATCGCATAATTTTCCAAGTATGGGGACGGTAAACATGAGGGGACACAACTTTAAAGTGAGGGGAGATAGGTATAAGACAGATGTCAGAGGTAGTTTCTTTACTCAGAGAGTAGTAACGGTATGGAATACTTTGCCTGCAACGGTAGTAGATTCGCCAAGTTTAAGTGCATTTAAGTCGTCATTGGACAGGCATATGGACATACATGGAATAGTGTAGGTGGGATAGGCTTCAGATTAGTATGACAGGATGACGCAACATTGAGGGCCGAAGGGCCTGTATTGCGCTGCAATGTTCTATGTTCTAATTCTGGAAACCCAGCAACAACAGGATATATAGGAGAATAAAAATCAGAGCCACCTATTTCGCCACCTCCCCCACACAAAGAAGGTGATGCAAGTAATCCCAGACATTCATTGCCACTTATGAAGAGTTATCTCAGCACATTAGTCATCAGTATACATTGAGAATGTAAGGGTCTTGCAGAGATGATGGATTTAGTTCCAGCTGTTACTTTCTGTTACTTACCTTCCCCACGTGACAGTTTCCAGCTAACATTCACATTGAACATGCAGATGCTGGAGATTTTTTGCTGAGTTAATTTTACATTCAAAGTACATTTTTGTTTCTTAATGAAGGCAAAAGGTACACAAAAAGAAAGTGCTGCAACATGGCCATTAAAGTATTCTAGCAATCGCTTCCAGGATCAATTAACAGACATGCCTGAAAATTGAATTGTCTAGTTATACGTCCATTGTGCTTCAGTGTTGGAAAATGCACTAATTAACTCTCCATCACTTGCTGCTGCCTCTACATGAAGATTGATCAAATCTGGATGGAGGCAGGGGGTGAAGCAGGAGTGGGGGAGGGTCCTATATATTGGAAACAAAGGACTTCAGTATAGTCTAATGAGCTGTACCCCAACACTTCATTCTCTAATGTCTGGTTAATGTCAGGTTATTTCATCCCATGTGCCGCACAGCAGAGATTTATTTGCTTTTTTTATACGTTCTTAAGATACCTGCTGCCAACAAGATTTGCATTTATTTCCAATCTCTATTTGCTCTTAAGAATATGTAGCCCAGTCTCTTCTCTTGAAGTGTGGTGAAGTCTCTAGTCTGTAAATTTGAACTTACATTTATTCAGGTCTTATGTCTCCTGCTGTCTGCGTCAAATCAGTCACAATGTTTTCTGGGAGAGAGACCAAGGAGCCCTTTACAGGTGCTTGTTATGGTAATTTTATGGATGACCAGGCACCAGGCAAACAGAAGCTTGTGGAGGTGGAAAGGTTAGCAGGGAGTCGCTGACTGAGAAGGGCCACTTTGCTGGAATGTTTGAGATCGTTGATGTTAGTTTTCTTCTGGAATCGGTTCTATTGTCTCTGCTGTTTAGGAATTAGGTTGATGGAGATCGTAGATTGAATAAGGCAGTGATCAGTCCCACAATCATCAGCTCTCATCATAGCACACCTGGTGTGGACCTTTCTGTGCTCCCTTGATCAAACAATGATGTAGTTGAGCAAGTGCCAGTGTTTGGACTGTGGATGTTGCCATAAGGTCTTGACTCTGATGGATCATGGTGTCGGTGATGTTCTTGACATTAAAAGGAGAACTCCATACTCTTTGCTTGCCTTCAACACCCTTCCGGAGAGTCATGTTCCTTTTGAATCTGACATTGCAATCTCTGAGCAGGATCAGATGCTGTTTGTTGGAACTCAGGCAAGGGATTGCTCCAGGCCAGTGTACAACCCCTCCTTGGCCTTCTTTGGTATCTCAAGTGAGGCAGTGTACACATTGATGCTGATACCACTTTAGTGTGAGCTGGGCAAGTCATGAGGCATTCACCATTCCACACCAGGAACCAGTGAAGCACAAGCTCATGTTTGTTGGCCGTGTTACATTTGGCTGAAGGCAGCAGTAAAACATAAAACTTGTGACATGAAGAACATAGTGGGGAGGGAAAGTATAGACACCCAACAGCTCAAGGACACCAGCACCACATGGTTTCTCATGTGCTGCCAAGACAACATATGGCCCAAGCACTCAAACACTCAGCCCTCGGAAAGCCAAGCCCTTTGAAAGCTGAAAACTTACAAGGATCCAGGAGCAGCTGGAATTCCCAAACTCAGCAGAGACACACTCCTGGCATGGCTCCTATCTGCTGGCGCCCAGTGAAGCTGTGATTGTGGCAGTATTGGAGTAGGGAGATAGGTTTGATTGTGGTAACTACTGTGGAGTTTCTCTGCCGTCTGCTACAGGCAAGATCATTGCAAGGATCTTCCTGGCTCCTTCCACAGTCCCAGTCGGGGTTTTGCCCATAGACAGACATCATGGGGATTCACTGCACAGCAAATTCAGGTAAAGTCCTAACATGTCCTTTATCAACCTCACAATTTGCCGATCATGAATGCTCCACAATTTGGCTGCCCTCAGAAATGTGTTGCCATCCTGTGCCAGCTCAATGAGGAGAAGTGTGCCGTGATCCTCACCAGAGGAACTAACCCAAACCCTATCTCAGTGAAGACTGGAACCAAACCAGGCAGTGTCATTGCCCAACCTTTTTTTCCATCCTCCTCAATGCAACACCGCGCTCAGCTCCAGCAAATTATTCACATGCACGGTGCTCATTTACAGAACTGACTGCTCAACCTATGCCACATTCAATCCAAAACCAAAAATCCTTCCAAAGTCAGTCATTGACAGCATCGGTATGCAAATGATGATTGGCTGCATGCTCACTCGAAATCTGCGTTCTAGCTCATTGCCTGCTTCTTCTCAAAAACAGATAAGAAAATGGGTCTTTCACTAATCACTAGTTCTCTTCCCACCAGTCCCCACAGCACACACCTCAATTTATCTTTTATAATCAAAAATTAGATCATAGAAAATGTGCACCATTTTCCATATTTTGAGAGCTTCTTTGACTAAGACAGACATACCCAACAAAATAAACCCCTGTCTTCATATCCCAGCTAAGCCTTCAGCAGACTGAGGGAAAAAATAATTGAGAACCAAGATCTCAAAACCATCTCTGCTGGGTGGAACTTCTCGTGTACACCTGACACTAAACCCCCAAAACAACTGCTCATTCACCGCAGGAAACTCCAAGCGGTCAATGGGAATATTTTAGGGATATTCTCAAAATCTTCCTAAGATATTAAGCATTCCTGATATGTGGGAGTCTCTGGCTTGTGACCACCCAAAATGGAGTAGGCTCGTTCAAGATGGCACCGAGCACACTGGAAGACTCTGTCAGAGGCACTGGAGAAAGCACACAAACTTTTAAGCATCTCATCTGCCCCCACCCTTCAAGGAACATTGACCCCACAATGACAGAGACTGAAGATTAGATTTAACAGGTATTTTCAGAACCACTTCACCTGATGAAGGAGCAGTGCTCCAAAAGCTTGGGATTTCAAATAAACCTGTTGGACTATAACCTGGTGTTAAAACATTAAAAATCTATTGGGTTCACTAATGACAAATCCGACAGCTTTATGACCATTAGTAATGAGATTACCTTTTATTTTGGTTATTAAGTAATTAAGCTTAAATCTTCCCATTGCTTTGATGGGAGTTGGACTGTGTCTCTCGAGCATTATTTCAGCCTTTGTCTTAACAAGGCAGTAACATTACCACTATTCTATTGCCCCTCATTCTTACCTGATATCCAGTCACACTTAGTTTCTCATAGAGGTTCACCAATTAGTAAAAGGAATTAAGATTCATTTATTTCCTCCCCCCGAGGGCGAATGAGTCTTCCTGCCTTTGCTCATAGGCAAGGAACATATGAAGATATGTATCAGAAGAAGTAGGGGATACTACTCTCTGAACCTGCTCCCCATCAAACCCAATATATTTTAATAAGTCTACCCGATACGATTTATCATCCATGCAAGTCAAATCCAATTTAATTAATACTCCTCGACAACTCACAATGTTTTTTGTCATCAGAAAGTGCCATTAACACCTGCCATTTTCCATAACATTCACAAATGTTGAGAGCAGCATGGGGCCCAGAAAAAGAAAACCTGTTGGGTACTTTCTTAGCCGGAGCATTTTCTACTTACCATTACTCTAACCCTATGAAGCCAATTTTCAGTCAATGGAAGCACCCAAAGGAGTTTTGAGCCTTTATCACTTGCACTGTAAAGGTGGCATTATAGTTGTGATATAGAGATGGCGGTTAGACCACAGACTGGACGTTTCTCTTGGCAGCTGGTCAGGGCCTTCCACAGCATTACAGACGTACTCCTGCTTACACTTTGTCCTTTCAGCGTTGTTGATAGTGAGCAGAATAACAGATTGCCGTATGTCAGCAATTGTGCCAGAAACGTTGAGACTGAAGGGATTTTTCTTGCTGTTAAGTGCCTGTGCCAAGTTTGCAACATGTAACGTTGCATTATTTAATCCCTTGTCCCCATCAGGAAGCTGACCTAAACATACAGCTGGTATGAAACTCCGAAGGAAAGGCAAAGTATCACTGGCAGAACAAAAGTAGCTCCGAGGAATTTCCCAGCCAGAAAGCTGGCACAAAATGAACAGAAACTTAATTATTTGCAATTACATCAACCATAATTTTCAGACTTAATCCTGTGCGTGACTGGCATTGTACGTGTCCTTAATGTGAATACAGACGGTAACTGAATGGTCCAATTCACAGAGAGCCTCCCACTCATCAGCATCTCTCCCAATGTCCTCTTGAAGGGCCACTTCATCACTTCATCACTTCATCACTTCATCACTTCATCACTTCATCACTTCATCACTTAATCTCAATTAGAATGCCTTATAATAAAGACATTAGGCTTGAACTTTCTCTTTGGATGTGCAGAAATGCTTGTGAGAAAGTTAATGTCTGCTTCACCAGATCCTAATGAGACCAGTGCTGTAAAAAGCAACTAATGTCCTCATCCAAACTCCACCTGAGAGTCAATCCAAACTATCTCTGGACACCTTTCATTTTTAATAAAGTAGATTAGATTAGATTAGATTAGATTACTTACAGTATGGAACCAGGCCCTTCGGCCCAACAAGTCCACACCGCCCCGCCGAAGCGTAACCCACCCAAACCCCTACATCTACCCCTTACCTAACACGACAGGCAATATAGCATGGCCAATTCACTTGACCTGCACATCTTTGGACTGTGGGAGGAAACCGGAGCACCCGGAGGAAACCCACGCAGACACGGGGAGAACGTGCAAACTCCACACAGTCAGTCGCCTGAGGAGGGTACAACTTTTCCAGAAGTAAATTTTGCACCACATTGTGAATAGAACAAATCATGACAACACTTATGTGAACAGATTAGGAGCTAAACTCAATCAGTGGGCTTTTCCTTTTTAAGCAAACTTAGCAATGAGTGGAATGGAGCACTTTCTTCTTTCCACTCCAATGTCAAATCTAACTTGGATCTGATTGATTACATACTTTCTACTCTCCCTAAATAGTGTGCATACCCAATGACTGAATAGCATTGGTTAGTGGATCAGTGCAAGCAGAATTTGAAATGGGAGGACCCTTCACAAAAAGAAGTAGAATGCTGGTCCAAGGTAGCAGAAGACCATCCCCGGGACTGCTCAGAATCAGTAGACTGCATCATATTCAAGTACTCAGTGGGAAACCTAGACAAGTACACCACCATCATCACAGACTTAACCTTTAACACCACAACCCCCTTCAGACTCATCTCACACTCTGAGACTTCGGTCTTGGCTCTGCCCTCTGCAACTGGATCCTCAGCTTCCTGACCCACAGATCACAATCAGTGAAGAAAGACAACTGGACCTCCTCCATGTACACCCTCAACACTGCAGCCCCCAAGGATGTGTCCTCACCACCACCGCCCCCCCCCCTCACCCCCCCCATACTGTACCACTGTACATCCACCATTATTTGTCAAAATCTGAGCAAACACCATCTATCAGTTCACTGACAACATCACCGTAGTGGGATGGATATCTAACAACGACGAGTCAGAATACAGAAAGAAAATAGAGGTCTTGGTGAGGTGGTACAATGAGAACAACCTCTCTTTCAACATTGACAAAACTAAAGAACTGATCATTGACTGCAGAAAGAAAGGAGGAGAACACGACCCCATCTACATCAATGGAACGGAGGCTGAGAGGGTGGAAAGTGTCAAGTTCCTCAGAGTGACAATAACTGACAACCTGTCCTGGACTTCCTACATAGATGTGATGGTCAAGGCGGCACAACAACCCCTCTTCTTACTCAGGCAGCTTATGAAATCTGGCATGTTCATAAGGATCCTCACCAACTTCTACAGATACACCATTGACAGCATACTGTCTGGGTGCATAATGGCCTGATATGCTCTGCCCAGGACTGTAAGAAACTACAGAAGGTGGAGTGCACAGCCCAGATCATTACGGAAGCCAATCTTCTATCCATGGACTCCATTTACACGGCTCACTGCCATGGAAAGGTTGCCAACATTATCAAAGATCCATCACAGCCCCGTAATGAACTCCTACAACCTCTTCTATCAGGCAGATGATACAGAAGCTCGGACACATGCATTAACAGGTTCAGGAACAGCTTCTTCCTGGCTGTTATTGTCATGGAGAAAATATACAGAATCACCAGGAGACGCGGAGAGTTCTTCAAGGAATAGGTATTTTATTTGCAAACAAAAAACCGTGACACTCAGAAAGAAAATTCTTGAATGCCCCTGAACCTCAGGGTCCATGGCTCTCTATACCTTTTTTATCATGTTTTTGTTAGCTTATCAGCATGTGTTAATCACTCCAGTCATACAATAAACCAATGATGTGAGTTCCCATTATCTCTCTACTTCTGCCACTGTGGTTTTTCCTACATTCTACTTATTATTATTCTAATGTCATGATTAGATATTTTACTGTCACCTCTGCAACAATGGTCTTCCATCCCAGACCCTACTTGATATTATTCTAACGTCATGATTGGATATTTTACTGTCAAGGGTCTCAAGCAGGCTGACTCTACTAACTATTAATTAAATATTTAATGTCATGTCCTAAATATTCATTGTCGCAACCTGTCCCAACCTGCCATGATGATATTTAGCAGGTGTGGCTGACTTTACTAACTATTGTTATCTCAGCCTGCTATAGTGACTTTTCAGCCCCAACCTTACTCTGCTAACGGGTGTAGCAGCATTCCACTATTCTTACCCCATCCTGCCTCAGTGACCTTTTGTCTAGTGTAGCATTCCACAGACCCCTTGCAACAGATGACCAGTGGTCTTCATGCTTTAACCCTTCCCATGCTTTCATGCTCTTTATTTTCCATAATCCCCCCTTTTTGTGACCTACTGGTCTCACCTCACGAAAGAAGACAATAAGCTCAGACCCTCTGGTATCCAATACAAACAGTGGAGGAGCCAACACGGACTAAATAATTTTCAGAGTCAGACTCTTAGAGGGTTCTTCCTCCATTTCTGGGGTCTTTTGGGCCAAAGACCTGTCCCCCAATAACTGGAACAGGAAAAAAGATCCAAGATCCCACACAATCTAGGACCTGTGCGTTCTTCAGAAGTATCATTGATGTCCTCATGTGGACAAATTACTTGTTCCGTGGTGGTTGTCAGATCATAATAGTAGAGCGATGGGGCTCTGTCAGAGGAGGGAGCACCTCCATGGGTAGCTGAAATTACCACAAGTTGCCGTGGAGTGACGCAAACTAAAAAACACTTAATAAAAGGTAAGGCACAACAAAAGGCGAAGGCGATAACAAGTAAAACTACACCTATAATAAGACCAGTCTTGACAAACCATGCAGTCCAGGACCCTAATATATTATTCAACCAATCAAAAACCTGATGACCAAACCCTGCTTTGTCTTTTAGCTGCTGTCGTAGATTCTTTAGGTTTTCCAGTAAAAGATCCCCCAGGGCTAGTGTTGTTAGGTATAAAGGTACAGCAGTGCTCCCCAAACATCACACAAACCCCACCTTTTTCTGCCAGTATCTAATCTAAGGCCTGTCTGTTTTGCCATGTCATTTTGGTAGTTGCATCCAATTGTTCTCCCAAAGCCACAAGGTCATCGTCTGTATAGTTGATAAATTTCTGCTGTCTGTAATAAATGTAATGAATCCATTCAGCATTCTTGCTAACCCCTATCACTGGGATAAGAGCCTTTCAGCCTGCGACAATTTCATTGCGGGCCTTAAACTCATTAGGAATATCTCTTGGCTGTCCAATGCTATCAATCCAAATCGTTGGATCAGGGACATACTGTCACTTAGTTCAGCGCAAAGCTGACTGTGGCGTAGCATCAAGCTGCATGTGTGGTGATATAACTACCTCATGTAGGAGCATTACACAGGCACAGCTGCCACTTCAATCAGCGGACAGCATCGGGCACAACCCTCCTCTCTTACCACACAGCCACCAAGTATTTACCAGGTTAATGGTTTCCAGGTCTGAGTATGCAGGTCTGGCATCAGAGAGAGAGGTATCAGGGGCTTCCCCCATGTCTTCCCCAGCCCCGATGACAGGAGAAGGGCTATGCTCCACAGTTCCATCACTTTCATTTCTGGAATGATCAGTATCCCCAAGAACTGCACCTGTACCTTGTTCAGAACCCTGCTAATGGGTACTAGCCTTCTGTATGCCCTGCCTGTGTCCAAGTTCCTCAGTGTCAGCTCCACTAACCTCAGTGTCAGAGTCAGTTTGTGCCAGTGGGAGAGCTTGAGTACAATGATTAAAGTGGTACCATACATGTCATTCTTCCACTTAGTCACAACGAAAGATCCCTTACTCCTCAGCTCATTCCAGCATCTTCAGGAGACCCTCATGTACACCGAATTCCCGGGCTTAATAGGTCCTTCCTCACTGTCAGATATTGTTTCCCTTTGTGTTTCCTGCATATGGATGTTCTCATGTATCATAGTTAGCTGCTGCATATATTACTTAAGTTCTAGGCTTAACTGCTCCTAGCTAGGCGTTATGTATGAGCATCTCCACCTGGGCACTGGCACCTCATGTGGAGTTAAATGGGTCATGCGGTTAGTCTACATGTGAAAACACATTAGCGCCAGCGGCAGCGCATCGACCCAGTTAAGGTTGGTACTTGCACAGATCTTGTTTAATTTGGCTTTCAAGGTCCCATTAATCCTTTCCACCATACCTTGCGACTTGGGGTGATACATGCAACCAAACCTCTGTTTGGTTCTCAAAGACTGCAGCACCAACTTAACTACTCTTTTGAATGAAAGCAGACCAATTATCTGAACTAACTTCTGACAGTATACCAAACCTTGGGATAACTTCATTTATCAGAAATTTCACTACTCTTCCAGCTCCTGCATCTTTGGAAGGGGCAGCTTCTACCACGGCTCAATGTATCAATCACCACTAACATGTACCTTTTCCCTCTCACCTTTTTTTATCATGTCCACATAATCAATTACTTAATGCTTAAATGTCCCTTCAGGCACTGGTATGTGTCCTATAGGGGTCATTATCCTCTTCCTAATAATATACTGTGGACATACTTCACATTGTGACAATAAATAGTCCACTGAGGCCTGCAGATATGGTGACCAAAAGCCATCCTGCTTTATCTTCCTTAGCACTTCCCCTCGTGCACAGTGGTCCAATCCATGCACCTCTGAAATAAGAACTGTCAACAATGGGGTGGGTGCTACCCTTAAACTTTCCTCTGTGGTCCATAAACCTTTTTGATTCTGCTTAGCGCCCCTCTGCTTCTGTAGTGTTTGCTCAGCCGGGTAGCTCTCCCCTGTATTTCAATGAGGTCCTCTATCATTAGTTCTGGATCTATCTGCACCTGAGGCGCAATAACAAATGAAGAACAACCCGAAGCTATATTAGTCACTTCATCCACTGCCTGATTACCCTTTATCACCATAACACTGCCTTTACTGTGTGCTTGGCACTTAATGATAGCTAGTGCCTTTGGCTTCAGCATTACAGTTGTCAACTCTACAATCTGCTGGCAATGTTGTATGGGATCCTCCTTACTCTTCTTAAAGCCTCTTTGCTTCCACACTGCGCCAAATGTCTTGAATATCACTTGCAATATTACCTATCCAAAAAACATTAACAGACCCTGTTACAAAGACCTCAAAGCTTGTTCTAGAGACCCTGGAGCCCATGACCGAGACCCTGGCTGATGTTAAGCAGTGATGGGAGCAGTAGTGGAGTGTTCCAATTCCATTACAATAATATCTTGTTTCATATTCAGTGTTTCAAGGTGGTGTCGGAGCCTGATGACATTGTTCTCTGAATGTTATATGCCCGTGATGATGAATCTAAATCTAAATCTGGTCTCATATTGTGGCCACTAGCCTTCCCCCAGGTTAGTACTTTCACCCAAGATCATATCTCATCCATATGTAACTTAAAATTTACGGAGTTATGGTCATTATTCCCAAAATGCTCCCCCACTGAAATTTCAATCAGCTAGCTAACTCATTCCCAATATCAGGTCTAGAATGGCCAATTCCCTGGTTGGACTGTCCACATACTGTTTCAAGAAACCATCCTGGACATGACTCACAAATTTCTCCCCATTCAAGACAGTAGCACTAAGTGAGTCTCAGTCAATACAGGGGAAATCAAAAATCACAACAGCCCAGTTGTTTTTACATTTTCCCATAATCTGTCCACATTTCTGTCCTACTGTCACTCACTAGCTGTTTGGACACCTGTAATACAGTCTCATCAAATGACTACATCCTTCCTATTGCTGCCAACTACCCATATGGCCTCACTGGATGAGCTAACCCTCAGTATTGCAATGTCAGTGACACAACTCCAACATGACTTTTACATTCCTCTCCATCTCGCCTGAAATATCTAAATTCTGGAACATTATGCTGCCAGAGTTGCGACTCTCTCAACCTCCCAAGTCTTTGTAATAACTGTAACTCAGAGCTATATCAAATATAGGTAGCTCAGTGGTTAGTACTGCTACCTCACAGTGCCAGGGACCAAGGTTCGATTCCTGCCTCAGGTGACAGTCTGTGTGGAGTTTGCACATTCTCCCCGTGTCTGTGTGGGTTTCCTCCCACAGTCCGAAGATATGTAGGTGAATTGCCCTTGTGTTAGGTGCAGTTGTCAGGGGTAAATGTAGGGGAATGGGTCTGGGTGGGTTACTCTCCGGAGGATCGGTGTGGACTTGTTGGGCCAAAGTGCCTGTTTCCATATTGTAAGTAATCTAATCTTTAATTTCTTGCATCGCTAATTGTGTATTAGCCTTTTCAATGACCAAGCACTGCTGTGTGTGCTCCAATCTTACCTCTAACTGTAGTAAAGCATCCCTACCTAACAAGTTAATTGGTGACTCTTTAGACACTAGTATCAGCAAAACTATCTCCCTACCTTCCATTTCTAATCTTACTGGACATGTAAATCGAGCTAACTGTGATTTCCCTGAGAACCCTACGGTTTTAACAAATTTACTTGACACGGGAAGGTGAGAGGGATACTGTGGCTGTACACAAGTATATGTAGCTCCAGTATCTATCATCACCGGTGTCTGCTGCCCTTCTATATTAACTTGTACTACTGGTTCTTGATCAGCCTCCCATGATACTACAGGATAGTGCCCCTTCCCATCCAGGTTCTCAGGGCATCCCTAGCACAAACCATATGGGTTAACAGATTCTGCTGGGCTTGTAAGTGTTTGGGAAGTGGTCACTGGGGATTCCTACCATCTAGGCCTGCTGTGGGCAGGGTGGACCCGGTCCAATAAGGGCAATTCCTCCTAAAGTAGCCTGGTTGATAGCATCCCCAGCACATGATTTCTGGTCTCCCTTGAGCCTGATTATTTATCATGTACTTTAGTCTCCCATTCCTACGTCCCTGTCCTTGGGGACTGCAGTTCTGTTTAGGCTGTTGTTTAAATCTGCCCTGCCCCGGACACGTCACCTGTGGGAAAGCTTCTCTAAAAACCTCCATTGCTGGCATGGGACTTTCTGGCCCCTGTCTGGCTACCTGACAGGACCCCCTTTGCGCCAGCACTTGGTCCATGCAAGCGTTGATTACTGTGTCGGTTCTCACTGGCAACACCTTTTTAGCCTTCTGTTTTTCTTTCTTTTTAAGCTCTTCAAGCTGCATTTGCGCCAGCTTCCTTTGCACTTCCTCCTGCTGTTCAGACAGTTTCTCTTTGTCTTTTTGAAACCTTTCAACTGCATGAGATTCATGGTCTCTAAATTCCTGGTGATGTCAGATTGATGATGTCAAACCCCCCACCTCCTCCAGCCTTGACCTGACTTGGGAGGGCATTGCCTCAATGATGGAATTTTGGAACATTGTGGTCAGCAACTGATTAGTCTCTATGTCTTTGCTCTGTTTCCAGCCTTCAGTTTTTTAAACTGTTTCTCCAAGTAGACAGCCGGGTTTTCACTTTCTCCCAGTGGATCCCCTTTCAGAGCCTGGGGGTCCATTCTGGTCGGATAACAGTCTCTTAAGGCCCGCCATACATTCTGTCTCACTCAATCAAACCCGACCCCATTAATCATTGGATTGTCCGCCGCATTTTTCAAACGGGCTCGGATCATTACTTCCTTTAACTTCGGGAGCCCTACCAACCTCACCAGCAGTGCCTTCAAGTCTCCTGTAGCCTGCAATCGCCCTGTGGTTTCATTTTTAAAAGCTCTGATCCACTTTCCCGCTCCCTCATGTAAACTGGGCAGTGCATTCTTCAGCCCTTCCAGATCCTGAGTTCCCCAAGGAACGTGTTGTGGGCTTCCCTCTTTTATAAGCAGCGGTAGCATCCTTCCCTGTTGGCCCTTTCTCCCTTTACCTGCACTATAACTCAATAATTCCCCCTTGGGCTCTGAGTCCGATGCTATATCTAATTCCTCCCATCCTTTAGCTACTGAGGCTTTTTTTTTCTTTCCTTGTCTCTCTTCATCCCTTTCCACTTCCTCTGCGTCACCTCCACTTCTTCTCTCTTCAGCCTCCGTTCTATGTTGCCATTTTTCCTCAACTGCTTTTTGTTCCCTTAGCCCATGCAGCACACTAATGTCACATTTCAGCTCTTCTTGCTCTCGTTGTATAGCTTCCATTTGCTCCTGCCTGTACCTTTTCTCTCCTTCTCTTCTTTCCTTCAGTTCATTTTTGTTTTCTGCACTTCCATCCCATTCTAACTGTCCCTCTATTTCTACTGTTCCCTTTATTACTGGATACTACTTCATTGCCTCTTCATTCGAGTAGTGACAAGGCCTATTCAACTCCTCCACATCTGGGTATAAGGCGGGTGGGGGGGTGGGGAAATGATTCCTGCTTTTCTGTTTCAGTAACTGCTCAGCTTGTTCTTTTGCAGCTTTCCTAATCACCGTGGGTACCTGATAAGCTTCTTTCGGTTCCTCACCCTCTTTCCTAAAAGGTTTCAGTATTTCCATCTTCTGATCCCTCTTTTGGCTCCTATGTTTAGATTTATCTTTCAGCTTATAGTTCTTAACTAGTCCTTCCATCTCATTGCACATGTGTATATCAAAGGTACCTTCTTTTGGCCGTTTAGTCAATAAATCCTTAGTTTTTGTTGCCCATTTCTCAGAAATGTTTACAGTATCATTCCTTGCCACTGGAAATTTCTTACTCAGTACCTCAACTGCAGTCCCTTTTTCCATCCTAACATATATTTCAGTCCAGCTAATGTATTATCTCTGCTCTCACAAATCACTTCCTCATACATTCAAGTCCGGTAGGGCTTCATCAACAGTATAAGTACTCCCTAACTCTATAACTTGCAATTGTCCCTTACCAATCTATTAATTCCTAAATGTCCTCAACTGCAGCTAGTTAATACAAACAACCTATTCTCATTCATTCAGCCTAAACCAATCTAAGATGGCATCTGCAGAATGCACTCATCACTAACGGTTTCGTGAAAAATCTCTCTCTCAAAAAAACTATCTTAAATTCTTACAGTGCAAAATAAAATCAAAATACCCCTGACTCTCCACCTCCAGGGAAACAAAACACAAACATTTACCACCAACAAACAATTATGCATACAAACCAGAAATATAGAGTCATATAGAGTCTCTCTCTCATAGAAACATATAAACAGAACCATTCTGCAAGCAGCCAGGAGCTCACCACTGAACCAATATTTATCACACACACACACACACACACACACACACACACACACACACACCCTTCCTGCAGGATCTCTCTCTCTCAGAGCCTTGTCTAAACAGACCCTTTGTTCACTTCTAAAAGTAGTCTCATTATCGTACAGACCTTGTCTAAAACATTCAACAGTCTAGTAACACTTTAACACTATGACTATTCTCTACTATTTTACTTTTAATCATCTACCAATCTGATGGCTTTCTAAGTAGGTCTATCAGTGCTTTTGGCAAAACAATTTCCCCTTCCTTATTTTGCCATATCTGTTCAGGCCCTCATTTCACGTGAGACAGTACCTATAGGGTTTTACATTCACCACGTGGAGTTTTATTAACACACGTGGAATTTTCACTACCACCACATGGAATTTTTACTACCACCACGTGGACTTTTATGAACACCATGTAGAATTTTCACTACCACCACGCAGAATTTTCACTGACACCATGTGGAATGTTTACTGACACCACATGGAATTTTTACTGATACCACGTGGAATTTTACTCAGGCAGTTGCTGCATTCTATTCTTACTCACTCTTTACACCATTGCGCAGTTTTCTTGACCAATTCTCCATGTCGCCTTCAGCTGCAATTTACCACTCGCCTTTGGATCTTGGATCAGAGATACCCTCCGGCAGGTTCCTGCACATCCGAATCCCTGAGGACCACCCAAGCCAACAGAATATGGTCCGAATTAGCAGCAGAAGTGCTTTCCTCTTTTTGTTAGGTATCCTTATTCTGTCAGTCGCGGGAGTGTGCCCGGTTGACCGAGAAGCGCCTTGTTACTGCCACCCTCTTTCCAGGTAGGTCTCTGTACAATCCTGCTTGCAGCACCAAATGTAGAGAATCACCAGGAGACATGCAGAGTTCTTCAAGGAGTAGGTCTTTTATTTCCAAACAAAAAACTGTGACACTCAGAAAGCAAATTCTTGAATGCCCCCGAACCTCAGGGTCCATGACTCTTTATACCTTTTTTGTCATGTTTTTGTTAGCTTATCAGAATGTCCAGCTGTGTTAGTCAGAATTACCTCACTCCAGCCATACAATAAACCAATGATGTTAGTTCCCATTATCTCTCTACTTCTGCCACTATGGTTTTTCCTACATTCTACTTATTATTATTCTAATGTCATGATTAGATATTTTACTGTCACCTCTGCAACAATGGTCTTCCATCCCAGACACTACTTGATATTATTCTAATATCATGATTGGATATTTTACTGTTAAGGGTCTCAAACAGGCTGACTCTACTAACTATTAATTAAATATTTAATGTCATTTCCTAAATATTTAATGTCGCAACCTGTCCCAACCTGCCACGATGATATTTAGCAGGTGTGGCTGACTTTATTAACTATTGTTATCTCATCCTGCTATAGTGACTTTTCAGCCCCAACCTTACTCTGCTAATTGGTGTAGCAGCATTCCACTATTCTTACCCCATCCTGCCTCAGTGTCTAGCATTCCACAGACCCCTTGCAACAGATGACCAGTGGTCTTCATGCTTTAACCCTTCCATTGCTTTCATGCTCTTTATTTTCCATAATCCCCCCTCTTTGAGACCTACTGATCTTACCTAGAGAAAGAAGACAATAAGCTCAGACCCTCATGCTGTTTATTTTCCATATTATTAGAGTGATGCATGAACTCTCTAGCTTCAAATAACGCTGAGCTTGCTCTCACCTAGCACATGCCCTGTGCAACATAACCTGTACGCCTCTGTCGAAGTTTTTTTCCACTCTATGATCTGTATGTCCTTGCTTACTATAATCTGCCTGTACTGCTCATAAACAAAGCTTTTCACTGTATTCAGGTGCACGTGACAATAAATAAATTAAATCAAATCAAATCAGTGTGACATAACCATTTCCCAAACCAGCCTTTCTGAATAACACTGTTCATTTCCAGAGTCAAGAAACAGATCTGTTTTCCTGGCAGACAGAAATTTGCTAGATCTTTGACCCAGATAATCATTTGTTCTGAGTTATGTAACTTCGTTTCAAATGAAAATGAAATATGCTGAAGACATTCCATAAGTCAGGCAGCATTTGTTGTGGAGAGAGGAACAGTTCATGTTTCAGCTAGATTACCTTTCATCAGCACTGGAAAATACAGAGGGTTTGAAGGAAGCTTTTGCTAACTACTGTGGAACGAGCACTTATGTAACTACATGAAGCCTGACAGACATTACTACTGGAGGAATTCAAAGACACAGAGAAACATACACTCAACAAGTAATGTTGCTGACAGAGCATAGAACATTATAAGTTGTATATCTAACACTTCACACCATAGCACTGCACCATCAACTCCAAAAACAATGGCTAAACAAACTCCAGCCTTTTAAGGTGCAGCTATAAAATCTACTTACACCAAAGGGAAAAGGAAAGTCAGACAGAGCAATCCTATACCAAGTGTTCATTCCACTTGTGAAAGTGAGTTATTACATTAGCAGCCCCCTAACATCCCTCAATAAGACAATTTTCTGCGGTAGAGTTACAGAAGAGCCAAGCAGCCGAGGTCTACAAACACTAAGGGATAAACACAATGAACAAAAAGAGAAGATTACAAATATTACAGCAATTCTGAAGAAAACCAAGAAAACTAAAGAACGAAAGAGGAACTATTTATCTTCAATGCTGGACACAGAACTGTTAGAAAGAAAATTGAATTGAATTGATTTGAATTTATTGTCGAGACATACTGAAAAGCTTTGCCTTGTGAGCAATACAGGCAGATCACAGAGTTAAGTAGCAGAGATAAGTAAATAATAGGTAAACAGTGGCAAAAAAAAACACAGGTACAGGCAAATGCTAAGAGTTTGTATGTCCATTCAGTATTCTAACAACAGTAGGGTAGAAACCGTTTTGAAACCAGCTGGTGTGTGTGTTCAGGCTTCTGTACCTTCTCCCTGATGGTAGAGGTTTAGAAAAGCATTGCCAGGGTGGGATGGATCTTTGAGAATACTGGTGGCCTTTTCTTGACAGTGGGCCTGGTAGATGGATTCTATAGATGGGAGGTTGGCCTTTGTGATTGTCCGGGCTGAGTTCACCACTCTCTGTAACCGTCTCCAATCTTGAATGGTACAGTTGCCATACCAGGTACTGATACATCCAGACAGAATGCTCTCTATGGCGCACCTATAAAAGTTCGCAAGAGTATTTGCCGTCATGCCAAATTTTCTCAGCTGCCTGAGGAAAAATAGATGTTGTTGGGCCTTTGTAACCAGTGTGTCCACATGAAGAGTCCAAGAAAACTTGTTGATGACCACTTCCAGGAGCTTGACACTCTCCACTTGTTCTACCTCTGTGCTGTTAATGTGTAGGGGGCATGAGTAATATTCCACCAAAATTCAATAATGAGTTCCTTTGTTTTGCCACATTGAGAGCTAGGTTGTTCTCAGTGCACCATTTTTCCAGGTCTTCCACCTCCGGTCTGTCGTCTGTTTTGTCGCTATCTGAGGTTCGACTGACTATGGTGGTGTCATCAGCGAACTTGTTAATGGCATTAGTCTGATATGTGACGACAGTAGGGGGCTGACTACGCACCCCTGGGGGGCTCCAGTGTTGAGTGCTAGTGAGGATGAAATATTGTCCCAATCTTCACTGATTGTGGCCTGTGGGTCAGGAGACTGAGGATTCACTTGCAAGAGTGGTGCTTAGTCCGAGATCACTAAGTTTAGTAATCAGTCTCGTGAGGATAATAGCGTTGAAGGTTGAACTATAGTCAATGAGTAGGATTCTTATATAGCTGTTCTTGGTGTCAAAATGTTCGAGGGAGGAGTGCAGGGCAAGTGATATGGCATCTGACATGGATCTGTTGGTCTGATATGCAAATTGCATTGGGTCAAGAATAGTGGGGAGGCTGGAGGTGATTATTGCCATGACCAGCCTTTCAAAGCACTCCATGCAGGGTTGGTCTATTGAGACTGCACAGTTGGACCATACGCTGACAAGCTGAAACTAAAGTACGGGACAGGCACTGAAGAACTTTAATTGCGTTGATCCCTGCAGTATCTCAACAGCTCCAACATTTAACAAAACAAGGAGCCAACTAATATAAACTAAAGGAATTGAAGAAATAACATATTTATAAAGCATCTTATGATATATTTCACAACCATAAGGATTTTGAAGAGTAATAAGTTATTTCAATATGTTATGAAAGTAAATGTAGCTGCCGTTTTGTGTGTTAGTATTGGTTGAAGCATGGTCATCGAGCAGGACACCTTATAAGCCATAGTTAAATTTTCTCATTCGGAAAATCCTTGCTTTCACCAAAAACGTTCATCATAAAGATATCAAAACTTATACAAGAACAGTATTGTCAATCACAGTGATATGTAAGCAGTGCATTCAATTCCTTCCAAAGTCGCTGCATAAGAGAAGATTCAACCTCAGGTAGTAATTGTCACAATCATCAATAGCAAAAGGGTGTTAAAAGCAGAAATATGGCAGACTTGAGGCTGGTAAGGGGTTTTACATTTAAAGGCAGGAGGCATAGCTGAGGTGTTCAATGAATACTTTGCATCTGTCTTTACCTCTGAAGCACATGCTGCCCAGACTATGGCAACAGGGGAAGAAATTTACTAGAAGGGTTTAAAATTGCTCAGAAGAGGGTATTGGATAAGCTGTCAGTACCTAAAGTTGATTAGTTACCAGGGTCGGATGAAATATATCCATGGATGTTGAAGCAAACAAGACTGGAAACTGCTGAGGCACGGGCTATAGCTTCCTTGGAGTCAAGGGTGGTGCTGGAGGACTGGAGAATTGTCAACGTTTTGCTTTTGCTCAAAAAAGGTTGTAAAGATCGGCTCAGCAATTCTGTTTGACTTTGATGAAACTTTTGGAAACAATTTCTCAGGGTAAATTGAACAGTCACGTGGAAAAATGTGGCTTGATTCAGAATAGCCATCATGGATCTATTAAGGAACTATCATGTCTCACTAATTTGCTGAAGATTTTTGATGTGGTAAGAGAGCCTGACGAGTGCAAGGTTGTTACTGTAGCATATATGGATATCCCAAAGGTGTTTGAAACAGTACCATATAAGAGACCTGTAGGGTACATTAGAGGGTATGAAATAAAGGGGACAGCAGCAGCATGGATACAAAAGTAGGTAAATGACAGCAAATGGACAGTAATGGTTAATAGTCAAAATTAGAGTAGTACTAGAAAAGCACAGCAGGTCAGGCAGCATCCAAGAAGCAGGAAAATCGATGTTTCAGGCCAAAGCCCTTCATCAGGAATGGTTAATAGATGGAAAACATTTACAGTGCAGTTCCCCCAAGGGTTGGTTTAGGAACCTTCACTTGATATATAGAAATGATCAAGACTCTAGATTCCAGCAGCCAATTTATCAGTTTACAGACAACACAGAACTTGGAACAATTGCAAACTGTAAGGAGAACAGTGTAGAATTTCAAAACAACGTTGACACATTGGTGAAATCGGCAAGTAGGCGACAGAAGAAATTCTGACAGAAGAGAAAGTGGAAAACAAAGGGTTCTACTCTAAAAGCTGTGACAGGCTGGACTGGTGGAGAGAGCTGTTAATAAAACAGATGTATGAGAATAGATCCAGGGCTGAGATAATTCAGCCAAGAGGAGAGGTTGGAGAGATTGAGGCTATTACTCTTCGAGGAGACAGCAAAGAGGAGATGGAGTTTAAAAACCATGAGGGAACTGGACAGAGTAGATAGAGAGAAACTATCGTCATTCATAAACAGATCAAGGAGCAGAAGGCAAAAATTTAAAGTATTTTTCATAAGAAGTATGATGATATGAACTGAGAAAATCTGTTTCACACAGTCAGCAATTAGGGTCCATAATACTGGAGGTAGACTCAACCCAAGAGAGATTTAGATGATTATTTAAATAGAAACAATCTGCAGGGTTTCAGAAAAAAGGCAGGGGTTTGGCACTCAGCTAAAATCCTACTGCTTTCAAGAGCTGGTACAGATATGATAGGTTGAATGGACTCCTTCCACACTGTAGTGATTGTGTGGTTATAGCATTAACTACCATGTATTCTTTCTACCTCACTTACATTATCATTTGATTGCTCTTGGTTAACCAGATACGGCAGAAGTAGCAAACCAAAAGAAGTGACTCCTAATAAGTAACACCAAGATCCTATCCCTCAGGAGTGAACCACACATCAGGGCTTAACTGGTGTTTGGCAATGATAGACAGTCCTACTCCGAGGTTAGGAAGAACTGCAAACAGCCCATTGTACTTGAGGCTTGGGATAGCCCTATGGCTTGCTCTGAGCTGCTGCTAGTTTAGTATTACTGAGATATGCAACCAGATGGTTGAGTCTTTTACACTGAATGACTGTGGGCAGAACCACATTTGCTGTAGAGTTCAAAGGAATGTCTATCCCGGCTATTCTATTAAGAGAACCATAACAGCCAAGAACAGGCCATTCAGAAAGCCACTTTGAAGAGCCAACATACTGATTGCTAACATTTGTTAGCACTGCTGCAGACACTCTCCATATACTGTTTTGTCAAGTCATGCAATATTTTAAAGATGAGCAATCAATTCTTTCAAAATGAGAGTGGAGTTGGACGCAACAATGAAATCCCATCATATCCCTATTGCACATTTCCAGGCATTCGCCAATATTCAAGTAATAAATCAACATAAGAGTTAATGAATTATTGACTAGTTTCAGCAAATTACTGATAAATTACGAGAAACAACTGATTAGTCTATTACAATGAGCCTAATGTTCATTAAAGCTGAGTTCAATCAATATCTTGTTTATTACTTCTAAATAAATAGCTGAGTAGCCTCTGCAAGCTCAAATTCAATTTTACTTCAACTCTGTTCAGCTGGTTGCATTTTCTATTACAGTAAATATCATGACCAAGAGCAGCAGTTAGGTAGTTTCTTTACTTCACATTAATTTTCAGACAAAGACCAGAATTCTGCATTTTGGATTTTAAGTGTGGTGGTGTATGTGTGTTTGGGGTCATCACTTCCACTTGCACCCCGATGCCTGAAACATCAATTCTCCTGCTCCTTGGATTCTGCCTGACCTGCTGCGTTTTTTCCAGCACCACACTCTCGACTCTGATCTCCAGCATCTTCAGTCCTCACTTTCTCCTAGCATTTTCACACACAGCCATGATTTAGAATGGAGGAGCTGGGTCAAGGGGCTGAATGGCCTACATCTGCTCTTACGTTCCTACCACTTCTCATTTATCATTCAGCTGTGGCTCAATTGGTCTCACTCTTAACTATAGCTCCGAAGGTTGTTGTTTCAAGTCCCACTTCAGCACCTAAAGTCCAGGCTGACACTTCAGTACAGTACTAAGGACTATCAGAATTGCTATCAATCAGATGAAGTCAGAAGGCACATGACACCAGGTTAGTCCAACAGGTTTATTTGAAATCACAAGCTTTCAGAGCACTGCCCCTTTGTCAGGAGAGGCACATAGGCACAGAATGAGATGGTAAACAGAGACTGTTTTCTCAGGTAAACATAAACATTAGCAGGGAACTATTTGAAAAGGAGCAGGAGAGTTTGTCCTGGTTAATACTTATCCAGTGATCAATTCAACAAAAACAGAAAATATGGTCATTAAAACGGTGCTTGTTTGTGGGATCTTTCTGTGCACAAATTGCCCAACAAGTTTCCTTTGTTACTACAGTGACTGTAGTTCAAAATCTATGCTGCTTTGTGGTGAGATACCAAATGACAGCTGTCCACACACTGCACCTCACCACTGTCTCTCTTAATCCCTTCATATCTCTGACTTGTCTCACTGTTTGTCCGTCATCCAGCAGTAGGTGAAGAGAAATGGCTCCAACTGATTATTGGGATGACAAATCCCCTCATGGTTGCTGGACCTCAACACTTGTTTCCTTGACACCAATTTCATCTCTCACCCTGACAGCTAAATGACGCAGAACCAGGTTATTTGTAATTTAATCATATTCAAAAGAAAAGCAAGTTTCTGATTACCTCTACAATATACCCCCACTCAGTATTGAGCAGACCTTTTATCCTACTCTAAGGTCAAACTAACCTACATACCCTTCATTGTACTAACTTCCATGTACCTATCCAAGAGTCGCTTAAATATCCCTAATGTATCTGACTCTCCCACCACTGCTGGCAGTGCATTCCATGCACACACCACTCTCTGAGTAAAGAACCTACCTCTGACATCTCCCCTAAACCTGCCTCCAATCACCTTCAAATTATGAGCCCTTGTGATCGACATTCTTTCTCTCTAGTGAAGGGGCAATCTATGGTCTTCTGGCAACGTTTAGTTAACAAGTTAACCTTTAGTTAACATTGCCCTCTGTTGTTGGTGTACTGGTCCACTGGACATTTTTCCAATCCTTGTCAAGTTACTGGAGCATTGCTGCTTGATATTGTTATCTCACTCACTGTTATCACTCTGGACTAATAATTCTGACTTTGAAGAGAAAGAATTCTAATGACATCAAATGCAAACCTGCTATAGCAACCAGATGGTTTTGCTGTCAGAATGAATTCAGTTAAAGATTCCTGAATGAGCTTGAGTGGGTTATACTGCTCATTATCACTGTCAGCATTTGCTTCTGTTTTCAAACTCCACTGATTTCTGTCATCTGAAGGCTCCTCATTGGTGATAGGAATGGAAAACATTTCCACCACTTCTACATATCACAAATTTCCTTCCTGTTAACAGCATTAAGTAATTATCTTCTGCCATCATAGGTAATCTCCACAGATTTTCTCTTCTTTTTGGGTTCTGCCCTGAGTCTAAGGGAGCCCTATGGGATCTTCTGGTAGTTGCCCTTGGAGTGGTTGGATAACAATAGTTATTTGCTAACTGGCTTCTCTTTATATTGACTTCTTTTAGAGTCGTAGAATCCCTACTTTGTGGAAACAGGCCATTCGGCCCAATAAGTCCGCACTGACTCTCTGAAAAATGTCCCATGCAGATTCATCAGCCCCACCCCCTCGCCACCCCTCCCCCTCCCCCCCAACATTATCCCTGCAACCCTGCATTTCCCATGACTAATCCACCTAACTTACACATCTCTGAACACAATGGACAATTTAGCATGGCCAATCCACCTAACCTAAAAATCCCTAACGGAGATTTTTCATTTATTACTGGAGTTCCAATAGTTCGTTTCCCAACCAAACCATTAGCCAGGAATTTATTTTATTCTGTCATGTAATGTGGTCATTGCTGGCAGAGTCAGCATCTTGTTGTCCATCCCTGATTACCCTTCGACTGAGTGGCTTGCTCAGTCATTTCCGAAGGCACATTGTTATGGGTCTGGAGTGTCATGGAGGGTAGACTAAGTCAGGATGGTAAATTTTCTCCCCAAAAAGACCTATATGAACTTATTTTCTTTTACTAGTTAAGCTTCCTGATAGAATCCACACCTGCAGGTGGGACTACACTTAAACTCCTTCTAGCCCTCATTGCTCTTTCTGCATCTCTGACTGAAGTCAACTTGTGACTGTTGACAGTCTATATAAACATTTTTTCTATAGTGACAAGGTTCTTAAGCTATAAACTCACTTGGACTTCCATAAGTTTCTTCCCCTGGGTTCAATGGATTTTTTCATTGTAGAGTCATAGAATCCCCATTTAATGCAGTTTCTGACATTAACTCTTTCAGGATCATTACCTCAGATGACAATAAATTTTCCACTTTCCAATCTGAGAACAATTGAGATGTGGGAATAGTGTGGAAGCAGGCCATTCAGCCCATTGAGTTCACACCAACCCTCCGAAGAACATCCGACCCAGATCCACCCACCCAATCACTGTAACCCTGCATTTCCCAAGGCTAATCCACCTAGCCTCCACATCCCCGGATACAATGGGCAATTTAGCATGGCCAATCCACCTAGCCTGCACATATTTGGTCTGTGGGAGCACCCAGAGGAAACTTACGCAGATACGGGATACATGTGCAAACTCTACGTAGACAGTTGCCCAAGGGTGGAATCAAACCCAGGTCCCTGGTGTTGGGAGGTAGCAGTGCTAAACCCTAGCTGATCACTGTGTGGTGCTTGTAGGTATAAGGAAATTGTCATTATTTGCTTTCCTTTGACTGAGTCTAGGATTGTATTTGATTTACAATAGTAGAGGATCAAGCACTATTGAGTGTTGAAAGAAGTTGTTCAGTCTTTAGCAAGGTGTAGTTTGTTGCATTATAGTAATTAAGGACAAATTAACTAATTGATTAGGTATTATTTCTGAGGTTATGGGGAAACCTGTAGCTATAGGTCTGCACTCCATACAATCCTACAATTGCTCTGCCTCATTTATTCCCAAATATGTGTGACATCATTATATTAGGTGCCGTTTAATGCAGTTTCTGAAATTACCTCTTTCAGAATCATTACCTCATATAATATCAAATCTTCCACTTTACAGTGAGGACAATTGAGATGTGGAATAAATTGGATGGTGTGGTGGCACAGTGGTGAACACTGCTGCTTCACAGCACCAGGGAACCAGGTTCAATTGCAATCTTGGGTGACTATCAGTGTAGAGTTTGCGCATTCTCCCCATGTCTGCACGAGTTTCCACTGGGTGCTCTAGTTTCCTCTCAAAGTCCAAAAGATGGAATGCTAACTTGCCCCATAGTGTGTAGGCTAAGTGGATTAGCCATGATCAATATGGGGATATGGTGGGATGCTCTTCAAATGGTCAGTGCAGACTCATTAGGATAAATGCCCTCTATCTCTACTGTAGGGATTCTATAATTCTATGAAGTCGATTGATATTAGTGACAATGAAGGCCTCAGTCCAGGTCTTCTGCATTTCCAGTCTCTTGTGCTTTATTCCCGGCTGGTAATATAAAAATAGCTAAAGGCAACTGTTGATGCATCTTATAAGAGAAGGTCATTTTCATTATTCTCCTGATAGATAAAGCAGACAAAAACACATCTTTTCAGGGCAAACACTCTCAGAGATTAACAATGCTGCCAACATTTGCTGAACTGTTCATTCTCAAAGGGATATCTGTCAGAACCTCTGCCACACTACCTTTAATCTTACATTATACAACGTACAATAAAGAACATAATACAAATCTGCTTCATGCTGAGAATGGCCAATTCTTCACACACACGCACACACATACTCCCCCTGCACTTGTCACGTGAAATTATAAGCAGCAAGCTCTCACAAGTCCAATACAGGAGGCATTTTATACTATATAGCATTCAACTCAATTCTTCTAATAAATCCTCAGTTCCCCCTAGCCACAGTCTTCCTCAAGGTGAGAAACAAAGCTTGGCTCCTTCATGATTCAGCATGTTTTTCCAATCAGTAGCTGATGTTCAAACTATTAGCTGATGTCAGCCTCGGTAAAAATAAGGGTGCTATAATGTGCTCCATTCAACTAGGTTAGGGAGGGAAAACTTTGCTTCTGCTCATGTCCACCATCTAGCCTGCATGTGTGTACATATAAGATGAGTTCAGGGAAGCAGACCCCAACAAAGCAACACTATTGACTAAAGGGGATGGGAGAGAAAAGAGTGCACTGAAACCAATCTTCCAGGGCATTAATCTTTGATTTTTCTCCATCAGAGCTGGTTTATTCATCAAGAATTTGGGAGGGCAGATTGAGAGAGCAGTGGGAAAGAAAACACCCACTCTGTCTTCAATTCATTTGTGGAAATTTGCAATTAAAGTTTTAGCTGTGTCTGCGCACAAATGGTGTACTGTTCCAAGATGTATACAATCAATAGCATTTCTTACCACAAAGCCTACAGAATGGCTTCTTGATGCACTGAACCTTTTACTTCTTGTAGTTCCCTTCTCAATGGCCATAGACTGTATATTTGAAGGTGGTCCTTTACGGCAGCAGCCTTTGTCTTAGGAAGGATGAAGTACTAGAGGGACCAGTTTCAGATGTGTGTCCCATTTGGTGTTCAGGTCTGGCAGTGGTTGTTTGCTCCTTATGCAGCTATCAGGAGGTGTGGAACATAGGAACAAAGGTCTCACTTTCCTGAAAAAGTGTCATTCTACATGTCCTCACTTGCCAGGCCATCGACACTGGGCACTTGGCCAACCACCAGTGAAACGGTAGGTGGCATATGTTTCCAGTTGAGACTTTGATGACTTAGGAAACTGCTGTATTAAATCTAGCATCCAAAGCAACAGTGTACAACTGCATTCTGGAAGCTGCAACTGCCCTGAGGATGCAGGTGAGGACAATTTAGCACTTTTTGAATGATCATCGTAAAATTGTGCATATACAGTTATCATCCAGGCCTGTATGAATAACAACTCTCGGCCTCAGGGCACAAATACAATTTTAAAAATCAGAAATAGAGCACTCTTCCACAGTTGCCTGGTGAACACTTTGAATGGTATCATTACTGCATGCCTTTAGGAATAGATACCAAATAATAATGTATAAGTTGAATGATAACAGAATGCACGGGTGAACAACAGTGCTTTGATCAAGTTGGACTTTTTGTCAGTTGGAGTTTAGGAGGCGAGAGAGAATTGGGGGCCTTCAGTGTCCCACTTTCTTTCCATCTATCAATCATAGATCCATGAATTCCAGTGCTCACTGTAAGTGTACCATGAGGTTCATCAGCAGAAAAGCCTGCAATGGCTAAAGTAACTTTATCTTGGTTTACGTGTACTTGGCATGAAGGCATATGCTCAGTGCTGTGATGGCTGCTCTAGTTGCCTTTCATCTGATGTACTGTAGGTGGGAAATGTCATCACTCTCAAAGCCAGGAACACAAGGGGACAACATTGCTTTGCATTGATCATTCTGAGTTATAATATGTGATAATAGGCTGATTTCTGGCAGAAGGTCGAGAAGCTGATTTTCCATCTCCTTATTTAGCTGTCAGAGATGCCAGAATGAAATTTTATTTCTAGTTTTGTAATGATATCAGTTTGAATGAGAATTTGGAGACATTAGTACCAGTAAGTTTTGGAAAAAGACTGTAGTCGGGCAACCAGTTACATCTGGCATTAATTCTCTTTCTTTTCCATAGATGCTGCCAGGCCTGAAGGCATATCCAGCACTTTACGTTTTTTAAATTTCAGTCACATCTAGACTGAAACCAACCAGGCTGAAAGATGTAGTCTGTAAGCCAATATTGCTGGCTGTGCGCAAGACTATTTTCAACCGGAATAAATATATTTGTTTTTCTTTGAGAAAACCTAGTAACTATAAATACGGAGCTGATTCAAGCAAGTCGGGATTGGAGATACATATTTAAAAATAGCATACGTTTATTAACTGCATGGTCTAATCCTTATACATTTTCCTCTTAGTATGTCCTCTTTCAGTTTGACTTGACAATGCTTCAGTAGTTATGTTAAGCAGGCTTATATAGCCAGCAGGTATAATGGATAGAAACAAACTTTTAACTCTATTGTTTGACCATACATAAATATGACACATTATCTCTAACAAAATCTGAGAAATAACCACTGGCAAAAAATTAAAAAGGCAAACGTATGTTGTACATGTAGAACAGGATGAAAATCCAGAAGTGGCAGAACTGCAAGGCCAGCAATAATTGTTGAAATTCATAAATTGCTCCAAGAAAAATCCAATGTTCAATAACTATCCATCTGAATCCTGGAATCCTATTACAGCCTTACATTTCTTTGATCAAGCCTTTGCTTATCTGCCTTCATGTCTCCTTCTTTGTCATGGTGTTGAATTTCAATTTTAACACACCAGTGAAACATCAAGGAAGGTTTTATTACAGTAAAATTTCTCAATACATACAAGGCATTGTTGTTAAAATTGATCCCAAGGCATGTCCATTATATATTTTTAAATAAAAACTGTAATATTCACAACAGTGAAATCATTCAATCACTTCTCCCATAACGTTAGTACTGATCCAGGGCAGAGATGCAGGAACTGGAAAACGAAACATCTTTGAGCAGCTAATATTTCAAACCCTTTGCATGAGGTAATGAAAGTAAAAACCTGAACTGAAATCTGGGATTTAGGAGTTATTTCTTTATAAATAGCCACCATTATTAACCCTGATATGTTCTGCCCTCACAATCTACTGTAGACACAAAGATGAGTTTTTCACCTTTAGCAAAGTCTTCACATCTGATTAAACTTACATTAGCTACCATAGCACAAGAACTAGACATAGGGTAATACAGAATGAAGGCTTCAATAGACATTTATAACAGCTCCTGGGATCTATTTATATATTACAACATGTGCTACAGTGAGTCTGGGCTAGTACTGAGCAAGTTGCTTACAAATATAACATGCTTCCCTTTGTGTGTCATGTTGCAAGGAGCCACAGAAAGATAGGACTGAATTGTGCATTTACTGGTTACCTTAAGTTGCATCAAGTTTTGGAAGAGTTTTTAGCTGTGAGGCCTAGCAAGGTCTCTCGCTACATCTTACCAAATTCATCTCATTAACTATAAAAACAGAAGTTGCTGGAAAAGCTCAGCAGGTCTGGCAGCATCTGTGAAGAAAGATCAGAGGTTAATATTTCGGGTCCAGTGACCCTTCCTCAGAACTCCAGTGTTGCCCCTCCCTGGCAAAGTCATAGCACAGCAGTCACAAAGCCATGTTTCTCTCAGCACATAACTGGCATGCCTGACACTTTCTCACACTTACAACTCCACTCTCTCACCCTCATCACTATTTAACCACCAGTCTTCATAGCTTACCTGTCCTCAGTTACATCCCATTCAAACACCCTATTTAGGTAACTGCTCCTCTGTCCCCAGTGCACACTGTAGACTAGCATCTTGTCATTGGCTGGGAGGGGAAACGTCTTATGCAGACATGTAATTGGGTAATTTTGAAGATGTGCTTTAATTTGCAGCCAGCAAAAATGAACATAATCAAAATGAGTATTGCTGCAGCTCACCTCCACAATGTTCGGTAAATCCTGACACGCTGACCAATCGTCATGTCACAGGACATGACGATCTGCTGCACCCAGCTCTCAGCAATTGGATCCAGGTATCAAGCAGGTCCTGTCTGACTTTTAGCACCTGATGCAGCTGAGTTTTGCTGTGCTGAAAGAGGCATGTCTCTTGCCCAATGTCCTCATCCTCCTTGGAAGGCTGTTCTCATACGGCTGTTCTTTAGCATTTATCACAATTTAGCACTTAGCATTTATCAACTATCTGCCTCCTCCAAATGTGCACAGCACAGCATGGCAGGGTAATGGACTACACTGGAGGGTGCCAACAGCAGAACAGCATCTTCAGTAGCCCCAATATCTGCTCCATTTAAGAATTCCACACATTCATTACCCTCAGAGAAACAAAATCCTCATCTCTGGTTTAAATGAGGTACCCTCTGGTCCTAGACTCTCCCCCAAGGGGAAACAACCGCTCCTCATCTATCCTGTTAAGTCTCCTAAAAACCTTGCATGTTTCAATAAGGGCTCCTCTCATTCTTCCAAACTCCAACAAATACAACCCAACCTACCCAAGCTCTCCTTATAAGAAAATCTCTCCACCCAGGATCAACCGAGTGAACCTTCTCTGGACTGTCTCCAATCCAGCATAGTGTTCTTGAGATAAGGTGACTAGAACTGTTCAGTATTCCAGGTGTGGTCTGACTAGTGCCTTGTATGGTTTAGCAAGACCTTTTCTTTGGAAAAATTACACGTGTGCCCTTTGCTGCAATATCTGGCAAAAATTAATCAATAGACTCTTGGAATTTTTTGTCTGTATGACATGAGTTGGAGTCTATGAGTTGATTCGTACCTTGTGCTGGCCTTGAAGAACACTCCAGAGCTTCTCTGGGTCTTTTATCATTTTCAGAAAGAATGGATGCATTTACTTGCCAAGGGCAAGAAAAATTTTCAAAGATTGCTTCGCTGAATCATTTACTGCTTGTTCTGTGGAGTAAAGTTGGATATCTTACATAAGTAGCTGAAATTCAATAAAGATGCCACTCACCATCAAATCCATAATTAAATGCTTGCCTTCCATTTCTTGTTTTCATAAGATATGTTCATTTCTTTATTTGGTTTGCTGTTCTGTCCTTTTACTTTCTACTTTTTTTTGGTTTCTATTTTATTTTTCAGTGTTATACCTCCTTAATTAATATTGATGACCTTGGGACAAGGTTTTTAATAAATAAGTCCTATTGTATTAAGTGTGCACCAAATAAGCAGTGATATCATCAGAAAGTGTGAATTGACAAGGCAAAATGGCAGAACCAACTGACAGCTACATAAGGGGAAGTTCTTTCAGTTCAGAAAGCCATTTCTTAAATACTTAAAATGCCATACTTATGAACAGGAGGACTCTGTGTTAAACTGAATATATCATGAAATCATATGACCATAAGAGCAGAAATTAGGCCATTCAGCGATTCACGACTGCTCAGCCATTCAATCATAGTTGATAAGTTTCTCAAGTCCATTCTCCTGCTTTCTTCCTGTAACCCTTGATCCCTTTGACATTCAAGAACCTATCCATCTCTATCTGACCTGGCCTCCACAGCCTTCTGTGGCAATGAATTCCATAGATCCACCACTCTCTGGCTGAAGACGTTTCTCCTTATCTCCATTCTAAAAGGCCACCCCTTTATTCTAAGACTATGCCCTCAGGTCCTAGTCTCTCTTATCAATGGAAACATCTTCCCAACATCAACCCTGTCCAGGCCATTTAGTATTCTGTATGTTTCAATTAGATCCCCCATCATCCTTCTAAACTCCATCGAGTATAGATCCAAAGTCCTCAAACGATACTCATACGTTGATATAACATTTGGCTGCTTGAGTTTTAATCTGTTCAGATCCGTTTTACATTGCTGTGTCTCAACTTTTTCATTGGGAGGCATGCTGATACTCTTCTGTAAAAGTATCACGGAGCTGATAGCTTGAGAGGACATGAACTTGAGCTACCAAACAAATAAGGTACAGGGCATCTACTTTTCAAATGTGCACTTAAGTAAATGTATTACTGTTAGTCTTCCAAATGCTACAACTAGCTGTTGTTTAGTGGACCTTCAGTAGGGGTTCCAAGAGTCTGCAAAGGAGACCTATTTTACAGGTAAATGGATGTTATGGCCTACTTCCGCACTGTCGGCATTCTATGATTCTATCGTCAAGATTTGGATGTGAACATAGGAGGTATAGTAAGTTTACTGATGACACCAAAAATGGAGGTATAGTGGATAGTGAAGAAGGTTACGTCAGAATACAATGGGATCTTGATCAGATGGGTCAATGGGCTGAGGTGTGGAAGATGAGAGTTTAATTTAGATAAATGTCAGGTGCTGTATTTTGGAAAGGCAAATCACAGCAAGACTTATAAACTTAATGGTAAGGTCCTGGGGAGTGTTGCTGAACAAAGAGACCTTGGAGTGCAGGTTCATAGATTCTTGAAAGTGGAGTCACAGGTAGGTAGGATAGTGAAGAAGGCATTTAATATGGTTTCCTTTATTGGTCAGGGCATTGATTATAGGAGTTAGAAGGTCATGTTGTTGCTGTACAGGAAATTGGTTGGGCCACTTTTGGAATATTGCATGCAATTCTGGTCTCCCTCCTAATCTAAAGAATGTTGTGAAACTTGTATGGGTTCAGAAAAGATTTACAAGGATATTGCCAGGGTTGGAGGATTTGAGCTATAGGGAGAGATGGAACAGGCTGGGGCTGTTTTCCCTGGAGCATCAGAGGCTGAGGGGTGACCTTATAGAGGTTTATAAAATCATGAGGGGCATGGATAGGATAAATAGACAAAGTCTTTGCCCTGGGGTCGGGAATCCAGAACTAGAGGGCATAGGTTTAGGATGAGAGGGGAAAGATATAAACGGGACCTAAGGGGCAACTTTTTCACGCAGAGGGTGGTGTGTGTATGGAATGAGCTGCCAGAGGAAGTGGTGGAGGCTGGTACAATTGCAACATTTAAAAGGCATCTGGATGGGTATATGAATAGGAAGGGTTTAAGAGGGATATGGGCCAAGTGTTGGCAAATGATCAGCATGGATGAGTTGGTCCGAAGAGTTTGTTTCCATTCTGTATATCTCTATGACTCTATAACTCTACCATTATGCAAGAACATGGGGAGGATCTCTGTAGAAATTCGATCGTAGAATTCCTCATTCAAGCCAACAACAGGCACCACATTCAGTGCATCACGTGTCAACATGAACAATGACAAAGATAAATGTTTAGTTAATGTTCAGATCTACACACAGGCTGACATCTTAAATACAAGTATACAAATTCAGAGCAGGAACAGGTTATTCAGTCCTCCGAGCCTCCTCCACCATCAGTATGATGATGGCTGGTTCATTTTTGTTTCAAATTCCACTTTCTTATCCATCTCAAAATACCTTTGTTCGCTTACCTAACAAGAATCCATCTCTCCGTACCTCAAAACATTCAATAACCACGCCTCTGTTGCCTTCTGAGGCAAACGGTTCCAAAGTCACAGAAAAAAAAATTCTTCCAGCTCTGTCCTTAAAGGAGTGACTGTTAATTTCAGAACAGTGGCCACTAGCCCTGGACTCACTCACATGAGAAAACATCCTTTCCACCTCCACCTTGTGAAGATCATTCACAATCTTATTAACACCTATTAAAAGTCACCTTCTCTCTTCTAAACTCCAGTGCAAACAAGCTCAGCCTGTCCAATCTTTTCTCATAAGTCTTGCCTCCAACACATGTAGATCCTCCCTTGCATACAACAAACAAAAATACACATAGTATTCAAGGTTGGTCATACCATGTGTAACTGATGCATAACATCCTTATTTTTATGTTGAAATTCTCTCTTAATAAAGGATAGCATGCCGTTAGCCTTCTTGGTTACATGCTGTATCTGCATCCAAGCTACATCATCTTCACCTCCCCATCTGTCTTTGTGTCATCTGCAAATCTAGCCACCATGCCCTTCAATCCCCTCATCTAAATCATTGATATAAATTGTAAAAAAATTGAGGGCCCAGCACAGACACCCACAGGTCTCCACTTGTCACATGTTAACAATCTGATGAAGATCCATTTATGTGTACTCTCTATGTTTTAAAATTAGTTTCCTGCATGGAGCTGTGATGTGTCATTGTCTAGTTTAACTTCCTCTACAGTAATGATTGCCTTTTAGTAATTTTCATGCAAAATCGTAGCGCCTAAGTGTATGACAGTCACATGATAATGTGCAACAGAAAATCATTGGCCTTACCAATTACATCAACAGTGAAAGCTTGATGAGTATGACATACGAGTTTATGAGTGATATATCATAGAAACATTGTAATTAAGAGCTGAAGAAGGCCATTCAGCCCTCCAAGCCTGCTATCATCACGATCATAGCCATCATCCAACTCAAAAGTATGTTCTTGCTTTTCCCCTTTGTAGTGATTAGAACTAGCTGGATTTTGTTGACAATGGGACCTTTGATTGGGGTTGTTAACCTGGGTCAATCCGGAAAGCCCTAGCTGACCAATCTAACCAGGAGATTTAGAATTACTTCAGTTGAGGGAACTGACTCTGAGCTGGCAGGCCACAGACGGCATACAGAGCACAAGCAAATACAGGGTGATTGGTGATGGCATACCGGCCTCTGTGCAATTATTTCACCCCTGTCTTTTCATCCTGTTGGTTCCAATCTCCAACTCGTTCTTCAAATTATACAGTGTTTTAGCCTCAACTGCTTTCTGTAGTAGCAAAACCCTTGGTTGCTGGATTTTGAGCTCAGCATTGAATGTACAACACTAGCTATTCATTGCACTTGCATTTGCTCACATACCTACTGTGGACATTTGCAATGGAACCTGTAGTTTGAAAACAGCTTTCTTTATAGGTGATGTGTGAACAGAAGCAATCCTTAATCAATCAGAATGAAAAAACCTTATTCAGGCACATGAAGTTTAAAGCTGAAAGGGTAGTTAACTCTAACTAAAGTAAAATAGAGAAGGAAAAAAATATGAGCTTTCGAGTAAGGTATAAATGAGACAGAAAGCAAAAATAAAATTTAGGCCTCAATAATAATTAAAATACAAAGAAAGAGAATTTAAACTATACAAATTCACTTTTAGCAGTAGTGGTTTGTTTTTGGCAATAACAAAGACTTAATGACGTCACTAAAACTTTACACACTTGAATGAGTAAGCAACATTTTCTAGTCTGTTTAGGGCTATTTAAATTTCATGTTCTTCTTATGTTTCGATAATGAGTCTCTGAGCAAGACACTGGAATGGTGGAGCTTTTGGAACATGCATGGCTACTCAGTTAACAAGTTCTGATTTTTTTGTTTTCAACTAAGCATGGTCAGATGCCTGAAGTTTCTAAATTTGATATAGTCAGAAATAAAAGAAGAGTGTTGATGACCTCATTATTATTTCTACCACAACATACAGGCCACTGTGCTAGAACATTAACTGTTATGACATGATTAGCACAACACCACATCAACAAGTGGCAGCACTGATACACTTCTAATATCCCACTGTTAATACTGGGTTACACTCAGTTAAATGATTGTGATGGTGTGACCTGGGTTTGACCTGCTGTCCTGTCACTGACTGCTGACTGGTACGCATTCTGTGAATGAATCAATTGGTCTGTGGAAATACAAGGTCTTAGTGACTAAATGATTGTGTACATGATAGAAAACTTTCACTTTTCCATTTTCTCCATTGGAAATCATTGTAATGTAGTGTTAATTAATGTGAGGGTTCTTAATGCTGTGAAACAGAGTATCTCCTACATTCAACACACAATGTCAGTTTCAAGGTCAGGTACAGGATGACTGAATATCTTCTGGGATAGGGAGCCACCAGTATAGTTCTAATATCAAATACTCCCGGGCAAGGTATACAGTGTTCTTAAATGAAGGTTCAAATACCAAAAACCATGATATTTAGCAAGGAAGATGATAATAGGAGCAGGTGAAGATATGGCCTGAAGTTACTCAAATTTACATTTTAATGCCTGGTTAGAAAAAGAAAATTGAAGCAGGATGTTTTCTTGTTTCAAAAAAAAACCTTTTCAGTTTTCTTGGTCAATTGTGCCATTAAGCAGACTACTAAGCAGCAATACCAGAAAATTTGTATTTTCCAAACAAGGCAATGAGAGAAAATGACAGAAAATCAATTATTCACAATAACTCTGTAGTTTTCAAAACACCTCAGACAATTTGAAGACACATTCAATACGTGCTTCACAAGATAAGACCAATGGCTGGTTCTTGTTTGATAATGCAATTGGTTTTAGGAATCTTCTTCAGAGCGGATTTCTTCTTCCTCTATTCTCACACCAGTTTTTCATGAGCATCAAATTCCTTTGCTACAGCACAGTTATTCCAGGTATGCACATGTTATGACTTCATTTGGTTTTCTAGAGGACCTGACTCTGTTCACCACTCAGAATTCTATGCACAATCTGCTCTGGGCATGTCTTAAATTCCTGGGAGACTCCTCCACAATGCAGCCTGGAACACACGTTTGATTTCATGCATGGAGTACAATATACATAAAACAGGAATTGCTGGGGTGAACGTTTGAGGCCTCCTACCAATTTCAGGATAGCATTTCGTAGCTTGGAAGATCATCTTTCAAGCTTGGTTTCAAATTCCTGGGCTCCTCTAGGCTCTGGATTAAACCAGAAAACTTAATTTCTACCAAAGGACCCAGACTATTGTCTTCTCCCCCATCACTGGGATAATTAAGACTTCAGTCTTGTGCTGAGTCTGTTTCTGTTACTGGTTCCACTATTTTTCAGTTTCAGTCTGTTCTTGGCCAAATGTTATTTAATGCACAAGTCAGGTCATGATAGACCAGAACAATGTGGGAAGCAGAGCCTGACCTTTAACTATCATGACCTTGCCCTTGCACCAAGACCCATTCTACTGAGATAGCATGGTTGCCATTTGCAACAACCTATCCCATGTTTAAAACAAATTCACACACGACCATCTTCCATTCATCACAATGACAACCCTGAGCAGTGCATTGCCATCATAGAAACTTAGGCACCTTAGCATCTGCATTGAAGCATTGTGTAAGACATGCTGAGAGAGTATACAAAGCCAAAGGTGAGACGTTGGAGAGAACACACAAACCTCCAAACACCAACATCTCTGCTTACCTTCAAGTAAAGGGCAGAGTCTACAGATGGACATTAACAATCTTCTCAAAATCCAATGATCCAGACAGGAAGGAAGTCATCCTCAATGCCAAGGGACTTCTAAGAGGGACAAACTCATTTGGGCTGTGGAGTTTTCTGTTCCTCCATAAGAATATTTAGGAATTCCCACAATCTCCCACAATCAGTGACTGTAAGCCTCCTAATTAGCCAATTCTAGACTCACACTAGATCAAACCATGGAAATATTGTGATACTCATTCAGCCACTACTCAGGGGAGTCTGATTCCAAAATAAGCACTTCACAAGGTGAACAGCTTCAGGCTTTCTCAATCATTGGCAGAGCTCCCAAACTTCAACAATGTAAGTTATCACAGCTCCAACTCCACTTCAAATGAGGAATTGTCTTCATTAAACGTTTTTGTCAAACATATTGGACTGAATTTTTTCTAAGTCACTAAGTGATGTGGGTATTGGTGAGAAAGTTTTGAGAATCATGCGAGTTCACCAGGAATAAGATTCTCAATGTCAAAAACAAAATGTCCTATTTTTCAATGAAGTGTTAACTGGCAAGACAGGATTCTCACTAGTGAATGACAAGACACCTATTTGCATGTATCAGCATGTATTATTTGCTGCTTCCCATTATCCCACTCATCGGATTTAAAACTAGATGATGACAATTCCCGGCATGAAAGAGAGAGTGGTAACCGTGATTCCGGCTTGCTGCTCCTCCCGATAATTGTCTTGAAAACCAAGGCACTGACATTTCACAGCACACTCCATGGGTGTTAGTGACCACATATGCCACCTGTCCGTTAGCACCTCCAAGTCCACATCAGGAAAGTGAGGTGCCAATTCCCCATTGCCAGGCATGTTTGGGCCAATTGATAAGAATCATAGAGATCAGTTACAGACTGACAGAGCTTGACTGAATGCACAGTTCAGTTTCAAAGATGGTGCTGATAGCAGGAACCCTGAGAGGTCCTGGCAGTGGACAGTACTACTACATGTAGTAGGTGGGACAGTATGACAAATGATGCACAGGTAATGAGACTAGTTTGGGAAGATAACACAAGAAAACTCACTAGGGTACCAGGCATACCTAAAGCTGAGGTGTCAGCCAATTGAAGCTACATTGCAGGATTACTTGCATGTCAAACAACATGAGCAACATAGACAGGGCTAAGTATTTGAAAATCACACAGCTTCATTTCAGAGTTTATGAGATGGAGACTGAACTACAGACGGGGAGGTTATCCGGATTCTTTGTACCAGGAGGAAATCACATGTCTTAGTGTTCTGATTTGGTCAGTGGTCAGGAACAAGAAAGTGTGACTGTAGGTGAGGCTGGTAAGGTGATGTCTGGGCAGCCTACAATCTGGAGGACTCAACTTTGAGTTCTCCAATTTCAAATAACTTCCCCTCCCCCTGACTCCCTTCCCAGCCCCTCCCACTATTTTCCTGCCACCAACCAGTTCCATTCCCCTCATTGACCAACCAGGTCATACCCTCTGCTTCTTCGCCTATCCCTACTTCTGCATCTTACCCAGCCACCCTCCTTATCTGCAGCTCCGCCCACACACACCCCAGTCCTGAAGAAGGGTTACATCCAAAACGCGACCTCTCCACCTCCCGATGCTGCCTGGCTTGCTGTGTTCTTCCAGCCTCCTGCTGGTCTACCTTGGATTCCAGCATCTTCAGATTTTTTGTCTCTAAGGAGTGCAGGATTGTCAGCCTCTGCAAGTGTCTAAAGATCTCAGGCACTCTCAATCTATTTAATTGGAATAGTGGCTGCAGGCTGGATAAACAAACTGACCATAGAAAGTCATTGTCTATAAGCCCCCTGACAGTAATGGGATAAAATATGCAAGAAGAAATATTGGGTGCTTGTTATAAAGGAACAAGAATAATCATGGGTGACGTCCATCTACATATAAGTTGCAACAATCAGATTGGCATTAGTGGTCTGGGTAAGGGGTTCATAGGGTGCCTTTGAGATAGTTTCTTCTAGCAACACATTGTAGAAACATCAAGAGACCAGGTTATATTAGACTTGATATTTTGCAATGTGGCAGGATTAACTAATAATCTCAGAGTTACAGTGTCCCCCAGTAGCAGCAACCACAATATGACGGAATTTTGCATTAAGTTTGAAAGGGAGAAGACTGGGTTGAAAATTAATATTTTAAACATAAATAAGGAATAGCATGGGCATAAAAGCTGTGCTAACAGAACTGAATTGTCAGACATGGCTATGGGATAATCAAAAAGTCCTGTTGAAGGGGATATTTCAGAATACTCAGATTAAGTATAATTCTTTTTTAAAGAAAATTTCTAAATGGAGGACTCAGCATCATGGTTAATTAAATGAAATAGCAAAGCATCACACTTAAATAAAAAATGTGTCACTGTATAAAGTAGGAGATCAGGACACAATGAATGGCAGAGAATGACTAAAAGGTTAATTAAGATCGAGAAATTAGAGTGTATGAGGATACCAGCTAGAAGTATAAAGATGGGTATCAAAGGTTTCAACTGATATTTAATAAGGAAAAGATAAATAAAATGAGTGTCATTCTCTAGAGAGTGATAACAGGGAGTTAACAGTTAGACAATAAGGAAACAACCAATACAAGTAACAAAGGTTTTGCTTTTTTTTATTATTCATTCATGGGATAAGGATTTCACCAGCTTGGCCAGCTCTTATTGTCCATCCCGGATGCCCTTGACAAGGTGGTGGTATGTAAGTAAATGTGGCTGCTGTTTTGTGTGTGTCAAAATTTTACTAATGGCAATGTTTCATGTTTAGTTAATTTATATTTTACAGTGGTAGCAGTTGAAGGAAGGTCATTGTGCAGGACACTTTTTTTTAAAACTCATTCATAGGATGTGGATGTCACTGGGTGGGCCAGCCTACCATTGCCCACCCTTGAGATGCCTTCTCAAAGATTGCAGTCTGTTTGGTGTAGAGACAAAAGTTTGACCCAGAGTCATTAAAGGAAAGGGGAGGTACTTCCAAGTCGAGATGCTGAGTGGCTTAGAGGGGCAACTGTAGCACCCTTTTAGCTGCTGCTCTTGTCTTTCTAGATGGAAGAGGCTGTTGGTTTTGTTGTTGGTGGTAAAGGTAGCGAATCCTTGTGGATGTGGTGCCAATCCAATAGGCTGTTTGGTCCTGGATGATACCAAGCTCCTTGAGTATTGTTGGGCAACACTCATCCAGGCAAATGGGTAATATTCCATCTCATTCCTGACTTGGGCCTTGTGGATTGTGGACAAGCTTTGCAGAGTCGAGAGGTTGAGTTTCAAACTGAAGCTGCCTTCACGAGAGTGAAATCAACAAACATTCCTAGCAATACCTGTAAATCTAGAGGTGAAAGGGAGACAGGAACTTGTTTAAATTACATGAGGGAAGTAGTACCAAGCAAAGTGAGGGATCTGCAGGCTAACCAGTCTCTTGGTCCAGACGAACCTCATCCTGAGGTTTCAATGTGGCTTTTAATGAAGTAGTAGATGAGTTGGTGATAGTTTTACAAAATTCTCTAAATTCAGGAACATTTCCATCAGACTGACAAGTAGCAAATATAATCTCTGTAATCAAGAAGGGAGGAAGGCAGAAAGCAGGAAACTATGGATTTGTCGTGGAGAATTGATCATTGAAGAGATTATCGCTGTGCACTTAGAAAACCTCAAGGCAGTTGGGAACAGTTGGCATGGTTTTATCAAAGAGAAGTCATGTTTAACTAAATTACTCGAGGGACTAATGTTACTGTTAGTAATGAAGAAGAGCCTGTCGGCATGCTATACTTGGATTTCCAAAGACATTTGATAGGGTACCATATGAAAGGTTATTATGGAAAATAAATGCTGATGGTGTAGGGAATAACATGGATAAGAGATTGGTTGGCTGGCTGAAAACAGAGACTATTAACAAATGGGTCTTTATCTTTGATGTGACCAGTGAAGTCTGGCAGCTGTTCTGCTTTGATCTTGACTTTTCACCATTCACATTGATGACTGAGATGAAAAGGAGCAAAGACATGGTAAACAACACCAAGCTAGGTAAGTAAGTATGTTGTGAAGAAGACATAAGGCAGTTGCAGATGGATATAGATAGGTTGAGTGTGTGGGCAAAAATCTGGCAGAGTATAATCTGGGAAAATGTACAGTCATTCACTGTGCCAGGAAGAATGTAAATTTAGGATACTGATTGGGAGTGATCAGCCATGATCATATTGAATGGCGGTGCAGGCTCGAAGGGCAGAATGGCCTGCTCCTGCATCTATTGTCTATTGTCTATTGTCTATTGTCTATTGTCTAAAAACAGGGTACTGCTTAAGCAGAGAATGTTTGCAGAATCCTGAGCTGCAGAGGGATCAAATACAAGAGTCACAAAAAATAAATATGCAGATACAGACGTAATCAGGAAGACTAACGAAATGCTATTTTTTATTATGAGAGGAACTGAACATGAAAATCAGGATGTTATACAGGGCATTGGTGAGTCCACATTTCAAATGCAGATTTGGATTCCTTACATAAGGAGGATAACGTAAATGCATTGGAAGTGGTTCAGAGAAGGGTTTACTGGATTGATATCTGGAATGATTTTTGAGGACAGGTTGGACAGGCTGGCCTTGTTTCCAACAGAGTTTAGAAGAATTGGGGGGTTGGCGGTGACTTGATTGAAGAGTATAGGATCCTGAATAATCTTCACGAGGTGGACATGGAAAGGGTATTTCCCATTTTGGGGAAACTAGTAAAGACTGTTCTAAAATTAGAGGACTTCATTATCTTTCAGAGGGCTGTGTGACTTGGGAACACTGCCTCAGAGAAGGCAAAGTCAATGACTATTTTTAAGATAGAGTTGAATAGATCCTTCCTAGGCAGGAATGGGAAAGGTCATCAGAAGTAGATGGGGTTGTGGAACTTGGAATACAGACTGATCAATCATGATCTCATTTGAGTAGCAGAGCAGATTTGAGAGCTGAAATGGTCACTTCTGCTCCTGTTTGGTATATTTGTATGTTCAACTGGCTAAATGTAATGGTGGATCCGAATTGTTGATCCAACTGATTGCACCATCGAAAGTACTTGTCAAATAACCACTGAGAGCATTATCAGATAAATTTTCAAATTGTTTGAGAAAAATGGCCAGAAGATATTATCAGCTCAGAATTGCCAAATAATACGAAGCAAATTATTGTTACATAAGCACAAAATTAATGCTTTTCTATAAAGCCAGAAACCTTAGAGAAATAGATTGATTTATAGAAATTCATCAACCTTCTTTTGCAAAATAATCCAATAGGGGTGCACTGTCATAAATAAAGGTGATGAATTTAACCTGAGGGTTCACTACAGATGAAGTTGTGAAGCCAGGACATTCATGGTAACTTCAGCTAGTATGGGAGGTGAACCTACAATGCTGGTATCACCCTGCGTTGCAAGCTAACCATACAGCAAACTGAGCTAACTGACCTCCACACTCTCTACATTTGGAACTGACATAAGATCATCTATTATCCAGGCTGTCTTGTACTGAATTTAATGTTTCTAGAAATGCTCATAATATAATTTGCTCCAGTAACCTGGCCACAGCAATGTTAGTGGCCACTGTAGGACATTCACATCACAGCAGACAAAACATGTACTGTTCAAGTTTGACATTAAGGTTTCAGTTTTTAAACAATTGAAAATCAATTGGTTGCAACTCCGACATGAGCTCAGGACTATGAGAAAGAGAAGTGCCATTTCTGAGGATCTCTGCTGCAACACATCTATATGTGACTAACAAATGAAAAGAAAGTTAGCTGCAATTATGATCCCCTCCTCACCCCTAACTGCCACAATTGAATGGCTTGTCTACTCTCATTTACAAAGGCTATGTGAAGAATGAGTCCAGTTTTGGAGGTCTGTACTTATGAAACTGTGACTCAGCATTAATCAGTACCTCCAGCCAACAAAAAGGGAGCATTCAGAGAGGATGAAAAAAAATTACTATTGTGTATCTATTTCACAACACCATGAAATAATGCATTAAAATACAGATTAGGTCTTCATGACACCAGCCAGCTCAACCTAGAGCTATTGACCTTGCCAGCATATTTCAGACAAAATCATTAACTATGCTTTACAGAACTGTGATCATTTATTGCACAGTTCCCATTAATTCCGCTTTTCTAAAACTGACTGATGTGAGATTTCTCAACTCCAGTCTAGAGCAGCAACAGCACCATGGTTACCTCTTTGAGGTCCGAAGAAAGAGCAGTGAGTCGTTCATTTTCAGACTGGACATTGACCACAACCGTCCTAGCTTGTTTCAGCTCTGTCTGCAGCTCCAGAATCTTACTGAGGTAATAGGCCTCCTTTGATGCAGATTCTTGCAGGAGGGTCTCTTCACGGGTCTCACCGTCTTCTGCAACTTTACGATGGTTTGAATACGCCTGACCGAATGCCTGAAAAATAAATGCATTGACATCTTTAATTCTGCGGGAACATTGACAGGAACATTGAGCTTTACTTGCAATCGTTCAACAAATAACATAACATATGGAGTTAAAGCTCTCCTTGTCAATGTTATATGTAGCAATGACATGCACTTAGGATTACTAGGCAGTAAAATGTTGCAACTGTATAACATTATACAAAACATGAAGACTGCAAAACAGTAATAAAACTAAGATCTGCTGATCTAAAAGATCTGTGAAAATAATTCTTTACTCCAGCAGTGATGCCAAGCACATTCTTGACAGCTTAAAAAGGAAAGAAAGATAATCATTTCCTAGTCACAGAAGAAATTTGCAAGATATATAGACTAGGAATTTGCAGTGAAAGAGAGAGGCTGTCAGCCTGTTATTAAAGTGTAAACAGGAGAAAAATCTCATGGAACCACTTAGGTGCAATTAAATGTGAAAATCAGGATGTTGCTGTCCAAGGCCCTGAGCTCCTCCAGACATTGTGTGATAACAGCATCTCTCATATCAGAGACTCACCATTGAATTGCATACTGAAATACGGCATGAAGTTGTTGTCCTTACCAACATATGCATGACTTGTTTCAGAAAAGTTGAAGCTTACATTGTAGTCATTTCAATCACCCTAAATAATTAAATGTTGCTCGAGCATTTCATTCTAACAAGGCAGACATTCGTTCTGTACTTAGACGGATTTTTCAGGATTGATTATTTGAACATCAGGATTTCAGTTACCTGGAGTTGAGGAATAGCATCTGGTACATCATCACCAGCAAACTGTTAAGTCTGCAGAAACACCAACACGGCTAGAAATAATTGCTATACCTTTGGGGCACTTCTTGTACTGGACCAAAGGATTCTTAATTCCAGTATCATTTAAAGCTTACAAAATATTATCAACACCATCTCAGAAAATATCGTCCTTGTCAACTAGTTCTTTAAGGTAACCAGCTGTGTTGAGGATCAAAGTAGTTTTTGCAAAGAACAGTGATTCCCATTACTGTGCACAATGATGACCCATTTAGTTCAACTGAAGATGCATTCTCCTACATAGCCAGCCATTAACTACCAACCATAGGAGAATTTAGCAGCAATTGTTTTGTTCAAGGGACACATAAGAAACGTTATACTCTGGTTATTCACCGATAATTATTCAGCTTTGACAAAGGGTCAGTTAGACTCGAAACGTCAGCTCTTTTCTCTCCTTACAGATGCTGCCAGACCTGCTGGGATTTTCCAGCATTTTCTCTTTTGGTTTCAGATTCCAGCATCCTCAGTAATTTGCTTTTATTTGAGAATTATTCATTACTTGCTCATCTACAATTTCTCTCAATCTACAATTTCTAACACTAACATGCCAAATAACAATACAAATTTAGAATCTATTTAGGTGTAGCCTCTTACACAGTACTGAGGACTGGGTGGGAAAATGGAGGAAATTTGCATAATCAGCCATGATCTCCTTGAATGGCTGAGGAGGTTACACCTGCTTCTATTGCTAATGTTCTTACACTTTGGCACAAATGCTTTGACTTTATTTTGTTACAAGAGACCATTTCACCAATTATGTCTGTACCAGCATTTCATTACAACAATCCAAAGGTAACCCAAATAGCCCTGCTTTCTTCTCCTGGCCTTTGTTCCACTGTTTCCAATAATATTTTTCCAATTTACCACTAAAAGATGCAATGATTTCTACCTCAACCATTGCCTGTGGCTAAATATTCTATATTCTAATTATATTTGAATAAAAAAAGAAAATCTCAGATGCTGGTTCCTCACTCGTGATGATAATTTTATCCTGATTTCTTTTCACTCCCATTCCAAACAGAGGAAATAGTTTCCCCTAGCCACTTTGTTACAACATTCCAAAACTTCTTTCTGATCTTCACTTCCTCTCTGTCCTATTGGAAATAATTCTAGTACCTCAAGTTTCTCCTCAATGTTCCTGTCCCTGTCATCATCCTGGTGAATCAGACACTGCCCCAAGCATTATAAACAGGGCCATAGAACACACAAACAAGGAAGTCATGTAACACTTGTATAAAACATAGTTTGGCCTCAGCTGAAACGCTGCATCCCGTTTTGGCCACCACATCTCAGAGGAAGTGCAGAAAAGATGAATAAGAATGGTCCCAGAGCTAAAGGACACCAGTTTGCGGTTGGATTGGAAAAGATTGGCTTGTACTTCTTGGAGAAGAGAAGGTTGAGAGTAAATTTGATTAAGATGTTCAAATCGTGAGGGCTCTGGTCAGAGTAGATGAGGAGAAACCGTTCCCATTGGTGGAAAAGACTAGAAAGTGAGGACATTTATTTAAGGTAATTAATGAAAGAAAAAATGGTAACATGAGGAAACCCTTCTTCACATAGCAGGTGGTTTGAGTCTGGAGTGTACTGCCTGAGAGAATGATGGAGGCAAGTTCAATCAAAGCATTCAAAAGGGAATTGGAGATACTGAGACTTTACTCCTTGAGGTCTGACAAGATGCAGGGCTGCTCGGAGAAAGTGAGAGAACTCATGAGCTGAACTGTCCCTTTAGAAAGCCAGCACAGACTTAATCAGCCAAATCACCGCCTTTTGTACTGTGATGATTTTGTGATTCTGAATCCTTGCAATAGCATTCATTCCTGTTTTACAATATGGTGCTGACGTCTGCACCAATGCTCAAACAATGACCTAATTCATTTTTTATATTAATTTACCATTATTTCAGAAAGAAACACCAAGAACTTGCACTTATATAGAAACTTTCACTCTCTACAGATTTTCTAAAAAACGTCACAATTAAATAAGTACTTCTGAAGTGTGGTCACTGTGATACTGTGGGGAAAACACAGCTGCCACCCTGCTCAAATGTGTATGATATCAGAAATAGCAACATGGTAACATCCAGATAATCGCACTGTGTTAGTTACAGTAGCTGAGGAAAATATCATCAAGGTAGATGACCTGCCTCACTCTTCTTGGAATAAGGCAATGCCATCTTTTCCACTCTCCCAAAAAGGCAGAGGGGATCCCACTTTAACATCCCTTCAGCACCATAGCACTCCTTTAACATAACGTCGGAATTTTAGGTGGTGTGTTTAAGTGTCTAGAATTAAATGTGAACATAAAGCCTACTCCTCCAGAAGAGAAAATGCTAACATGTAACTAAGGTTGCTACCTTAAAAAATGAGAAGATATTGGACAAAAACGGATGAAATAAAAATTAGTGTTTTTCAAATCCGACATAGTGCAACAAATTTAAAAACTGATCCTATTTTAGAACAGAACTCCAAACCCACCTCAACTGATGGAGGAAAATTAATATTTTTCTGACTGTGACGTAGAGAATGGGTTTTGAATTGTACTTCCAGCTCTGACAGAGTGAAAGTTGACTTCTTCTCAGGTGAAAGTGAATACAATGTTAAAACGCCGAGTTAATACATTCTCCTCTCATTTTTAAAACCTACTTTACATCCAGCTCAGAATGGTGCAATGAAAGTCTTTCATCTTAACTGGCAAAAAATATCTACTTTAAGTTAATTTTCACAATCTTCAGCTGTTTTTAGAAGATGGAAATCTACTGACCAAAACAAGACTTACATCATTTTGCATTTGCTGCACTCTTACACCGTGTTTACAGGGATGGACAGATCAGAGGCAACTAAATGGCTGAAAACATGTGAAGATGTGTACAGAGGAACCTCAATTATCTGAAGGACACAGGCAGGGAGTATTTTGCTCAGTTAATCAAATTCCGGATAACATAGTTAGCCAAGCATCGGGACGTTGCAATTTTCTTCGGATAATCCAAAATTCGGTTAATCGAATGCTGGATAATTGAGGTTCCTCTGTATTTTATAAGTGCCCATATATAATCTCACCCTATGCGTCCAGGAGATGTTGCTGAAAGGAAGCTGACAGGTGATTTGAAGCCAAAACTATCCCTTGGGGACCCAGAGAGAGTTGTCTTAGAAACAGGAAAAGAAGACACTGCTGGACATTTTTGTGTTGATTATATTCAGTTAGGCAGAAATGGAATCATGCAAGAAATATCCATGAATCTAGATAATGGCAAAGGTTGAATCAGGCATATTTGAGAAAGGTCAAGAAGTATAAGCAGTATTAATGCAAGACAATCACAGTCACAGAATAAGTGAGTGACATCTGGCAGGGTAATTTTTACACTATAAAATGGATGAAAATCAGACTGCAAGAAACACATGGGGCATTTGGAGTAGATGTGCACATTTAGGAAGCACATTCAATCTTAAAGAGGAAAGGTGATTAAAGAGGAATGGATGTTGGAGATGAAGCCGTTTGTAGAAGAGAACAGTTCTGAACAGGCAGCGCTAGTAGAACAGGAAACTTTAATATAATCAGTCAGCACTGGGGTCAGGAAATTGAGCATGGGATATAGTCAGGTGGAAGAGATTAATCTGGAAAAGGGTGAGGAGATCAAAGAAAGAACAAGCATTTGGCAAGGATTGAAGGCGAGAGACACTTAAGAATTAGTGATTCTTAGTTGAAGGTTTGAAGGACTTATCTGGAAAACATGAACTAAGGCTTGCTGAATGCATTCTTAATACATATTAATCTTACATTTTTAAAAGGTGCATATCTGTGCACACTCCATTGTGGATAGCCATTGATCATCCAATCATAATTTTAAAAACCCAAATTTCCCTAGAATGCATATTCAGCATAGGTCATCTTCTTTATTACACCTGCAGGGTAGGTTTAAATAAAAGTATAGAAAGTGCTCTATGGCATGCATTAATCCAACGCGTAACATTACAATATGTATATGTATATGGTAAATGCTAGGAATTAAGTGAATTTGCACTAAAATGTTTTGATTTGATTTATTATTGTCACATGTACCAAGATACAGTGAATAGTATTGCATTGCATGCTAACCCAACAGCTCATAGCTCAGGGTAACAGAACAGAATGCAGAATATAGTGTTACAGGAAAAGAGAAGGTGCAGAGAAAGATCAACTCGCGTATGAGAAGTGCGTTCATAACTCCGATAACAATATAACATGTCAATTTCTTGGGATTTACAGAATGTCTGTATGTGTTTTCAATTATGAACCGAACTAATCTTCACATCTTTTCCACAATTTAGTGCAGTTAGTTATCTAATTGAAAAACGCTTGTTTGAAGAAAAAGCTGAAGAACCCGAGGCACTACGGAGGTAGTGCCTCCCTCCCGCCCTCCTCCTCTAACCTAATAATAAGATCCGTTGTGGTAAGGAGGTAAGTGCCGAATTTTGCTTGTTGTATTCTTTAGACCCAGTTTTTTTTAAATAAAGGTTAGCTTTAGAGGGATGGCAGTGAAGGCAGTGCAATGTTCCTCCTGCAACATGTATGAGGTGAGGGATGCCATGGACATCCCTGCTGATTACACTTGCAGGAAGTGCACCCATCTCCAGCTCCTCCAAGACCGTGTTAGGGAACTGGAGCTGGAGTTGGATGAACTTCGGATCATTCGGGAGGCAGAGGGGGTCATAGATCGGAGCTATAGGGAAGTAGTAACTCCAAAGATGGCAGATAGATGGGTGACAGTGAGGGGGACTGGGAGGAAGCAGCCAGTGCAGGGACCCCCTGTGGTCGTTCCCCTCAAGAACAAGTATACCGTTTTGGATACTTGTGGGGGGGACGACTTACCAGGGGTAAGTAACGGGGCTCAGGCCTCTGGCACGGAGCCTGTCCCCGCTACTCAGAAGGGAAGGGTGGAGAAGAGCAGAGCAATAATAATTGGGGACTCGATAGTTCGGGGCACAGATAGGCGGTTTTGTGGGAACGAGAGAGACTCACGTTTGGTATGTTGCCTCCCAGGTGCAAGGGTACGTGATGTCTCTGATCGTGTTTTCCGGGTCCTTAAGGGGGAGGGGGAGCAGCCTGAAGTCGTGGTCCATATTGGCACCAATGACATAGGTAGGAGTGCTGAGGATGTTAGACAGGCTTTTAGGGAGCTAGGTTGGAAGCTCAGAGTTAGAACGAACAGAGTTGTTGTCTCTGGTTTGTTACCCGTGCCACGTGATAGAGAGTCGAGGAATAGGGAGAGAGAAGAGTTAAATGCGTGGCTACAGGGATGGTGCAGGAGGGAGGGATTTCGGTATTTGGATAACTGGGGTTCTTTCTGGGGAAGGTGGGACCTCTATAGACAGGATGGTCTGCACCTGAACCTGAGGGGCACCAGTATCCTTGGGGGGAGGTTTGCTAGTGCTCTTGGGGGGGGTTTAAACTAACTCTGCAGGGGCATGGGAACCCAGACTGTAACTTTAGGGTGCAGGACCTGGAGTGTAGGGAGGGTAGGAATATGGTATCAATCTTAAAGGATCGTGCCTGTAAACAGAAGAGTGGCTTGAAGTGTGTATACTTTAATGCCAGAAGTATACGAAATAAGGTAGGTGAACTCGCAGCGTGGGTTGGTACCTGGGACTTCGATGTTGTGGCTATTACGGAGACATGGCTAGATCAGGGACAGGATTGGCTGTTGCAGGTTCCAGGGTTTAAATGTTTTAGTAGGGTCAGAGGTGGGGGTAAAAGAGGGGGGGGTGTGGCTTTGCTTGTCAAAGATAGTATTACAGCGGTGGAAAGGAAGATGGATGAAGATTTGCCATCTGAGGTAGTTTGGGTTGAGGTTAGGAATAGGAGAGGTGAGGTCACCCTGTTAGGAGTCTTTTACAGGCCTCCTAATAGTCCTAGAATCGTTGAAGAAAGGATTGCGAAGATGATTCAGGAGAAGAGTGACAGTAATAGGGTGATTGTTATGGGAGACTTTAACTTTCCTGATATTGATTGGGAAAGCTATAGCTCAAGTTCGTTAGATGGGTCAGTGTTTGTGCAATGTGTGCAGGAGAGTTTCCTGACACAATATGTAGATAAGCCAACAAGAGGTGAGGCCATACTGGATTTGGTTCTGGGTAACGAACCAGGCCAGGTATTAGAACTAGAGGTAGGTGAGCACTTTGGGGACAGTGACCACAATTCGGTGATTTTTACTCTAGTGATGGAGAGGGATAAGTGTGTACTACAGGGCAAGAGTTATAGCTGGGGGCAGGGAAATTATGATGCGTTGAGGCATGACTTAGGATGTGTGGATTGGAAAAGTAGATTCCAAGGCAAGAGCGTAATTGATATGTGGAACTTGTTCAAGGAGCAACTATTGAGTGTCCTTGATAAGTACGTACCTATCAGGCAGGGAGGAAAGGGTCGTGTGAAGGAGCCGTGGTTTAATAAGGAGTTGGAATCCCTTGTTAAATGGAAGAGGGCGGCCTTTGTAAAGATGAGGCGTGAAGGTTCAATAGGGGCGATTGAGAGTTATAAGGTAGCCCGGAAGGACCTGAAGAGAGAGCTAAGAGCAGCAAGGAGGGGACATGAAAGGTCCTTAGTTGGTAGGATTAGGGAAAACCCTAAGGCTTTCTATAGGTATGTTAGGAATAAAAGAATGACTAGGGAAGGAATAGGTCCAATCAAGGATAGTAATGGGAAGTTGCGTGTGGAGGCTGAAGAGATTGGGGAGGCGCTGAATGAATACTTTTCGTCAGTATTCACTCAGGAACAGGACATTGTTGTCGATATGAATACTGAGGCACGAATAAGTAGAATGGATGGCTTTGAGATATGTAGAGAAGAGGTGTTGGAAATTCTGGCAAGGGTGAAAATAGATAAGTCCCCTGGGCCTGATTGCATTTATCCTAGGATTCTCTGGGAAGCAAGGGAGGAGATTGCAGAGCCATTGGCCTTGATTTTTGTGTCCTCTTTGTCTACAGGAGTAGTGCCAGAGGACTGGAGGCTAGCAAACGTGGTTCCCTTGTTCAAGAAGGGGAGTAGGGATAATCCTAGTAACTATAGGCCAGTGAGTCTCACTTCTGTTGTGGGCAAAGTCTTAGAGAGAATTATAAGGGATAGGATTTATGCACATCTGGATAAGAATGATGTGATCAAGGATAGTCAGCATGGTTTTGTGAAGGGCAGGTCGTGCCTCACAAACCTTATTGAATTCTTTGAGAAGGTGACGAAGGAGGTAGATGAGGGGAAAGCGGTAGATGTAGTATATATGGATTTTAGTAAGGCGTTTGATAAGGTCCCCCATGGTAGGCTACTGCAGAAAATACAGAGATATGGCATTGAGGGTGAGTTGGAGGTTTGGATTAGGAATTGGCTCTCTGGAAGAAGACAGAGGGTAGTAGTTGATGGCAAAGATTCATCTTGGAGTGCCGTCACTAGTGGTGTTCCGCAAGGATCTGTTTTGGGACCATTGCTGTTTGTCATTTTTATAAATGACCTGGAGGAAGGGTTAGAAGGTTGGGTGAGCAAGTTTGCGGATGATACGAAAGTCGGAGGAGTTGTAGACAGTGAGGAAGGATATGGCAGGTTACAGCGGGATATAGAGAAGCTGCAGAGCTGGGCAGAAAGGTGGCAAATGGAGTTCAATGTAGCTAAGTGTGAAGTGATTCACTTTGGTAAGAGTAATAAAAAGATGGATTACTGGGCTAATGGTAGACTACTTGGTAGTGTGGAAGAGCAGAGGGATCTTGGTGTCCATGTACACAGATCTCTGAAAGTTGCCACCCAGGTAAATAGTGCAGTGAAGAAGGCATATGGCGTACTGGCTTTTATTGGTAGAGGAATTGAGTTCCGGAGTCCTGAGGTCATGCTGCAGTTGTATAAGACTCTGGTGCGGCCGCTTCTGGAATATTGTGTGCAGTTTTGGTCGCCATACTATAGGAAGGATGTGGAGGCACTGGAACGGGTGCAGAGGAGGTTTACCAGGATGTTGCCTGGTATGGTAGGAAGATCCTATGAGGAAAGGCTGAGGCACTTGGGGTTGTTTTCTTTGGAGAAAAGAAGGTTTAGGGGTGATTTGATAGAGGTGTACAAGATGATTAGGGGGTTAGATAGGGTTGACAGTGAGAACCTTTTTCCGCGTATGGAGTCAGCTATTACAAGGGGGCATAGCTTTAAATTAAGGGGGGGTAGATATAGGACTGATGTTAGGGGTAGGTTCTTCACTCAGCGAGTCGTAAGATCATGGAATGCCCTGCCAGTAGCAGTAGTGGACTCTCCCTCTTTATGGGTATTTAAGCGGGCATTGGATAGGTATATGGAGGATAGTGGGTTAGTGTAGGTTAGGTGGGCTTTGATCGGCGCAACATCGAGGGCCGAAGGGCCTGTACTGCGCTGTATTGTTCTATGTTCTATGTTCTATGTTCTATGCTCAGCCAGCTTTCATACAAATAACATTGAATAGGTGATGTTTTACAAGGGCACAAATTCAATACTTGGTAATGATTTAAATGAGGGAACTAAATGTAATACCTCAAAATGTGCAGGTGGCACAAAGCTGGGTGGAAAGGTGAACTGTGTCGAGGATGCAGAGATGTGGCAGTGTGATATGGACAGACTGAGTGAGTGAGCAAATGCAGTATGGTGTGGATAAATGTGAGGTTTGGTAGCAATAATAGGAAGGCAGATTATTATTTGAATTGCATAAGGGAAATATCCAGCAAGGTCTGGGTATCCTCATGCACCAGTCATTGAAAGTAAGTGTGCAGGTGTAGCAGGAAATAAAGACAAACAGGATGTTGGCCTTCATAGTTGGAGGACTCAAGTACAGGAACAAGAATGTTTTACTGCAGTTACAGAGAGACTTGGTGAGACCAAGCCGGGAATATTGTGAGCAGTTTTGGTCTTTTTATCTGAGAAAGAATGTACTTGTTATTGAGGGAGTTCAGTGAAGATTTACCAAATTGATGCCTGAGATGGCAGGACTAACATATGAAGAGATTCAGTCAGTTAGGATTGTAATCACTGGAATTTCACAGACAGTGGGGATTTCACAGAAACTCAAATACTTCTAAAAGGACTAGACAGGTTAGGTGCAGGAGGAATGTTCCCAATGGTGGGGAAGTCAACAACCAAGGGGTCACAGTTTATGGATAAAGGGTAAACCTTTTTAGGGCTGAGACAAGGAGAAATTTCTTCTCCCAGAAAGTGGTCAACCCATGAAATTCATTCCCACAGAAAGTGTTTGAGGCCAAAACATTGTGTTTTCAAGAAGGAGGTAGATGTAGCTCCTGCCTAAAGGGATCAATAAGCTCGATGACCAGCCATGGTCATATTGAATGCAGAGCAGACTACTCTTCCTCTTATTGTCTATATTTCATTGTTTCAATTCGAATGTCAGTGACTCGGGTACAGGATACTGCCTGTCGGATTATTACATGTTCATTTCTGTTTCTCTAATGTGACTGACAGTTGGAGAAATGTGTTGGGAATCTCTCTGATTTAGAGTTCGGTACAACCCAACTGGGAGTTTTCACATGGTCTCTCCTGCTCTGCCACTGGCAGACAGCTCAGCTACAAACTGAACTTCTACCAAAATTACTGCAATGGAGAGCTGGAGAAACTCTGTTGACATGTCTGGCCGAGTTGGCTCAATGGGGCCTGAAAACTAGAGTGGTCAAAAATGTTGAGAATGTTTTGAAAAGGAGAAAGTGAGGACTGTTTCTGAGAAAGTTTCTGAGAAGGCTGAACAATGCAGTCAATCAAGTTCAAAATCTAATCCAACTTGAAGCAGAGAATAAATCTTACCCCTTTACAACTGGACTGCAACAAGTCAGGTGATATCATAGAATCCACACAGTGTGGAAACAGGCCATTTGGCCCAACAAGTTCACATTGACCCTTCGAATCGTAACCCACCCAGACCCATTCCCCCTGACTAATGCAACTAACCTATACATCCCTGAACACTATGGGCAATTTAACATGGACAATTCACCTAACCTGTACATCTTTGGACTGTGGGAGGATACCAAAGCACCCAAAGGAAACCCACACAGAGACAGGGGGAATGTGCAAAACTCCATACAAAAAAAAATCACCCGAGGCTGGAATCAAACCTGGGCCCCTGGCGCTGTGAAGCAGCAATGCTAACTATTGAGCCACTATTCAATTCCAATCCTGATAGAAGAATGAAGGAATCTTTTGAAAAAAGATGTAGTTCCCTTCTATTTTTTTGAATGATAATCACACCCACGTCACACTGTTTACACACAGCAAAATCCATTCCATAAAGGCTATTTGTAAGAGAATGATATATTGATGACTTACATTGTAAGACAATTTTAGTAGTTTCAAACAGCAAATAAAATCTACATTGTCAGGCCTCAAAATGTTGTCTTCAACCACGTGTCAGCCAATGGCTAGAAATTTGAATTGCTCCCTGTAGAGCTGGAGAGGACCATTTGTTTCATTATTCTGTTCATTGTGGAATGACTGAGTGCAATCAATTGCTTTAATTCAAATATCATCCCCTAAAATAATAAATGTTTTTTATTTTAGAAAATAACACTTTTGCAAAAGACTTTTCTTCAAAGTTGCAAATGCATTTTGAATTGTGGTGTGAAATGCTACATTTGGACCCCTCTAACATCATGCAACTCAGCAGTTCAGGAGGAGGCCATTTGAACCAATGTATTTATGACGGCTCTTTGATGGAGCAATCAGAAATGAATTCATTTCCCAGCTCTCTCCCCATCACCATCACCTTGCAATGCAATTGTCTACTATTTTACTTTGTCGGAAATGTCTACAAGATTTGGCAGCAAATAATATTAATTTCTGAAAAAGACTCTTTGGATTCAAAATGTTAACTCTGGTTCTCTCACCATAGATGTTGCTAGACCTGCTGAGTTTCACCAGCATTTTCAGCTTTTATTCGCATTAACGTCAATCAGACTATTTAGGTAGCTCACTGTTACCATTGTGTAAACGAACACTAGCAAGCTTCTCGGATGGCTATTTGATATCAAAGTTACATCAAAGACTTTGTGAACGTTACACACACTAGTTGCTTTCTTTGAACAAAGAAAGAGATAGTGATAGAAACATAAAACACAGAGACGAAGAAATAGAATAAATTAGAGTAAAAAAAAGGAAAATAGAAAATGAAACAAATATGAATTACAAATTTGAGAAACAGTAACAGAAAAAGGAGGAAAATTATGAGAAGAGGGAGCAGAAGAGTACAACTGTAAATCAGTGTTTGGTACAATATTGATGTCTCTGTCCTTGAGAGGTACCAGGGTGAATAGGCAATCAGTGAGTAAAATGTGAAGTTTTCACCCATGAAATGTGGGACCAGTCAGCCTATCTATCATGATTAGGAACGATGGAACATCAAGTCAGCCATCAATCATACAAATCAAATTCTCTTTTTCTCTGCTCCTAATCCTCGTCACAGTAGATGGAATTAGAAGGTCATGTACTTCCTCAAAGTGGTATGAACTCTTCCTGGACTGCAAATGTTAACCTTCCTGAGGGAGACTCCAAGTCACTTCGACAGAAAGCCCGAGTGCAATAGTGTCACTTTGGCTGGAGTTGATATGGCTCAGGGAAACCATAAGACAAATTGAGCGAATATTGATAAAGATAGCCTTCACTTAAAACAAAGAGCAGGTGGATATTTGGAATGGAGCTGGTCTTGTTGCAACCAGCTGATTCTGCCTTAACCACAACTCACCAAAGAGCCGTCAGTTGTACACAATGTATAAATTTCAATAAGCATAATGAAGAGTCTGCAATACAATTGCTTAGGCAAAAGTGAGTACTGCAGATGCTGGAAACCAGAGTTTAGATCAGAGTGGTGCTGGAAAAGCACAGCAGGTCAGGCAGCATCCGAGAAGCAGGAAAATCGATGTTTCGATCAAAAGCCCTTCATCAGGAATTAACCAATTGGTTAGTCCAGTGTCGTACTGAGCATTGGATTCAGGTCGTTCTGGTGAAATCACTGACCTCAAGTGGACATAAAGGATCAAACTGCACTACTTTGAAGAGCAACATAGCAGTCTCCTTCGCATAATAGCTAATCTTTCTCAATTAACCAATATCACACTGTTGTTTCTTGGTCTTGGCTGTTTGAAAATTGGTTGCTGCATTTCAGGCACAGATTAATTTGAAAATACTTAGTTGGCTATAAAACACTTTGGATGTACTCAGGTCATCATCAAACCATTGGAACCCAGAAGAAAGTGACGGGCAGGACATAGAGGTGGAAAGTTTAACGTGTTAAACCTCCAGGATTCTATCCATCCAGCCGGAGCCAGTCATGTTAGAGTAACTGGAATCTAAAAGAGGTATCAATAGGATGAAAAGAAGTTATTGTGGATTATTTTATCAAAATCAGAAACAAATCAGAAACCGTAAACAAGCTCATTAGAATTATTTCAGTTCTCTGTTAAGTAATGAATTGACAGGAGCAAATTTTAAAATTATTTCATCAATAACAACCAGATAAATAGCATTTCAAGTGGTTTCAGAAGGAGAAGAATCTGCCTCACCAAATTCCTGGAATTTGTGAAAATGACAACTCAAGTGGAACTTCATGAAGGCTTCTGATAAAGATCCTCACATAAGGCCTTTGTTAAGCTGTGTGCGTACATATGTGTCTGGGGGAGGTAAGAGTTCAGGACAAATCCACAAAAAGTACAAGTAAGAAATTGGCTGAATGGCGAAAAGCACCAATCAGGTGGCAGAGGTACTAATTGCAGCATATTAGCATTTGCACACTCATATTGCTAACACTGATGAGCCCAACTGCCCATATGAGACTTCTGTTTGTGAATAAAGATGTGTATCTCAACTCTTCATTATCCCAGTGCTTCTTGACCCATTGACCTTCACTGCACTCAGAACCTCAAGGCAAGTTGGTCAGATTTACTATAATAGAAGGTAGGAGGGACACTGGAAGTGCAAGTAGCAATGATTCAAATGGCTATATGTGGAAAGAAAAATGACAAACACACAGTCCACTGATACATTTGACAAAAAAATGTAGGAAGCTCAACGCAATCAACCAAAGTATGAGCCAACACAAACAACAGGTCACTTAACTGGATCATCAACACAGTAAATACAGGTTAGAAAAATGTCAAATCATACAATGCTTTTGTCCAGTTACAATTTTCCAACGTCTCAAATCGCTTTACAATGAAGTACTTTTTTGAAGAATAGATTGTTGCAACATGGGGACTATTGTAACGGAGGACCAGATTTTAAGCGATAGAGGAGGTAAACCCAAAAAATGTCATCAAACAAGGTTGAGGGATCAGGCCAAAGGTTAAGAATTTCAAACTCATTTAAGATAAACTTAGAAATCACCACCACACATTCTTCTTCACACAAGGAACAATTAATAGATGTAATAGATTATTGATCAATGATGTCAAAATAAAAGCTGAGAATTATTTTAGAGCAAGTGGACACACATAATTCTGAGTTGGTTGCAGGAGGGGGAGGGGAAACTATCAGCATTTTTGTCACATGAATTATATATCCAAATCCCATGTGCTATTATTAAGATGTCAAGGTTTCAATCATACTTATAAAGCACCCTTAAATGTCAAATTTCATGCACATAAATTTAAACTGCTGACAAGCATGCCTGTGTGTGATAGTCTATTTGATCTAAAAGGTTACAGAGGTCAGATAATGTGCCTCCAACAGAATATTAACTACTTCTCTGCAGAGGCATATGATAGCAATTAATATGGTTTTGGAAAATTTAAGAAAAAGCTGAACTGCTTAATGTATTGAATATGTACCAGAAATGAAATCTCTTAGGGTGCAATTACATTACAAGCATTATTTAGCATCAAGTTGCTTTTGCATTGCTCCTGCTATTATTGGAAAAGAAAAAAATTGTGTTATACAGTGGCTTCCGTGGCCTCAGAATGTCCTAAAGTAGCTCACAGCCACTAATGTACTTGAAGATTCAGATCAGGCTTTAAATCTTGGAATTCTATCACACAGAAACAATTTCAAACTAATGCTAAAACTGGTAGTACAACATCAGCCTTAAGGCTTCATTAATAACTTGTCATCATTTGAAATTGAGTTCCTAGCAAGTGAAGCTTTCAAACAATTAATTTGGATGTTTGAAGCAGAAAAGCTCAACTATGCTCAATACAGGAAGTGTGTTAGCCGGTTTAGTTTGGGCCTTTTCACACAGCAAGCAATAAAGATGTATACTTATATATAGCACATTTTATGACTAGTGAAAGCTTCAAAGTGCTTTACAGTCAATTATGAAGTATTTCTAAAGTGAATTATTATTGCAAGATTGAAAACACTACAGCCAATTTGCCTACATACAGCAATATGATAATGGTCAGGAAATCTATTTTTGGTTTGCAATGTCGATTGATGGATAAATATTAGCCAGTACAACAGGATTACTCTGTTGGTCATCTTCAAAATAGTCCTGTGGAATATTTTACATGGACTTGAGAGGGCCAATGCCCTTTGCTTTAATGAGTTGTCTGAAAGATGGCATCCCCAACAATCCAGCCCACCTTAGTATGGCACTGAACTGTCAACCCTGATTTTGCCTTGGACAAACAAATCATAAAGATCATATGTTTTAATGTCATGTCATATACTTCTACTGAGGTGCTCGTAATACTTGTTCAAATTGCTGCTTCCAGGACCATCATCAGTGATAGATATGTACTTCATTACATTCTTGTATGCTCCAGCACTTCACCTGTGATTAAGGATACATATAAACATTTCAGATCGACCCAACAGTACACAAGTTCTACAGCACAAAAAAGGCCCTTACGCCCATCACACGGCATCATGTGCTTCAAACTTCAATGATTTGGAGCCAGAAAGCAAGTTTATTTCTCCTGCTCTGGATGAATAATCCATTTAAACAGGAATGTTAACTACACAATGGACCCAAGTTGTGTTACAGTGAAGTAATCATTTATGGGTGGCATTGGTGGCTCAGCAGTTAGCACTGCTGTCTCTCAGCAAGAGGGACCTGGATTCAATTTCAGCTTTGTGTGACTGCGTGGAGTTTGCATGTTCTCCCCATGTCTTGCAAAGACCATGTTTCTTTGGGGTGCTCCTGTTTCCTCTCACAGTCCAAAGATGTGCAGGTTAGGTGGATTAGTTGTACTAAATTGCCCCATATTTTCCAGTGATGCGAAAACTAGGTGGATTAGCCATGGGAAATGTGGAGTTACGGATATAGAGTAGGGACTGGGTGGAATGTTCTTCAGAGGGTCAGTGCAAACTTGATAGGCCAAATGGCCTCTTTCCACACTGGAAGGATTCAATGATTCTATAAGAAACAAGAGGTTTAGCAAATTTAGCTATGAGATTTGTAAGTGGACAATGAGACAACTGTGACCACGATATCTGGTGAGGACAAGGCTGAAATTAGAAAGAGAAGTTTATCATGTGCTGAATCAGCATGGCCAGGTTTGGCAGCCACAAATGTGCGGGCGAAGATGTTTCCCCAATCCAAAAAAGGTCAGTGCAGCAACACAAGCAAAGTAAGAGCAGGTCAATTGCTTGGTTGTTTATCAGTATATCCATTGGTCCAGGATGGGGGCTATTCTGGTACAGTGTCCATGTCCCTACCTCTGAGCCAAAAGGCCTGTGTTCAAGTCTAACCTGCTCCAGAACTGTATCCTAGCACATCTAAACAGAAGTTAGAAGTATCTACCCAGGTCTAGGCAGATCGAGGCGAGGTAACCTGAGCAGGAGTGGGGGAAATTCAGCATGTTACGATGAGAAACTGTGGGGAGTAGAACCATATGGAGCAGACAGAAAACATTAACCCTACAGCATAGTCTCAATTTTTACACCTTTGGATCCCAGGATAGCATGATTTAATTGGGGGAATGCATCATAATGACTGAGAAAGAGAGAAATGAAGTTTCTAAGAAGAGATATCTTGCTACATAAGCCAACCAATGAAGAAGGATCACTGGACCTGAAACATTAACTCTGATCTCTCTCCAGAGATGCTGCCAGACTACTGGGTTTTTCCAGCAATTTCTGATTTGTTTCTGATTTCCAGTATTTTTTAGTTTCTTTGCATGAAATACAGTTAGAGACAGAATCTAATCATTTCAGTGAAAAATCTCACTTCCAAAACTACATAAATGAAAGCCATCATTATTTACTGGTTATAATGACTAGGTTTCAAAATATGCTGGCTATCACAGCACACAATTCAGCAAGCCTGATGAAAAATCACTGATCTGAACTGTTCACTCAGTTTCTCTCAAATGTAGCTGCTGCCTTACTGGCTGAATTTTTTTTGAAGGAGGCTGGATGTTTATCACCAGAAGGGTTGTGACAGGTTTGACTTATAAGCTGTATCGATGGAGGGAACACAACACTATCATTCTTGCATGATACCTACAACAGTGGTAAAAAGAAGAAGAAAATGAAGCCAACATCTCATTTGTCCAGTGTAAGTGTTCAGGTTCTTCAAAGGTGACGAGAGAATGACATTTTGGAGAATGTCACATTAATGAATTGAGAAATGAAAGTTCCAGATGAACAGGGCTCTTCATTAACTGCAGCAGACAGACAGCAGTTTCTGTCTAAAATGAAGGACTTTACTCAAACAGCTCCAAAAACCTTCACTGGAAATTGACATCAACACAAGCTGTCTGAAACCATCTGGGCTGCAAGTCATTCAGCCCAGATGATACACTGGCACCAATTTGTAAACAGTATTCACTCAAAGGTGAGACGATACAGAAATGAGAAGCAGACAAAGAGAAGATAAAGCACTTAATTTAAAAACAGAGTGAAAACAGCCACAAATTACTGCAAGAATAAATGTTGCTGCATGGGGAAATGGGATTCTCAGACTCATGGTGGCTGCCTTCATCCTCTGCAGCCACTGTTCCACCTCACAGGCGAGTATTGGGGTCTCAAAGTGCCTTGCACCTTGGTGGATCAGGAAGTATCATGTGCAGCAGTCAGCAGCTTTCTCCTCCCGTCAGTGGTGTCAATGCCTCCATACTACAGGGAGACTGTCAGCTTATATCTTTTTGTTGACCACACTTTGAGCTTTGCCAATGGAGAGCTGCCGTAGAGAACCTGCCATGAAAGGCAGTTTTCAGGCATCTGGATGAAGTGCCTATCCATTGGAGTTAGTCCTTCAAGAGCAAATCTTTGATACTCATACTTGTAGTTTCATAGAGGATGCTCCCATTGTGGCTCTGCCATTTATTCTGCAGGATTCATCATATCTTGACCAGATGGGCTAATGGGTTGAGAAGTGGCAGATGGGGTTTGGTTTAGACAAATGCGAGGTGCTGCATTTTGGGAAAGCAAATCTTAGCAGGACTTATACACTTAATGGTAAGGTCCTAGGGAGTGTTGCCGAACAGAGACCTTGGATTGCAGGTTCATAGCTCCTTCAAAATGGAGTCACAGATAGATAGGATAGTGAAGAAAATGTTTGGTATGTTTTCCTTTATTGGTTAGAGTATTGAGTACAGGAGTTGGGAGGTCATATTGCAGCTGTATAGGACATTGATTAGGCCACTGTTGGAATACTGCATGCAATTCTGGTCTCCTTCCTATGGGAAAGATGTTGTGAAACTTGAAAGGGTTCAGAAAAGATTTACAAGGTTGTTGCCAGGGTTGGAGGACTTGAGCTACAGGGAGAGGTTGAATAGGCTAGGGATGTTTTCCCTGGAGCAGCGGAGGCTGAGGGGTGACCTTATAGAGGCTTATAAAATTATGAGGGGCATCGATAGGATAAATAGACAAAGTCTTTTCCCTGGGGTGGGCGAAGTCCAGAATTGGACGGCATTGGTTTAGGGTGAGAGGGGAAAGATATAAAAGAGACGTAAGGGGCACTTTTTCATGCATAAGGTGATGTGTGTCTGGAAAGACCTGCCAGAGGAAGTGGTGGAGGCTGGTATAATTGTACCATTTAAAAGGCATCTGGATGGGTATATGAATAGGATGGGTTTGGAGGGATATAGGCCGGGTACTGGCTGGTGGGACAAAATTGGGTTGGGATATCTGGTCAGCATGGGCAAGTTTTACCGAAGGGTCTGTTTCCGTGCTGTACATCTCTATGACTCTATATGCATCACTAGGGTATGCTCTGAAGGATCCTAATGTGATGTTGGTAGAGCCCAAAATTCGCTGCAGTAGAGGTGGGTGGTCAATACAGCAGCTTTATAGACGTGGACCTGTGATCTCCAGAGATTCTAGTTGCTAAAGTCACATTGCTACAGCTTGAAGGTGACAATTTGGCATACTTGGCCCAATGCTGAATCTCATCGTCAATCGTGGTGCCTTGGGAGAGGTGGCTGCTGAGATATGGAAAGTGCTGCACAAACTCCAGAGCCATTTTGAACTGTGTTTAACCAACAAGAGATGTGGAAAGTCCCAAAAGGTAAGTCTTATCCAATACAAATTTCTTCCCTTCTACAGCATAGAATAGCTTCCTTCTCTTTATAATAAATATTTCACACCTTCATTTAGTTTAGCCATTGCCTCTGTTTCCACAACAAAATCTCCCTTAGTATCCATAATTGACCCAGATTTCTTTTAACTGCCCTTTTACAATTTGCCTGTTTATAAAATGCTTTCAAATTCCCTTTGATATTCACTCCTCTCATTTTCTCATACTCTATTTGAGTTTGATGTTAGGACCCTTACATAGGTCATACACTTACTTTTGACTTCTACATCTTCGTACATGCTGGGAACTCTCACATTGGATTGTCATCCATTAAACCTTGAGGCACTGAGTCTACTTGTTGTGTAATTATTCTTTGTCTAGCAGTTTGTGTTTACAACTACCTTGGCCATATCTGTCTGAACTCATGAAAATGAGCCCTCCTCCAGTTAATAATTTTTAGGCTCAATTGTTCCTTTGTCCTTTTCTGCAAATACTTCAAATCTGTTGACATCATGAACATTGTTTCCAAATCCCCGACCAACTTAAACATGCTCCTCTTGCTCCACATCATTACCCAGAAGCAGATTCAGCACTGACTCCTCCCTTATTACGCTCCAAGTACACTGATCAAGAAAGCTGCTTTACTGCTTTGAATTTATCCATCTCTTTTTACCTTGGTTTCACCATTGCTATCTCATTTCATATTCGAGTAATTGAAGTCCCTCATTATCACTCTTCTACACTTGCATCTTTAATTAGTTTTTCTGCAGAGTTGTTTCAGTGTGTCCTTCCCACGTTTTGGTGACCTACAATATACATACATCAAGTAGTGCAGTAGCTTTCTCTTTGACTCCTCCTTGTGAAAGAAAAAAATTGAATCAATATTCTTTTTTATAGGTTAAAATGCTAATTATCAAATCTCTTCTGCTTCAGTGATTCAATCAAACCAAACAGTGCTGAGGTACCGTAGCACAACAGTGAGTAATAATAAAGCTGCAATTTTGCACATTCGTTATGAACCATTCAAAAACTAGGGATATATGGATTTTTCAAACTTAAAAGAAAATGATTTTTTTTATATAATGCTTGCACATTAACTTCTATAAGCAAAGGTGCCAGTATGGTTTTACCAGGCAAAAAGGTTTCTCACCTCAGGAACCCATAAAATGCTCGGAAGCACAGCTTTGTTGTCAGGCTTTGTATAATGAAATTAATTACAGAGATTTACACTGACTCAGAAATTTAAATGGAGACTAAACCATTAATTATGTACCTTTACACAATGCACAAAAGTACGATATGTATTTATATCACAGACATCACATAAAGACACATATTTGACCATTTTCCCTTCACTGGGAAGACAGAAACGATAAGGTCGACTAAATGTTAAACTAACAGAGATGATAAGTGAACATCAAAGGGGGCAGACAATATCAGAGGACTAACAAAGGCTAACAGCACCCAAAAATGAAATTTTAAAAAAGCCAGTTTTAATACAAGGAGCAGGGTCAACTGGATATGTGGTAGGTTTCATAGAGGAGATTAATTTATTAAGGAATGTGTTCAATGGGTAATGGGGAGATGGGTGACAAACTATAGATCATATGGGAAGTTAAGGTAAAATTGGAAGAGAGACTTGGAAGATAAAGGGTGGGAAGAAGGAGAAGATAACAAAGAAGCTGGGACAACCACATCTTGTGTTTAGGAGCAAAACCATCAGTGATCCCCTTATATTTAATATGAAGTATCAATCGAGCTTGCAAGGCATGCTGTAGTGAAAGGGAATTTCTCCTTGCTGTGCAGGTAAGACATACCATTTTTCCAAATATTAAAAAAAAACTTGCGGCTAATTTCAGGCTATTGTTTCTTGCCGCTTCCTTTTCTGATATCAGGTGTAGGCACTTCACTTAGATCAGACTTTGCACAAAAGAACGTGCATTGAATTCTATCTATTGTCATATGCCAAACTGGTTTACCACATGGGGTTATAGCCATAAGTTACAATGGCTCTTGGTCACTATTGGACAATTTCACATTTTCCCATAACATACTCCATTTGCAAGATCTCTGCCCAGTCACTTAGTTTGCGTACATCCCTTTGTAACCTTTCAATATCCTCTTCACAAATTATTTTCTTGCTTATCGCTGTATCATCAACAAATTTAGCAACCATACCTTTGATTCTTTTGTTCCTTCATTATGCCAATTATAAAAGGTTGAGGCCACAGCACTGATTCCTGTGACACACTTCTCACTGTATGTTGCCAACCAGAAAATGACCCATTAATTCCCAATCTGGTTCTTACTAACTCCCCATTCCATTACACATTCCAATATATTACCCCCTACAATCATAGAGGTCTACAGCACAAAAAACACCCCTTGAGCTCGTATTTTCCACAATAAACTTTGACATGGCATTTTATCAAATGCCTTTTGGCATATTTTTCACCACCTGCCCTTCACCCTACAGAGGAAAGGGCAGACTAGCTGGTAAGAAAATCTAGATAAATGGTCTTCAAAGGGTCACTTGAAGCCTTAGCACATTACCAGTTTTCATTTATTGTTGTTCTAATATCTTCCTTATGACAAACATTAAGCTAACTTGCCTGAAGTTTTCTGATTTCCGTCTCCCTCCCTTTTTGAATAAAGGTGTGATATTTTTCTATCTTCCAGTGAAATGAGCCTTCCCTGAATGTGGGAAAGTTTGGAAAATTAACACTAAAGTGTCAACTGTCCCATGAGTTACTTCTTTTAAGGCCCTAAGGTGAAGTCTATTTGTATACAGGCACTTGTCAGCTCACAGCTCCAACAATTTACTCATTACCACTTCTCCGGTTATAGTAATTTTCTTGTGTTCCTTCCCTCTCTTCCATTTCCTGATTTACAGCTATTTCTGGGATGTTATTTGTTATATTATAGTGAAGACTGATGCCAACTATCTATTAAACTCATCTGCTACCTCCTTATTTTCCATTATTAATTTCTCAAGCTCACTTTCTAAAGGACCAATACTCAGATTTAACTCTTTTTTAAAATGTCTATAGACCCTCTTATTATCTATTATTAGATTTCTAGTTAGCTTTCTCTTGTTCTGTAATTTTTTCCCCTCCTTATTAATCCTTTAGTCATGATTTGCTGCTGTTATACTCTTTACGACCTTTCTAACTTTTCTCACCCTTTTCTACAATTATAAGCCTTTTCTTTAGGTTTGATATTGTCTTTAATTTTTTTTGAAAATGAAATCCTCCTCTTCATAAGGTTTTTTTTACTTATCCCCGCATCCTGACAATGACTTTGTTTACCACAACTTTTGACAAAATCCTCTTCCTTGATTAAAAAAGCATTGCAAAGTACATATTTAGTACTTCCACCAATAGATCTCTGAAGCGGTCTCTAACCAGTTCTACTACTCTTCATTTTGCAGTTCCTCCACCTAGAAAGGACGTCTTGGTTCCATTTTATATTAGCTGAAAATCTACCCATATTCCTCTTTTTTACTTTTTTCCATTTTTATGTACAGCCTGACTTTCCTATTAATCAAACTGATATTTATCATTTGCAATACCCTTTTCAATTTCATCCTCATTGATACCAAAGCTCTAGCTTTTTTTGTCCTTTTCTGCAATTCAAGAATTCATTACTGGTATAGTAACGGAACAATCTGCTTTTCACAAGTTGTTAATTGATCTATTACATTTCTGCTTTCCAGTCTTTAACTCTAAATTACCCAAACCAGATTTCTCCTCCAGTTACTAACATTCCTTCACCTATTAATCTTGTTCTAAATATTCATCTTTTCTAGAAGTAATCAAAACCTCATGATGCCACAGTCACTATTGCCAGGATGCTCATCAATGATGGCACTTGGTTCATTTTATCTTTCTGGACTAGATTCAGTAACATTTCTTCCCTTATTGGGCAGAAAACACAAGTGGATTCTCTTGAACACACTTCAGGAATTCCACTCCATTTGGTTACATAACAGTAGTAATAACCACGCCCACTTAGAATGAGGCAAAGTGTCTGCTTGTTAATATTCGATAGATCTTGTATCTCTGAGTACTTCTTTGCAAATCTATCTCTCAATCCCTTCACTATGTGGTACAGGTAATTACAACTCAGCTAACATAATAGCTCTTTGTCATTTTTCTTTAAATTACATTGTTTTAGTTACAAAAATATTGGCAATAATCTAAGAGTCTGAACCCTTGCCAATTATCGTGGGAAGGCAGAACCTCAAAAGGTTCGACCAGTGATAGAATGTGAGGGCAGGGCAATTTGAGACCAGAAGACAAACAAAGAAATCTAACTCACCAGATTTGGTAACTGCAGTGGCAGAGTCATGGAGGCTGCCTGCTTCTTTTCCTAGGTGCCATTCTTAAATGGATCCTCAGTTAATGTTGAGGTGAAGACAAGGAGGCAGTAGATGCCTTTATGTTCCTTAAGTCTCATATCTGCTGGGTTAGAAAGTTTGCACCTGTTTCTCACTCCTAGGGGAAGCTCCAGAAATCCCACAGGAACTAAAAAGGGGTGGAGATCTGACATCATTATTCGATGACCTTGTTTTTTTCTACTTTCTACCCAGACATTCCCAGGCCATTTCTAGGAACAATATATCCCAAAACAGTCAGTGCTATAGCATGATGTAACTCAATTTTCAGAACGAGTGAAGACTTTGGGCAATATTTTCAATAGCTTTCTCACATTTGGAAGAAAAACAAAGCAAGTGGTGCTGGGCCAACTTAGATTCCACCATCTCTGCTAGCTATCTGTTTAAAGTTTAAAATTAATGATAACTATTATTTTTAAAAACAATTATGTAAAGCATAATACAGAAGTTTTCCTGTTTGACGCTCCACTTCTGTCAGTCACCAGTTCCTGGGGAGAATCCTTCCACCAGGTGTGAAATTCAGTAGAAACCTGCACTAAATTGCAAATCACTCTCAAAGAGGTCACGGAACCATTAGTCTGAGATATAGCGTGGAAAGAAAATCATAAAGCAGTAAAGGATGATTAAAGGTCAAGGCACATTGTTGCTGGAGCAATGCAGAGGGTGTTTTGCCTCTAAATCCAATTATTAAAAAGCTGATACTGCTAAAGGTAAGGGAGGGGGAAGGGCTGGGGGCTGGGGGAGGACAACTGATTTCATAACCTTGTGCCTCCATCTGTCTCCCTCATTATATAGAAACAACTCCTTTTGAAATACTGAATGCTGCTACTCTGAAAATCTGATCCATTATGCTTATCAAGTTGTGCTTGATGGAAGAAGCAATTCCTTGGATAATGCAATGCACACAGTAAATTATATACCAGAAGGCAGGATAATCGCCATCCAGTAAGACATTCATTGTAAATGCTGAACAGCCCACAGCAGATTTTTCAAAGATTAGGAACAGCAAATGACTGATAACCACAAAACTATCTACCGAAGCCAGTCAACTTGTGATAAAACAATCCAATTACATCTTGGTGCATCTATTTGTAAGAGCAAATAGCTGCTGAATTCATTCCATTAAGCATTCACAACCAAAGCCTGCACTAAATGTCATTTATCAGCACTAAGTCTGGCATAAATAGTTATTAAAACACGTCACATGGCTCCGTGGGTCACAATGCAAATCCCTATGGCTCCTGTCTGTTTCACTTCTCCAGTGCCAGCAATGAATTCTCAAATCCCAGAATGCAGAGACTGTTTTGTTGCTGACTCTCCATTATTATTAAAGTGCAGATATGAGGGTGCTTATGTGAGATACAGTTTGAATAATTTCTTTACTGCTTTTCAATGGCCATTGTCTGGTCAATATTCTCCTTGATGAAGGAGGGAAGCAGCGTAGTTAGTGATGGAATAAAACCATTGCACTATATGTTGCAGGGAAATTTTAAAAAATCGACAGCCTAAGAATTTCTCTGACTCAATTCTCAGTTTGTGCTGAGCTTACTGATTTCCCGCAGTCAGCACAAAGGACAACAATCACCTCAGAGCTTCTTTACATCTTTTAACTGTTCACCACACTGAGCCTGTTCAACTAAGCAGAGGAAGAGCTCTCTCATTTGTTTTCAACAATCATAAAGACAATTAAAAGGGTGTGTTGATCCAAAAGGAACCTATGTCTTGCCACATAGCACTGCAAGCTCACAAAGCCTTTAATCATACATTCTTAAATCCCAGGGGCTAAGGTCGCCGCACTGTTATCAGACAGATCTCTGTGTGAACAGATTGCTGATGAGATGAAATGAATGACCCTGGTGTTGAAAAGTGAATTATTTTGCACACTACAAAATACGGCTCTCATTGATGTTTTCTTTTCTCTTGTATGTTGCCTTACTGTCCTTTTATACAAGTATTAATCATTATCATTGATTCCAGCAAGATATAAAATGATCAATTGCTGGTAAGCACAGAAAAGTCCTGCCATTCATGTGTCTGTCCTTTGTGAATATTCTTATCCATTCTTATCCAGTAGTTACTCTACACCTTTTCATCAATTGTGAATCTAACCTTCTCTGATCTGCGGTTTCAAAGAAAAAAATGCTTACTTCCTGAAGTAAAGGTGAACATTGCAAATTCACTATTATGTTTGCAGTTTGCAAAAAACACTGACTCTGATGTTCACGCTCCCCTGAGAATGATGGAACGTTACAAGTAGAAGACATATTTATGCAAGTATAGCATCTCACAATAAGGCCAGCAGCTATGATGGCGGTGTGGTTTTCTATAATGTTCAAAATTGCAACTATGAACTTGAAACATCATTTCTCCAAAGAAATTTTGTAATGTTATGAAATGGTTAGTGTTTTCAATATTAAAGGAATGATTCACAGCATTTAAATATCCAGCTGTAATATTCTAAACATTTTCTCCAAAACACGCTTAATTATGTCAAGAAGCATGCAGTGAAAAAAGCCTTACTACATTTTCACTCTTTCATATTCAGGTGCTATCTTCCTTTTCAGGGAGTCAATCCTATCCATATAATTCCCTGGAGCAAAGTGATAGGGTCATATCTGCAAACTGAATTCAGGTAATCTGCAAAGCGGTCACCCAATCTCTCTCATGGAAAACAGATTGCATTGAGAGCAGTGAATGCAGTATACTAAATTGAAAGAAATCTTCATGTATCACTGTCTCATCAGGATAGCTTTATGAGGCCTTGGGTGGTTAGGAAGGAAACGGTAAGAGGTCAGATGTTGCATCTCCTGTGCTTGCATGGAAAAGTGTCAGAGCAATAGGAAAATTGTTAGGAGTGATCGAGGAGTTAACCTTGAGCAGGCGGGGGCAACAGTTCTTTTGGAGTTCTGAAAGAGAAGAGGAATATGTCTTTTGGTGGTGAGATCATGCCAGAGATGGTGGAAAATGATTATTGACTACAGAGTGGGCAGTGGGTAGGAGATGAGATAAAGGAATGCTTTCATCTTTCTGCAAGAGAGAGTAGTGGTGAGACAAGAATTGCAGGAGATGTAGTGCACACAGTCAAGAGTTCTGTAACTTACAGTTTGGAGGGGAAAGTAAAACATTTTAGAAAAGAAAAACATTTTAGAAACGCTGATATTGATAGTTATATCTTCAGAACTGATACTTAAGAAGGGGATACTTGGAAAGTGTGACAGAATCCTCACAAGAAACAGAATGTGTTTGAATACAATGTATAACTTAGGCTACCATGGGATTCAGTGGGATGAGTATGAATAGTTGTTGATAATTTGGACTTTATGAGATAGCTATGTTTCAACTTGTGACAGAAAATTCCACAAGAATCTGAGCTCAGAGACATGTCAATATGATCTGATTACTGTGTGAAAAGGGATAATGCAATTTGAGAGGCAAAGAGACATATTGGATACTGAAGGGAAAGGTTGTTTTGTGTTATCAACCAATCAGTTTGCTACTTGTTTGAAAGGAAGGGAACAGTACAGACAGGGTTCTTGGACATTTAAAGAATAGGAAGTTGCTGGGATTGGCTTTGCCAATGAAAAATAGATCCAGAAATCTCAGGTTAAGTAAGAGCTGGGAGTCACTTTTGAACAGTTTCTATAATATTACATTTCTGCCAAAATGGCCATGACAACAACACAGATTGAAAGACAGATGTGGCACAAGTAGATCCCATGAGGGTTCCCATAATGCTTTGTTTTAATTCACTTATTGGATGTGGGAATTGCCAGTATTTACTGCCCACCCCTAATTGCCCTTGAGAAGGTGATGCTGAGCTGCCTTCATTTTGGCATAACAACTGACATTTCAACATCAACTTGTATTATCCCATCTAAAAACATCAGGTCATGATTTGTCCTTCTAACAATCACATCAGTGCTGGTTAGTGGGTTATTTCATGCAAGTAATTCTCTAGTTTCCTTCTAATTATCGTTACCACTATTGTGCCTAATACTGGTGTATTGGTTAAATGTCAGTAGCTGCCTCAGATGTGCTTATGTGTTTTTGGAAATAACAATCTTGTTGGTTTGCTTCCACACATGTTCACTGAATACCGCCTAATGAAATTAGTACTTGATAAATTCCAGCCCTGATGCTGCTTTGATATCACATCCATTCCTGGGAATTGACTTATCTTCCTATGTTCTCTTTGCTAGCGATGTCAAAGTTATTAGGTTTATTTGTAGAATCTTGGTGACTGAAATGCTACTGTTCCTTCCTAGTGAGCAATTATTTAGTGTGTTAAATATTTTGAGTTCTTTCTTCATTGCAACCCAGAGAAATCTTATGATCAAAAAAATCTTGAGATTTAACAATTATTCTTTGATAGCTCTCTAAGTATTGTTTGCTTTATTGGACTTCCAACTTTGTTTATTTTCTCCCTGGACCACCTATCACAATATTTGAAGATTTTTGAATATATCCTGCTCATTTCCCCAATCTTTCTCCTTACAAATTTTGTAAGACTTGTTTTTCCTAATTAATTGTTTTTGTTTTGATCTTTCAATCCTATGGGAAGAGGGCATCAAAGATTTTGCCCAGGAATGAAAGGCCATCTAGAAGCCCTTCTGACTCAGCCTAATGCTGAATTCAGAAGCTTTAGGCTTCAATTCTTTAAAGTTCTTTGATAAGTCATGAAACAGTATTTAACAATATTCCAATGTCAGCAATTTTGAACAGCTGACATTCCAAAATTTCCAAATTAAAGGCCAAGAATAAGACAGTTTCCCATTTCATTTCATTCATCAAATATTGCATTTTATTTCTATCGATGAAAAAGTAACTTTTTGTGCATCGACAATGCAAGAATTGAACTTACTTTAAACGTACTCCCACAAGTAAGCAATGAAACTATTGAAGACAAACTGGACCTCCATGAAGTACAGGCAAGACTGTATTTCATTCCTTCTTGAATGTTAATACAATGTAAAACAAGAACTTAATTTAAAACAAGAACGACCAGAAGTCCGAGCCAAGAATCAATTGAAAGAAGTCATGAATATCCATGAGTTAGATGTAAGATTTTGGCAACAACAATAATTGACTTTTAAAATTTTGTTATTGCAATGAAGTTTGATGTAGAGGTGCAAAAATAATCTTATCATAATTTAAGAAGTTTAAAAATTATAGAATGAGTCAATCACATACTAAAACTCATTAATGGGGCACTAATGATCATTGGTAAGCATTTGGCAAATAGTTTTCCAATGTCTTCACAGAGATACTACCAGGTGACATCAAATCCATGAAATGCATCACTGCGTCACTTCCCCAAATGCCAAAAACATTACATGGTCTTTCTCCCTTTCCTGAAAGAACATTTGCTGAGCTATTTTTGAAAGAATAATACCAATTTAAATACGTAATTACTGAATACGTATAATCGTGAAATAAACAGCTTCAATTATGACAGAAGCAGTTTGCAGTTTTTTCTCCCACCCTCTCTCTCATGTTAGACAGACATTAACTTTTTTTTAAAAAACCATAAAACACAATCAGCAACAGTTTACGCACAAAGACTTTGATATTATTTGAAATCACAGGTAGGCCTGGCATTTTTGTGAGAATTCTGTCAAAAAACTGTGGCACAGCATGAGTGCATTAACTATAAGAAAATTAAATACTGCTCTTATTGCTCTGGTTTCATGAAGCTGCTACTATTGCAAAGGAATCTTTAAGAGGCGATTTCAATTTTATAAACCTTTGAGCCATTTATTGTGTTGTGGAGATGATGGACACCAAATAATTTTATTTTTATTTCAATAGAAATTTGTGCATTAATACTGGCACAAAAAAAAAACACCTTTAAGGATAGAAACAACATTTCGAATTTTTCAATAGTTTCTCAACCTTGTTATATTGACAGTTCTCATTTCCCTGCCAGTCAGCAATATGAAGCTGTACAACAAAAGTTATGAAGAGGTTTTCAGAACAGTTATTAGGCTCCACAGCAGTATGAAAAATGTAGTCATCGTAGCTTTGTGTGTGGGTGAAATTATGTGAGTGGCTGAATGCAGAATGGAAAATTACTACATGCCTCATTTGTACAGAGCTACTATTTAGCAGTCAGTATGCAGAACAGTAAACAAACTTAATTCACATCAACTAATTCCAATTTGCAATCCTTCTGAAACTTTTATTTTCACCACAGGAATTAGCTTTTTGAGGAAGAAGGACTTGATGCTTCTTATGAACTAAACTTGATATTTACCTGGCATGGTATTATCACAAGCAAACTAGAACCCCTACACCAAAATTAAAATTAACAACACACATAAACCTGGCAGAATAGAATCCAGAGTTAAGCTACCATTCTGCACTCATTTTAAAAATGTTATACACGAAACAAGTAAAGCAAATAATTAAATAAAACCAATCTATTCATTAATACCACATCACTCACAAAAAACAGATCATCTGGACTCATAAACCCAAATCACCTGTCTGTAGGCCAATCCAATTGTTCAGTCCCATTAACATACTGTTGATAGCCTTGCAACTTTATTTCCCTCAAGTGCCCATGCAATTTCCTTTTGAAACCATTGATTGTCTCCACTTTCACCAAACCAAATTCACCCAGTTTGAAATCATTACAACTCACTGGGAAAGAAACTTCTTCCTCACATTCTCTGTTGAAACTCTTGCTCAAATTCTTAAATCTACAATCAGCTAATGGAAGCAGCTTTTCTTTGTCTGCCTTGTGAAAACCTGTAATAACCTTGTTCACCTCTATTAAATCCCCATTCAATCTCTTTTGCTCCAATATCTGACTGACTACACTCCACTGCACAGACAACATGAGTGAAGGCAACACATGTACCTTTATACCAAAACGTGTCATTTTGAAATATCATGTGATTGTTGTCGAAGTGGAGACCTGTTTGGTCTGGAATTAATGTTCTGATACAATATCCTGCACTTTCCTTTTATACAGTGGGAACACATTTCTGATAATATGTTCAAGAATATATATAATTGTCTCTATACATTGTCAATCACATCTGGTCCTTATATAGTTGTCATGAATGGCGGTGTAGCTTCCCTCTGTGGTATGCTGCCTGTCCTTGCAAGTGGATGTGTATCTTTAGACTGAATACATTGTTATTGTCTGACATGACAATCTCAATATCCGAGTATCCATGTCATCCTGTGCAGTGAGTGCTTGATAAGATACATTTCAGATATGTTGTCTATTTCTCCATAGCACCTGACCATTACTCATTACCATGCCGTATGACCTAGGCTAGACATAATCCATACCACCACATGAAAGATAATGTTTTGTAAGGGTTCAGAAAAGACTTACAATGATGTAGTCAGGGTTGGAGGGTTTGAGCTATCGGGAGAGGTTGAATAGGCTGGGGCTGTTTTCCCCGGAGTATCAGAGGTTGCGGGGTGACCTTATAGAGGTTTATAAAAACATGAGGGACATGGGTAGGGTAAATAGGCAAAGTATTTTTCCTGGGTTGGGGGAGTCTAGAACTAGAGGGCATAGGTTTAGGGTGAGAAGGGAAAGCTTTAAAAGGGACCTAAGGGGCAACCTTTTCAAGCAGGGGGTGGTGCGTGTATGGAATGAGCTGCCAGAGGAAGTGGTGGAGGCTGGTACCAATACAACATTTAAAAGGCATCTCGATGGGTATATGAATAGAAAGGGTTTAGAGGGATATGGCCAACTGCTGGCAAATGGGACTAGATTAATTTAGGATATCTGTTCGGCATGGATGAGTTGGACCAAAGGGTCTGTTTCCATGCTATACATCTCTATGACTCTATGTTGGAATAACTAAGTGCCTGCTTGCTCACTGATCATGTTCTTGTTCCATTTCCTCCCTTCTTTCTAACAATGCATCATGCACATATGATTTGATGGTGTGTGTATGTATATATAGGGTGGGGGCAAAGTGATATAGATTTCTCTTCCAAATGCAATGAGGGTGAACCATTGCCTAGAGGAGTAGTAAATTGATTTATCTCAACGAGCTGAAAATTTTGGCATTTTGTTTTACATTTAATGATTGTGGATTTTACAGTACAAATAGTATTCTGTGAGACTGTTTGACTGAGGATGGAGAGCTAATATGTCAAACAACCATTTCTCACACACGTCTTAGACATGACTGTGGAGAGTTGTCAGACAATTTGCTGGGTTACACCAAACAGACAGAATATTATAATCAATGATCAGGGTGATTGAATTGATGTGTCACATGAATTGATTTTTGTAGATGCTTTGTAGATTTTTGCAGCTTTTGTAGTTTTTTTGATCGATGTCCTCATTAATGCTAGGTCAATTTATTGACATATGCACCGCTCTCTTGGTTTGTTTGGGCCCATATGACTTAGATGCTATGGTTTAGCATGTCTTGTTTGCCTTTGGAAATTACATTTTTGAAGAGCCCCAGCTTATCTCTGAATGACCAGAATGAACATACCAACTCAGAGATCTTATGGATGCAATTAGACCATGCATTGATGTTGATCTTTCTGAGTGGTTGAGCGACCTGATGTAGCTTGCTGTATCTGCTCTGCTCGGCTATGAGCAAAATAAGTGAGATGGTGTTGCAACTGACAGATTTGTCATCTCATGGATCATAAATATATGTAAATCTGGGCATGCAAATAAACAGATAACAGCTGGTCCATTTATTTCAACAATGCAAAATGTTTCAAGTGTCCCCACTAAGGATCAATATGGCATTTAAGATGGATAATGCCGATACATGGATGTCACAGGTATTGGACGGAGTTTGTTTATTGTGTGTAAACTGCATCATGCTATGCAAGCTTCCTGAGGGAATTTGGGAGAAAATGCATAAAGGGATGACATTAGCACTTGCAACACTGTCAATCTTGCCATAATGTATATATTGTCCATTCTTTTTGGATATGTTCTTGGATAGAGGTGCAAGTTTCAGCTTTGCTGATTGTATCCATGGGGTTAGCCATGTTCACCACATTTGACTGGGGTTTGTAAGCTGTAATGCAATAGTTACCTCTTGGAATTTGTTGAGTTGCTTATGTGCCATGGACAAAACTTTGGAAACTCTGTTGGCATTATCCCTTGATTGGCTTTTCTGCATATGTGAAGTGTTTGTTGTAGTTTTGGCTGCTCTGGATGGTTGGACTTCTATTTTAGCCCAATGTCCTCTTGTAAACCATAGCTTGCACATGTCAGAAAATGCTAGACGCTGTCTGGATAGCTGAGACAAACCACACTTCATGCAAGATTTAGATGTCCCAACAAGGTTAATTAAAAAGGATTTCATTTCTTGTAAATACCTTGCTCCCAGATCAAATTAATTTATGTTTTTAAATAAGCTAACGTAACCAGGCTTTCTTGAATAAAAGAAATAATAATAATGACATATCATACGTATGCATAGATGAGAAATGAGTCAAAGAAAAAGATATATGGATCTGTCTCTGAGTTGTACTGTGAAGAATAGATGGTGGAATAAGCAGTCATTATGTTGGGTGAGACTGGTAATATTGAGATTGGTAGTTGAGGAGTTGATTCCAAGGTTATCTGCCCAGTTTCTACCTGGCTTCCAGTATATTATTCCTGAAGAAGGGCTCATGGCCGAAACGTCGATTCTCCTGCTCCTTGGATGCTGCCTGACCTGCTGCGCTTTTCCAGCAACACATTTTCAGTTCTAGCACATTAAACAAGTTAGTATCTTTTCTTCTTACCTGCAGTGCAGGGAAATCCAATGGCTGGCCTTAAGCCGTGACCTTCATGGCATATTAGTCTATCAGTCCACTAACACACACAAGCCAGGACTTTTAATTGGTTTATAACCCCTTTTGTGTATGTTCCTGAGATGGTAAGACGCAAACTTATCTTTTGATCATGTCCATAATCTGAAATAAAACCCATAGAAGATGCTTTCCTGCTGAGAGGAGGTAACTAAATTTCCTTACACCTTTGTTGTTTGAAGTCTCACTCTTTGAAGCTATCTTGACACTCTTATACAACATGTTGTTCACATAGGAGATCGTTCAGTAGTCAATATATTCCATTCCTGAAAGTTACATTATCAGACAGGCTTTGTTTGCAGTCCTTTTCTAGGAAAAGACATCTTGACCAAAAATTTGGGGTATTGATGCATCGACATGATACTGTAGCTGCTTTAATTGTTCAAGTCAAGCACTTATAGTTGCTTCTGGCCTGCTACAATTGGTTCAAACTTGTGTACTTCTCAAATATGTTTCAATAACATATTCCTTAGATTTGCCCAGATGTAAGTGAGGACTGCAGATATTGGAAATCAGAGTCGAGAGTGTGGTGCTGGAAAAGCACAGCAGGTCAGACAGCATCCAAGGAGCAGGAGAATTGACATTTCAGGCAAAAACCCTTTGCCTTTCAGAAAGGTTTGATAGATGCATAAGCAAAGAACAGATCAATAAGCCTTTTAGGAGGGATAAATGAGAGGGGGTGGGGCTGGGGGGAAGGTAGTTACGAGTGCAATAGGTGAATGGAGGTTGGGGTAAAGGTGATAGGTCGGAGGGGAAGGTGGAGTGGATAGGTGGGAAGGAAGGTGGACAGATGGGACAGGTCATGAGGGCAGTGCTGAGCTGGAAGGATAGAAATGGGGTAAGGTGGGGGGGAGGGGAAATTAGGAAACTGGTGAATTCCACATTGATGTTATGGGGTTGGAGAGTCCCAAGGCGGAAGATGAGGCGTTCTTCCTCCAGGCATTTGGTGGTAAGGGAGTGGTGATGGAGGAGGCCCAGGACCTGCAGGTCCTCAGCAGAGTGAGAGGGGGAGTTGAAATGTTTGGCCACTGGGCGGTGGAGTTGATGTGACGTATCAGGAGGTTGGTGGGGTGGAAGGCAAGGACCAGGGGGGTTCTGTTCTCATCCCCGGTCCTCACCTTCCACCCCACCAACCTCCGTATACGTCACATCATCCTCCGCCATTTCTGTTACCTACAAATGGATCCCACCACCAGAGATATATTTCCCTCCCCATCCCTATCCACTTTCCGTAAAGACTATTCCTTCCATGCCCCCTAACAACTCACACTCTCCTCCCAGCACCTTCCCCTGCCACCACATGAATTGCAAAACCTGCGCCCACACCTCCCCCCTCACCTCCATCCAAGACCTCAAAGGAGCCTTCCACATCCATCAAAGTTTCACCTGCACTTCCACACATGTTATTTACTGTATCTGTTGCTCCCAATGTGGTCTTCTCTACATTGGGGAGACAGGATGCCTACTCGCAGAGCGCTTTAGAGAACATCTCCGGGTCGGCCGCACCAACCAACCCCACCAGTGGCTGAATACTTCAACTGCCCCTCCCACTCTACTGAGGACATGAGGGCCTGGGCCTCCTCCATCATCACCAGATGCCTGAAGGAAGAACACCTCACCTTCCACCTTGTGACCCTCCAACCCCATGGCATCAATGTGGATTTCACCAGTTTCCTCATTTCCCATTCCCCCACCTCACCCCAGTTCCAACCTTCCAGCTCAACACCACCCTCATGACCTGTCCCATCTGTCCATCTTCCTTCCCACCTATACGCTCCGCCCTCCCCTCCAATCTATCACCTTTATCTTCACCTCCTTCCACCTTTCACATTCTCAGCTAATTTCTCCCCAGCCCCACCCCCCCCCCCCCCTCCCATTTATCTCTTCACCTCCAAGGCTCCCAGCCTTATTCCTGATAAAGGGTTTTTGCCTGAAACGTCGATTCTCCTGCTCCCCGGCTGCTGCCTGACCTGCTGTGATTTTCCAGCACCACACTCTTGACTCTAATCTCCAGCATCTGCAGTACTCACTTTTGCCATAAGCCTTTTAACTAAGTTAGCTTGGGCAAAAATGTACGTGAGTGTTGATGCCTGGCTAGGGCTTGAAGAATTTTTTTTATATGGCTGTTGGAATTAAACATTAGGATATTCATCTGAAAAGATTTGTCTGAATCCTTGTGATACTTATCAGAAATACCACAGTATTTTATTCCTCTTAACCCTTCACTGCTCAAAATTAGGAGATATTTGATGCTGTCACTCATTATCAGTTACTAGTAAGGATTACAACTGAGTTCTGGGAGGATGTCAATAGAATTCTAATCCATGGGTGTGTGTTTGCTTACCATTATTTTTTGCGGTTTTACGTTCTATAAAATGCCAGTGTAAGACTCTTTATGGCAGTGTAGTATTTTTCTACTTTACTGTTGGCTTCTTTCTTTTTTTTAAATTGTGTTTTGCTGACCCTATAAAATTGCAAGCTTGTAGTTGCAGAGTATAATACTTGTATTGTTTTTGTTTCACTCCTCTTATTTTTCCTTTTCTTTGCTTCATTTCCCTTATATTTTCTCCTTGGTGCTGCTCTTTGATAGCAGTGGGCTGGCGCCTTTGTATAGTGTTGGTGCCAAAATGGAGATCTCAATGGCATGGTACTTTTCTGGAGTTTTGTACTTTTAACATGCTGCATTACTGACAGACATCTCCATAGATGAGGACCCAAGAGTTTTTATTGCTTCAATTCTAGCCCACAAACGGTACAGAAGAGGTGCTGCCCAGCAATATCTTAGTAATCTTGGTGGTCGAGAGAGCACTTCTAATTGGGAGCTCACTGTGAAGAAGTACAACTGCAGACCTCTAGAGAGAGGCTGGAGATCTTCAACAAAGGTAAAGTACTTACAATTGTAGGTACTAAGAACAAAGTGGCTGCATTTTAGTCTTAGTTATGTCTGCTAACTTCAACTGTTAATTTAAGACAGATTCATGGAAGACTATTGGGGAGAAAAGTCTTTTCATAACTATCATATGGTTGCCATCTTTTCGACCTTTCACAAGCCATCAATGACAAGAACTAGCTGTCACATCTCGCTTTTAGTACGTTTGTTGTCGCTATCACCAAAGTGCCATTTACCATTTTATATAAGCGGGATATTTTCCTGCTCCTCGGATGCTGCCTGACCTGCTGTGCTTTTCCAGCAGCACTCTAATCTAGACTCTGATCTCCAGCATCTGCAGTACCCACTTCTGCTTCAATGATTCTCAGCCAACGCAAGTGCACTCACATCAAGGGTCACTAAACTAGTGACCAGTAAAGGATGTTTGTCTGGATTTTCTGAGAAACTGAGAAATCTCTGGTTTCTCAATGCAATCCTCCTCAAAATCACTCTGGACTAATTGGGGCCTCAGAAACATTGTACCTTAAAATGACAGCAGATTGTGCCTTAATACATTGACGAGTGAGGAACGATTAGGGTCCTGTTCATTGATCACAATATTAAATGTAGCTCATAACCACTACTTATTAAGAAAGATTACGCTGAAAAACCAAGGAATTGTGCAGGTGGTAAGGCCATGCTCGTAATTCCTTAAGCCTTTCCCTTTGAGCAATCATCAAGCCAATTTAATCAATCCAGTCAGACCACAGAGTGACCTGCAATGGTTCCTCTTCCACCTACAGCATATTAATCCCTGCTGTAATCTATGGATCTATAGTTGGGTCACTCCTAGTTCTCATCTGTGTCCTAACCCTTGATGAGAACATCCAAGAGTACAGCATCAGGTTCCATACGTATATTGGCAATCCCCAGCTCTGTGTCACCATTGACATCTCTCCACCTCCACACTGACTGCACCTCTACGTAAACTCCTGGTGTGGCGGTTTTTCAGCCTGGCGTGGCAGACTTTCGGCGGTTCCAAGATTTGATCCATCAACAGTGAAGGAACAGCAAAGTAGTCAAGATGGTGTAAAGCTGCTCGTGATGGTGTTTCTTTTTCATCCTTTTCGGTGGTAGAGGTTGTGGGTTAAGAAGGGTGTGTCAAAAGGTGAGTTGCTGAATGCATCTTGAATATGGTGCACACTGTTGCCACTTTGTAACAGTGGAGAGCGGAGGAAATATTTAGGTGGCAGAAGGTGCCAAGCTAATTAACTTATTTGTCTGGAGTGATGTCAGATTTCTTGTGTTGTTGGAGCTGTATCAGTTAGGCAAGTGGGGAGTAATCCATCAGGCATCCGCCTTGGGCCTTGCAGACTGCTGGAACTGAGAGTGCAGGTTTCAGACAGTCATAAAATCATTTAATCCCAGTACACCTCCCAGCCTCTGGTCTGCTCTTGTAGTCACAGCATTTATATAGGTGGTCCAGCTCAGTCTCTCATCAGCAAATTCAAACTGTCCTCCCAGACTGTCACCTTTGTTTGTACAGCAGAACGCAGGAGATGCCAAGAGCAATGATGAACTGAAATTCTCAGTCTGCTTCCCTTAAAAACTCCCCAATTAGCACCTTACTTCACAACACTAATCAAGTCTCAAATTAAACAGCATAGGGCTCAATCTTGGCTCTCCCTGTTATTTCCATTTTGTAGTACTCATTACGACTGTCCCAGCTCTCAGCAGGCATGCTCTCGCATAATTAGGATATTATTCAAAGCTTTAACAAGGATAATCTCCAATTGTGGCATTTCTTAATGTTATGCACACATCCCACTGCACAAGTCAAACCTCTGCTTGTCTTAATAAATTCCTCAGCAAAGCAATGGTACAGTTTTTAAAAAGCATGAGATACAGGTCTTAAACAACGTGGGCTATGACAGGATGTTTGGGAGAATCATGGGAGAAATTGAGTGAGATGTTTCTCAACAATCGGGAGCAACAGGTAGCATTTTCCAAATAAGTTCCAAATGTCAAGATGAGATTTTTGCTAGAGGCCTACTAACAGGGGTTACCACTCATTACCACCCTCATTATTACTCAATCTGAAACACAGGATCTTATTCCACCACCCAAGAAATAGAAATTAGATGCTGAGAATTCCCAACACCTCCAAAACCAAAGCGAGTTCCTGATAACTCCTGCTCACTGTTTGCTCCTCTGGACCTTTAACTTAAACACCTGGTACCAATGTCTCAAGGTGCATTGCATAGGGATCACACAATCCCCTCATCCATTTCAGTCAATGGGAGTGGCTGTGTTCAGTTAGACAAAGACAGGCCAGTGTTCTCAATCAGACCAGGGACATGGGCATGATTAGAAATCCACCTGGGATGGTCAGGATCAGGGGGCCCCAAGTCACTACAGTCCAGAGAGTGGACTATGGTCAATCCCAGGTCCACAGTAACCAGCCAGGAGATTAGCAATTATCAGCTGGGGAGATACACAGAGATCAGTCAGGGTCTGGTCAGTCAGCATACAGGACTGTCCATTTGGGTTGGTCACCAGGAGAACAGGCACTGGGAATGGATGTAGTGGAACAGGTATCTGGGGACATTGTTACAGTGGGTTGGGGGAATTCAATGCTAGGAAGTGGGGGCAGAACTCTGAGATAAAGAGGACACAAGGATATTGGTGGGAAAATTAATATACAAAGTGGGTTGGTGGGGGAGGGAGGAGTTGGTGGTAATGCAGAGAAGGACATAGGATGCTGAGGGAGGGGAATGACAAGCACTCACCACCAGTATTCCCTCTAATTCTCTTATTGGATGCAGGCCTCCAAGGCCCATACAGGGCAGCGACTTGTGGAACTGGAGGTCAATTGTGGAACATTTGTACTGCACAGGTAGGCGCTCAGCTTAATGGAAATATTGGTCACCGTCACCATCCCCTCGACAGGGGACACTATGCTGCACAATGATGGGCGGGACCAAACTGCAGTGACAGGGTAAGAATGAGGATTGGCATCGTACTCTGAGGTGGTGGATGGGAATGCCTCAGGGTTCAGTAGAAATAGGCTGTCCCAGGAATGTTCAATAGAAAGGGATAAGGAGGTTCAGGTTGCAGGAGGACCTGATAACCAGGCTGAGTCTGGGGCACATGGTGCCAAGTGTGACTTGCACTGCCTTCCATGATCTGGAGAGGGTGAAATGCAACCTGTGAATGGAAAGGAACAGTGACCACACCTGGAGTGGGCAGAGTCAGTGAGTGAGTGAGTGTTGATCAAAACACAGTCTCCTTCTGAACGGTGCTAGGCCCTCCAAGCAGTAATTGCAACAAGCATGCATGTGCAGGGTGCAGATTGACCACATTTGCAATCATAGTATCCTGCCTGCCTGGGACTCTTGTGGTGCAGTGATGGTGTCCCTACTGCTGGCCTAACAGTTCCTTCGTCCAAGTCCCACCTACTCCAGAGGTGGGTGATAATACCTCTGAACAGGCTGATTAGAAAATATCTAGCACCTTGTCTGTTAAATACATACATCATACAACCATGTGGGGTACAAGTGCTGGTCACAAGCAAACTTGACAATGTCATTCATCTTTGCAAACTGAAGATAGATAACTCTGTGAAGCAGAAATAATCACAGGCAACTTTAGAAGGGGCACGTGTGAGATAGCACATACAACTATTGCAAACTTCTTGGGGTACACTGAGATACAGAACTAATTCTCTCTCAATCTGAACTGTATGCATAATACAAGATTCTCTGCAAAGCAATGATACTTCAAGTGGGTGACATGAGGCCGAGAGGAGAAGGGTTCAGTTCTCATGCAGCACCCACATTTTCCTACCATCTTTTTGCCACATGACATGACACATGGAGCGGACGGGTTGCGGGGTGGGCAGGGTGGGACAGACGGGGTTTGGGGGCAGATGGGGGTTGGGAGCAAGTTGGGGGAGGGGGGTGGCGGGAGCTTGCACACAGTGTGCGGCTGACTCGTCTCCTGAACGGAGAGCAGACTTCACAGAAAACTCTGAGCCCCAGAGGAAACCAAGTAACCGAATAATCAATTATCTGAACAAAATAGTGCCCACCCATCGCATTCAGATAATCGAGGCTCCTCTGTATCCAAATTTCAGATTATCCAAACAATATCTCAAGGTCCCGTAAAAACCCTTTCCATTATCCGAACAATCTGTTACCTGAACTCTCAGTTATCCAAACAAAATATTCCCTGTCCATCTTGTTTGGTTAATTGAGTTTGTTCTGTATTCATCTAATGTGCTCTTGAATGCCTCAGTTGATCATGCTCACACCACATTCCCAGGCAGTGCATTCTGTACCCTAACTACTCGCTGGGTGGAAAGGTTTTTACTCACATCATCCTTGTTTCTTTTATAAATCACTTAAATTTCTGCCCTATCATTCTTGTTTCTTTTACATGCGGCAACAGTTGCTATCTACTCTCTCCAGCTTGCTCTGGATTTGGAAAATCTCTATCTGACCTTTTTGTGGTCCCAACTTCTTCAATCCATCCTCATGACTGAACTTTCGCATTTTTGCTTGAGTCCATTATTAAAGAGGTATTTTACATCATTTACAAAATCATCATACAATCAGGTAGAATCTATCTGCTTTTGTGAAAGAGAAATCATGTTTGCCAAATGTGAATTCTTTGAGGATGTAATAAACAGGGCAGTTAAAGGGGACCACATAGATGGAGTGAATTTAGATTTGCAAAAGGTGTTTGATAAGATACCACATTAAAGTTTACTGTACATGGTAAGAGGTCATGGTGAAGAGGTTGACATATTAGCATGGATAGAGAATTGCTAACAGGCAGAAGAGAAACAGGATAAGTGGGTCATTGTTTAGTTCTCCTTCAGTTATGTGGACATCACAGACTAATATAGTTCACCAATTTTCTTGTCAAATTAAATGTGCTAAATAATGTGATAATGACCAATTTTTTTTGTGCTGTTGATTGGGAGAGATATTGGCCAAGAGCAGGGTGATAACTCTCCTGCTCTTTTTTAAAATGGGACGGGCCCCAATGGGATATCGCGGAATCTTGCACATCGACCTGAAAAGGCAGATGGGACCTCGATTCAACTTTTCATCTGAAAGATAGTACTTCTGACAGCACAGTGCCCCCACAGTACTGCACTGAAATGTCAGTGAAGTGAAACAATAGATTAACATTGATGTTTAAATGCACATTTATAAATTATAATAGATGAATGTAGCCATGAGCACTTTCTCGATGCATGATGGGAAATATAGCTAATATTGCAAAAATGATGGGATATAGGTTTCCATTCCTACGGAAATGGAGTTAAAAATGTAGGTTTTAAAATGTTATGACCCTGACAAGGATGAATAACATCTTAAGGTGATTAGAGGAGACAAGAAGGGAATATAGAGCTACAGTGGTAACAATACTTCACAGAATTAACGAGAACATGCAAAGGACATCTGTATGGCTGGTTTAGCTTTATTTATGATTGAGGGAATGTGATAAAAATGCTACAATCATCAATGACAAGTGAACTGTAAAACACTGTCATTACAAATTATTATGCAGACTGTGTTTCAAGGAGAGACCTCTCAGCAGCTTGTCTCCAGCGTACATTTGAATGACATCTGTAATATCTGTACCCAAGGCTAAAAGGGGCTGTTTTAAAATTGCCACAACAATCATCCTTGGGTTTTCTACATTCAAGCTCTGGAGTGGGATCTGATCCCAGGACCTTGTGATTCAGAAATAAGATTGGTACCAACTGCAGTACAGTCAACAAACTACAAAGTGTGGAGCGTCATAGGAGTCATAATCGATCTCAAAAACATGGATGAAGGAGCTGACAGTACTGTAACCAAATTTGCTGATGATACAGAGATGGCTATGAAAATGAGTTGAAAGGAGCATGCAAAAAGTCTGCGAAAAGAAAATGGATATGTTAAGTAAATGAGCAAAAATTTGGTAGTGTGGTTAAAATGTGAGGGTATCCACTTTGATAGGAATAGAGAAACAGGAGATTATTTAAGTGGAAAGAAACTGTAGGATGCTATCTCACCAAGGATTAGGGAGCCCTTGCACATGAATCACAAAAGATTATCATGCACATAAAGCAAATAGTTAAACACAGAGCTAGTAATTAAGAGGGAAACTGAAAAGTTGGCCTTTAGAGGATGGAGTATACAAGGAGGATTGTATATCCAGTTATAGGGGGCATTGCTGAAACCACAGCCAGACGACTGTGTAGAGTTTTAATCTTCTAACCTAATGGGAGACATATTTATACAGAAAGCAGTTAGAGAAGGTTCACGAAGTTGTTTCCTGGAATAAAGAGGTTGCGTTTTGAAGAAAGCTTTAGTCTATACTCATTTTTAGAGTTTAGAGAAATGACAAATGATCTTCTTGGAACATATTAGATTCTTAGGCAGCCTGACAAGGTAGATGCTGGGAGAATGTTTCTCCTTGTGAATGGATCTAAACCCGAGGGGGCAGGGTTTAAAATAAGGGTCTTCCATTTAAGACTGTTATAAGGAATTTCTTTGAAATTCTGTTCCCTAGAACAGAGCAAAAATTAGGTAATTAAATATAGTTAAAGTTGTGTTAGAAAAATTTCTGATCAATGAGGGGAATTAAGCGCTAAGGCCACAATCAGATCAGCCATGATCATACTGAATGACAGAGCAGACCCAAGGAGTCAAATAGTCTACTTATGTTCCAATTTCCTTTTATTATTTCATTGGTGTTTATTATATCTGGATGCCCACATCCCAAAAAGTGACCATGTTTCAAAAAAAGACATCGTCAGTTGTGAGGTAGTTTAGGACACAGAGGCTGTGAAAGATACTATTTAAATACAAGTGTCTGCTTGAAACTCAAGGTGTGGAATAGTTACCCCTTTTTCTTATGTTCAAGATTGAGGTTTCATTAAATTTACACAATTTACCAACAGACTTCCGATTGTTTGGTTGACCAAAACATTTTTCTGCTCTGTTTAAAGTTACTCAAAAATCCATCTATAATTGGCTATTGTGAGATCTGTGGTAAAGAAATGGTTCTGATATTTTCATGACTACCTGTTCTGGCTGCTACCTTACAGAGAAGATTTGGTCATGAGAATTCTGAATTGTGTTCTGACCAAACCCAAGAGTTAGTTTGGAAGACAGTCCAATGGTGTATTTTGTTTTGGAAGAGAGGTTGATGGTCATGTGTATTTTGCAAACTGGGTCAGCAATTCCGGTCCTTTATTGCCCTTGAAATGAGTAGTTTGCTAGGCCATTTCAGTGTCACATTGTTATGGGTCTGGAATCACATGTAGGCCATACCAGGTAAGGTTGACAAATTTCATTCCCTGAACCAAGTGGGTCTTTACAACAATTGAAAAATGGTCATTATTAGATTAGCTTTTAATTCAGACTGTTTTTGAAGTCAATTTGCACCAGTTTTCATGGTGGGATTCAAACCCATTTCCCAGAACATCAGCCTGACTTCTGTATCATTAGTCTAGTGACATGAATACTACACCACTGCATTTCCTTATACTTCAGTATTGATCTTGGGGACAGACTCAAAAGTGTGCAGCAAGGCAAGAAGGAGAAATATCCCTGACCAAGTTAAGACCTCTTTAGAGAGCAAAGCACCCACTAATGTAAGCTGAAATATGCTCAGTTCATTTTGTCTGTTGAAAATAACAATGGAGTTTAACTATCCAATTTCTGGGCACCACTAGTATGCTCTCAGATCCTGGGCAGTGGGACTTCACTCCTCTATGAAACAGGACAGCAACGTGCTTAAGGGAGAGGCTGGCACCACTCCAAATCCAAACCTGTAATAATGACCTTGCTAGTGATAGTAGATGTTTGTATTATGTGATTACATTACAGTTTTTAAGATCAAGTATAGGATTATATGACATCCTAAGTATTCTATACCTCTTGGACTGATTTGGCAAGGTGTTTACACATGCAGATCTTTTGAGCCAATTACAGTTACAGTAATTTCTTCTGTAGCACTATAGTTACGTTGCTGTGTAACCCCACGCTATAAAAAATCACACAATGCAAATAACACTTAAAGTGTTGGTGATGCAATCACATTATAGCCAACACATGTTTTAAAAATTCACGAATTAGAATCAGTGCCCCCATTCGTCAATCATGTTACAGCCAATTCTCGTTAATGAGACGTGTATTATATCAGAATGACCTGTACTTTAATTTAGAATGTCCTGCTTTCTCACACAAGTGTGCATTAATTCGAAATTTATATTGCCCTTGCAATATTACTTTGAAGGTCATTCAGAAATATAAACAGCATGGTGGTCACAGGAGCAAATGTGGGTTAACAGGATAGGTATTCAATTAACCATCTGCTTTTGGGGTTAGGTGGTCACAGAGGTACCAGAACCAGACTGACGCTGTGTTCACCCAAATTTTCACCAGGTATCCTTTGGTCTAGTTCCTTCAAGTTGACCTTAAGAAGTGGAAAGCTAACATTTTTAAACTTATCATGGACCAAGATTTGAGTCTGGGGTTGTTCAGTCAATCTGGATAAACATCCTAAGCCACTGGTGAATTTGGTAGTGGACCACTTCCTTGTTGACTGGTATCACCTCCTACAGATTTGACAAATCCAACCTCAGACTCCCAAGGCAGGCAGGCTGGAGGTGGAATGCTAGACCATCTCTGGGGTGTATGTGGTTCCCACTCCAGCTGGGTGCCAACATATCTCACTCCAAGGAAGGGCACGTGGAGTGAGGCCAAAGTCCTTCATCCACCTGGGTACCAATAGTTCATGTGATGGAGTGCACATCTATGTGCATAAGAAGCAGATTCTGAGAGTGCTGAACCTGGTTTGCTACAGAAGCTGCTACACTCTTTCATACCAGAGACAACAGGGTGCAAATGGCAGGTCTGTAACTGTTAGCCCTACTGCCTGTGACCAAGCCTGCTGCTCCTGTTCTTCTTTGGTGTTCATGGACAACATCTATGATGGCCAACACCACTCCTCTCCTGCTCAGAGCTGAGCAGGTGCCCGGGCTCCAGTGTGCCAGCATGCTGGGGAGTTTCTCCCTCTGCCAACTGCAGCGCTGCAGGTGCTGCTGAGTCTAAAATAACACAATACCCACCAAGGCATTAGTGTCTGAGCTGGGGAAGGGTGCAGGAGGCAGTCTTGCTGATGCATCCTCTGAGGGATCTGGCACTTCTTCCTCAGAGATGGAGACAGCTAGTCCTGCATGGCTACCTTCTAGACGAGGGAGAGCCGTGCTATCATCATTGGTGCCTGCAGGAGACGAGAGAGAGAATACATCGGGACAAGAGGTGGAAGTGCAGCCATGTTACGGGTACATTCACAATGAGGGTGGCATTGGAGCAGCAGTACAGCAAAGGACAATGAGTCTTCGTTGCCATGTTCCCTGACCAATATCTCTGAGTTGTGCTTGCTGCAGTGCTCCAGTGAGACTCCTCTCTAGCAAGAAGAGCAGCATCTCATTTTCTGTTTGGGGATCCTGAGCTTTGAGGATTCGAAATGGAGTTCATTAGTTTGAGAACCTGAAGACCTTCTTCAATGTCCTTTATCCACTCCCACATCCCTAGTCCTGTCATCCTATTCAGTAGCTAAACCACTTTCACTTCCTTATGATCCCCATTATCAGCCTCTCTCTCTCTCCCTGGCACACTACCATCTATCCCTTTGTCTATCTATCTGGCATTCTGTCTCTCTGGGCTTCATCTCCACCTATTCACAAACTCTGGCCCCTTCCACCCCATCTTCAGCAGAAATATTACCTTTCCTTAGGTACTATCATTTCTGAAAAATCGTAACATGTACTCCACTTTCTCCCCAATAAGAATCTGCCAGACCTGCTGGGTTTCTCAGCAATTTTTGTTCTTGTTTCAGATTTCCAATATTTGCAGTATTTGTGGTGCTGCCCAGATGATGAGGATGGAGGAGGAAACTCAGTCCACAGAGAGGTTTAAAGCTGATCAGTAGGAGGCATTGCGATGGCTGTTATCACTTAAATTACAGAAGGCATTCGGACCGAATGAGATGTATTCAGGGATATCGTAGTCATAGAGATGTACAGCATGGAAACACACCCTTCAGTCCAACTCGTCGTGCCGACCAGATATCCCAACCCAATCTAGTCCCACCTACCGGCACCCAGCCCATATCCCTCCAAACCCTTCCTATTCATATACCCATCCAGATGCCTTTTAGATGTTGTAATTGTATTAGCCTCCACTACTTCCTCTGGTAGCCCATTCCACACATGCACCACCCTCTGTGTGAAAACGTTGTCCCTTAGGTCTCTTTTATATCTATCCCCTCTCACCCTAAACCTATGCCCTCTTGTTCTGGACTCCCCCATCCCAGGGAAAAGACCTTGTCTATTTATCCTATCCATGTCCCTCATGATTTTATAAACCTCTATAAGATCAGCCCTCAGCCTCTGATGCTCCAGAGCCTATTCAGTCTCTCCCTATAGCTCAAATCCTCCAACCCTGGCAACATCCTCGTAAATCTTTTCTGAACCCTTTCAAGTTTCACAACATCCTTCCGATAGGAAGAAGACCAGAATTGCATGCAATATTCCAAAAATGGCCTAACCAACGTCCTGTACAGCCACAACATGACCTCCCAACTCCTGTACTCAATACTCTGACCAATAAAGGATATCGAAGGAAGAGAGGCTGAAAATTGCAGAAGCAATGGTCATAATCTTTCAGTCTTCCCTGGATTTGGGGGTTGTGCTTGAGGACTGGAGAATTGCAGACATTATGCCATGAGACCACAAGATGTAGGAGTAGGAACAGGCCACTGAGCTAATCCTCAACTTCACTTTCCTGCTTTATCTGCATAACCTTGATTCCCTTACTCATTAAAACTCCATCTATTGCAGCCTTGAATAAACTTAATACCCCAGCCTGACAGCCCTCTGCAGTAAAGAATTACAGAGACTTATTATCCTCAGAGAAGAAATTCCTCTTCATCTCTGTCTTAAATGAGTGGGTCCTTATCGTGAGATTATGTCCTCCAGAATTAGACTCTACCAAAAGGGGAAACAACCAATCTGCATCAATTCTGTCATATCCCCTAAGAATTGGATATGTTTCAATAACATCCCCTCTCACTCTTCTAAACTCCAATGAATGTTCAAAAACAGGTCACAACGATCAGTCCAATTATACATCAGTCAGTTTAACTTTGGTAGTGGGGAGACTTCTGGGAATAATTATTCAGGATAGAATTACTAGTCACATGGAAAAAGTGGATTGATTTAGATGAGCCAGCACTGATATGTTAGTGTGAAAAATGTGTCGAACTTGCTGAAATTTTTGAAGAGACAACAAAGGTGTGATGGTGGCAATGCTGTTGGTGTGATTTATATGACTTCCAAATGGCATTAGATACAATAACACAGAACCGACTCACGAGAAAAGTTAGAGATCATGGAATAAAAGAGAACGCAGCAATACGAACATAACATTGGCTAAGGTTGAGAAAGAGAGCGTGACAGTTCATGGGTACACTTCATAGAGTCATAGAGATATACAGCATGGAAACAGACCCTTCGGTCCAACCCATCCATGCCGACCAGATATCCCAACCCAATCTAGTCCCACCTGCCAGCATCCGGCCCATATCCCTCCAAACCCTTCCTATTCATATACCCATCCAAATGCCTCTTAAATATTGCAATTGTACCAGCCTCCACCACTTTCTCTGGCAGCTATTTCCATACAAGTACCACAGTGTGTGTGAAAAAGTTGCCCCATAGGTCTCTGTTATATCTTTCCCCTCTCACCCTAAACCTATGCCCTCTGGTTCTGGAGGGCATAGTTCATGCTGGAGGAAAGTTTGTAATTGAGTTCCCCACAGGTTGGTAATGGGACCCTTGATTGTGCTGATTTACATATAAATGGATCTATAAATTTGCAGAGGACAATTTCACATTTTGTGGATGACAAAAACTTTGAGAGAATTGCAACCTGTGATGAATGACAAGGGACAAATTAAGCTTTCAAAATTCATTTTTCAGAAAGATAAGTAAAGTTTCTTTCAATCTGTTAAGATTACACAGAGCAAAAACAGGGACTTGTGGTCTCCCTGGAACAAAGAAGAAAAATATCTTCAGCATCTTTCTACAACACTCTTTTACAGAAGCACATGTGGCACTGAACAGCTGACAAACATGGCTCCAGACCTAATAAATTTGCAATTTTTAAGTGGACCATAGCATGATTCACACGTGCTCACAAGTTAAACACTGCTTCAGTTAGATGTAAAAAAAAATCATTACATCGCATTTAAAGAACAGCAAACAGGACAATTGATTCCACTGCCTTGAGTGTTAATGTACCACTGAGTCTCTTCCCACCCTTGCTGACTTAATCTCTCAATGTTTTTCTTGATCCCTGACGTTCTTTTCTAGCTTCCACAAATGCAACAATGTGACCTGCCTGAATCATTCAACATTATAGCAGGTTCCCAATTCTAACTCTCAAAGAAATGTTCCTGAACTGCCTAAGGCAATCCAACTGGCCAGAAGCTCTCCAATGCAGGATGCTCTTCTGAGAAAATGGACCAGAACTTCCCCTTTTAGAGCAGTTAATGTACTTCCAGTATCAATTCAGCTGCTGATGGGTAATGTTTGTGATTACTCAGTGGCTTCCTCTTCCCATCCACTGACTTTCCAGATGGTGCCTCATGGAGACCCAAATAGTGCTCAGTTTTCCAAGGACAGCAAGCATTCTTCCTTGCTAAAAAAAACTTCTTCACTTTTCAATTCTATTCATCTAGACATGAACACTTGTATTTTGTTTGTATTTTATGCCATTGTGAAACTGTAGTTCTCCTTTACATGATGTGTGAATCTGTACTCCTGCATGCCTTCACTCCTCCTAGACTTATTTCCCTAGGTTCGTCTTCCTACTATAATGTTCTACTTCACATTTATCCAGAAGGAACTGAAATTGCCATTTCCACAATCATTTTGCAAATTTATTAATAATTAGAATTTTGTCGCAATTCTCTTCAGTATTAACTCGGGCTGTCAATTTGGCATCTTCCACATTGACAATAAACCAAGGATTGTCCCAGCCTTTCCAAATGGATATAAAAAGTTTAATCATTTGGACAAATACATTTTTCTAAGTGACATTCCTCCCTTGGCACAACATCAAATTAAATGGGTCCTTATCTTTTGTTTGCAGAAGCTTGTTACTGCAGGTGTGTCGCTGCATTTTCCTACAGTAACTAACAGCAGCCATCTTTCAAAACAATTGATAGTGACCTAAAAGATGTTCTGTCCACTTTCTTCTAAAGCAGAGTCAGAATTACAGATCACTTCACATGAAGTGCATTTAAGAAGTATCTGTGAGCAATGCTGCAGAGAATGGAGTAAGTAACCTGATATTGGAGTTTGAACCTCAAATCTGAATAAAGCTGAATATTGTGGTTACCTGTGTTCTAGCTTAGCCTGAACAAACATTCAGAAATGTTTCCAATCAACAGCAAGTGCATAGAGTTTTATGTCAAAGTTAATTGCTTTGGACCTCCTGATAGGTTCCACTGCCATGACTCAAAATCTCAGGATATTTTCAGGAAGAGTACTGCTCCTTTTGAAACACGTGAAACAACTCTGTTTCTCTTTCCACTTACGCTGCCAGATGTGGGAGTTTCTCCAGCATTCTCTGTGCTTATTTCACGGCTCCTTCTAACCTACCTTTCAAATCTTTCATCAGTTCCTTCCAGGTCCTAATAGCATCAACAGGAATTTATCCAATTCTGGGACTTCTAACAAACCATACTTCTTAGAATAAGTCAAGAATCTTACGGGATTGGAAAGAAATCTGGAAAAACATAAACAACCCCTCAAAATGTCACTATCTCATGGTTCACGCTTCCATTATAGCATTCCCAAGTCAATAGGATGGTGTCCAAACAAGTGCCTAGGTGAGAGCTAATATGAGGTAAACTAAAGTGTGACTTCAGACTAAAGTGACTTGGGTACCTTCTGATTTAAAGGCACAAATTAAACCAACTGAACTACAACTGATGCATGGATCAAGGTACATATCCTGTAGTCATTGCTTATGGAGGTTCAAAACAAATGTTCAGCATAGTCTAAGCTACCAGCCACTAGAAATAAAAGTATCTAATGAGTGCTTGCAGACAGCACACAGACCAGGCCATACAAAAAATCTTCATCGGGCAGCTAGCTTCTTCAGATTGAAAATGCAACAAGACCTGGGGAACAGCTCCCTTACACTTTGGCTAAAGAGCGGAATGCTACTGTTATCTTCATCGGTGTGAACCATCTGTACTCTGGAATCAGTCAAAACCATTCACAATTTTTATACATGTCCTAACCATCTAGCTAATGCTTCTTCATAAACTTACTAACCTGCCTTAAAATTCTTTGTACACATTCAACTGCCTTTAGGGTAGTGTGGCTTCCGAACCTAAAATCTTCCACCTGCCATAGATTTCTGCTCACCATCCTTGCTGGCAAAGATCTGCAATCACTCTCCCTTCTATGCAAATACCCTGATTCATTAGCTGATCACACAAGCACTACAGGACATAATTTTATGTTTTTAGTTGCAGTAGTGAGGGTAAACATGAGGAAGAACATTTTTATTAAACCTGAACGAAATGAATCTGGAACCTGTTGCTTAAAGGTTGGTGGTGGGAGAGATGATCAATAATTTCAAAATAATTGGATGGTTCATGGAGGGAAACAAACTTACAGGGCTATGCAGACCCAGCAATGAAATGGAAGAATTTGGAGTGCTGCTTAGAGCTCAGGCAACATGTGTCAATAGGGCCAAAGGCCTTTTTCTCTTCAGTTGTGACAACGTGATTTAAATCTCAAATTTACCTTGGACAAATGTTATTTTAATATGTTCTCTGGTCCGGTGCCTTACAGAGAATCTCATTGAAATTAAATAATCCATACTCACAAAGATCTTGAGCTAAAGCCCTCAATACAGCTCAGTCCTCAAACCAGAAACCAGCCTCACCAACTACTCCTCAACTCATTCCAAAAATTCTGCCACCTTTAGGTAATTGTATTAGAAGGAGAACACAGTAATCCAGCATCAGCAGCTCAACTATGATATCAGCTCCCTGCACTTATAAATCACCAGGAATCTCATCATTTTATTTACTTTCTTCATATTCTTGAGCTGATCCTCAGTGCCAAAGTTCAGAATTATCGGCATATATTGGAGAAGTGTAAGACTATTCAACATGGAATAAAAACTGTTGAAAGGGAGACAGTACGGAATTACTAAACAAAGTTAATGAAATAGAAACATTAGATCCCTATTGCTTTAAATCAAACTACATGAGCAGAACAAAAGGTCACAACGTCAAATGAATAAAAGAATAATTTTGTCCTAATGATCAGGAAGTTCTTTGCATAAAAAGTGATTAACATTTAATTTGGACTTTGAAATAGAGAAGTGAAGAAATAAACACTGGAATCTTTGTAGAAAAGTTGCAATTTAGAATGAATGATTCAAGATGTGCTGATTGGAAATCCTTATTCATAAAATAGCCTGTGAACTGCTGAAGAAAGGAATTTAAGGAGTAGCCACCAAAATGCTCAATTCCTTTTGTTATCATCTGTTATCCTAAATACATTGGTCCTGAGGTTTTATGAGACTTCTGACTTACTCCCACCATAACACAGACTGAGATGTCCAGAAGGCCTTCAGATGAGGCCAAAGCCTGGGCACAAAAAGTGCTTGTTGGTCAGCTCCTTTCCACAGGATCTCATTTAAATCAAAATCTGTGCCCACTTCAACAAGGTCCTGGGCATCAAAGGCCTACACTTAGTCCCAGCCCAATCATTTGATAACAAGGTGAGTAAGTTGTACATATCTGTTCATTCAGAGAGGAAACAATGATATGGACTGGTTGAGCTGAATGACCTGTTTTGAGATCATAACATTTACATATTTCTACGTCCGGGCAACATTACATCAGATAAATAAAGGCATAGAGATCCTTCAGCTAAAGACAGATCCTACTACAAGGCAACAGGCACTCGTTTAAGTCAGTTGACCTTGATGTGAATCCAACTCTGTCCACTATTGAGGGCATAAATGGTATTCCTGTTTTGACATCAATGCCCACCAGAAGTATTAAAAATGCAAGGCCTTATACTGGATCACTTAATATATAATTCATACTTTCATAACAAATCTTTACACTCATCCATATTGAACTCCATCTTCCTGCCCACGAACCTAGCACTGGGATTAACATACGCTGGCATTTGGGTCATGCACCCAAGCTGAAATCTGGAAACATTTTCGGGTAATACTTGCATCCATTCCAGTCATTAACAACAACTATAAACAGCATGACCCGATCACTTACAATTACTATCCCTCAACCCCATGAGCAACCAGCTTCCATTCTTTCTTATACTATCCTTCATCAATATGTCAGAATAGAGGTTAGGATCACAGGACTATTAGAGATTGATTTGAAACAATATTGTTGAAGAAATTTATAGAGGGACAAAGGGATATGGTCACAATGGCACAAATTCTCACTGGGAATCTTGACTACTCTGTCCAAAGAGAATCAAGCTGCCTGGATGCAGTAAGTCAGGAGCAAAGCGTCATATTCAAGGTCCTTTGAGAAAAGGAGATAGAAGTAGTAGTTGGAGGAGACAGATTGCTTGTAAATATTTACACGGCAGCCAGAACGTGAAGGGACAAGCTATTGGCCACACTTGGCTACTGACAGAATGACGCTGGTGAGACAGACAGTACGTGTGTGCGGAAGAGACTGTTTATGCTGTAAGAGGCACTGTTGGGAAGGTGGGAAAGAACTCGCTGCAGTCTTCAGACCCGGCAAAAAAAAATCATATTCGTGAGGCTTCAAGCTGAACATTTTTATTTTATTTCAAAATCCACATTTTATGAATCTTCTGGAAAAATTCAATTGACCTTCTGAAGGGCAGAGACTTCATTTCAAGATTGAATCAATAAGTAGCTCAAGGCATTCAATTATTGCTTTGTATTTATTATTTATCAGTATCATACATTTCATTTTTAGGGGAGGTCAGGTAAATAATATGCTTTTCTCGTCATAGTGAAGGATGAAGCAGGAAAACAATGATTTTCATTATGTATGCTGTGTTGACAGACAGCTGATTGCACTTACTTGCTCACCAGTCGGATAGAATGAGCCTTAGTTAAACTCTTCATTTTCATATTAAACTCATACATAATCTCAGCAAACATCTGCTTTGGTCCCCCTTCTCCCTGACTCAGCTGCCTAGTTGCTGCTGGACCAGTTCCACCATCTGCCCACACAAAACCCATAAACACATTACACTTTTGTTTTGTGCAGAAAGATTGAGCAGAAGGCATCACTTTTCAAATGCCCAAGAAACACCAAGAGGCAATAAAATCATACACACATGACAAATGCAATTGCAACCTCCCTCTCATCTGCTTCATAAAGACATTGCATTTCATTAAAAAAAAACAAAATCTAAGGAAGAGAATTGATTATTTCATCCAGTGGTGCAATAGGTAGAGGAGCACTTGCAATTAATTTTGAGTATAATCATACAAACTGATTACATGATTTAAAACCAGTCATATTCCCCCATTCCATACCTTGTCAAAGATGATGCAAAGTGACTCTCCCTCAAATGAAAAGAATATTTTCCAAAGACTCCTTCATGTCTTAATTGGAATTGATTTGAACACTGGGACAGGAAGTAATAGCTACACAGAGCTGAGTCGAGACACTCCACCTGTTGCATTGAATTCACCTTTTGGTTGTGGATTAGTGGGTGGGGGTTGGAGCTTTGGTGAAATATTGTGGAGAGACAACTTATAGATAAAAGAAATAATGGGGCTATCCAATCCTTTATCACAAAGCTTTCAGACCTCACTGAAGTCTTATTATATCAAAATGGTGCAAACAGGAAGAGAAAATATACCATGACAGTAAAACTTAAGAAAAGGCCAACTGAACTAATTTATTGGAAATATTTCGGAATTACACATACGTGATTGAACTCACCAGTTAGGCTCTTAGGGTTTATGGGAAAGTGTTTCTAAGAAGTATTTAAATGGCTACTTTGCACCACTAAAGATCATGTAACTTTACAAACAATACAACATTGGGCTGCTGCTAAAATGTCAAAATGAATCCAGTAAGAGTCCTGCCTGAGAATGAGGGCCACTTACAACATCTTGAAAAACTGGTCTTGAATATATTCAAGATAGGATTCTTGGAGAAGTGGGAGTTGCTTCATTTATTTAATAGAACTCGGGGACTGCAATTGTCTCTAAGTAGTGGGGGAAGGCCCAGCTGGTAATAATATTTAAAAAGAGCTAAAAGTCAGGTGTGGGATAGGAGAGATGAATTAGCTTGACATCACTTCTCAGCAAACTATTGGAAACCATCATCACTACAGATAGTCCCCATCACCGAGAAAGTGAGAAAGATTAGAGATCTCTGAATGTGGCCTTTGGAAATGGTTATCTCACACCAACCTCATTGAGTTTTCTTTTTAAACAACATACCAGGTTAGTGAATGGTAGCCTTGTTAATAGAATATTCCTTGACAGTCCATAAACTTTTGACAAGATGCCATAAATTAAATCTGTTAACAATGTACAGTCCTGTAGGATTAGTAAAAATGAGAGGTTGGCTGAGGATTGTTGCAATCTTGAAGACTGCCATAGGCTGTAGATTCACAATCCATCCTGTGAGGTTCTTGTCAAAGCCAATGGAATGCTGGTAACTATCATACATTACAAATACAAAGAAGGTACATGCCTTTGGTTAGGCTTTATTTAAAACATTGTGTGCAGTTTTGATCTATTTCCATGGTGTGCTCCTGGAGCGCAAGGGCCACTAGACTGACACCTGGTTTAAAAGACTTAGTCAGACATATAAGTTGAAGATATGGGAACATCTGTGCTTGAAAAACATGGACTGAGAAGATTTGCTTGAGGTCTTGAAAATAATAAAAGGATTATGTTTTCTTTATGGGGCAAGTGGCAATCATTATATCACAACCACACAAAACCAGTGTAACAGACCAGTTGGTGTTGTATTATTTCCATGTTTCATTAACAAAGAAAGATTTCAGTTCAGTGATGCCATATGCTACAATTACTTTGAAAGTCGATACACAATGTTGCTCACTCACTTCAGCATCCTAGAAAGTCACATTGCTTCCAGTTTTGAAAAATTTGTTTACACTAGAAGCTGCAGGGACAAAATTGGGAAAAAAAGTGAGAGAAAATATAAGCAACTGAAATCAACAGGGATTTACTTTAACAACCCCAGATAGATCAGTTGTTACAAAAGTTTCACTGTTTCACTCAAAGTACTTAAAATGTCACATACTCCGAGTTAAACTAAGAAGATTTTTTTTAAAAAAAATTAATCTGTTCTTTATTATTGCAAGTTGAAATAGATTTCAGAGTCTTCCTCTGACAATAGAATAGCAGAATAACATTATGAATATTTGTCATGAATAATATGCCTGGAGAGCTCATGTTTTTGTTTTTGCCGCTATTTACCTATTATTTACTTATCTATGCTACTTAACTCTGTGATCTACCTGTATTGCTCGCAAGACAAAGCTTTTCACTGTGCCTCGGTACATGAGTCAATAAATTTAATTCAATTCAATTCAATCTCTAATATTGTTTATCAAGATGTTAATCATGCATTTCAGATATTCTCCTTCATTGCTGATATTCATGTTGAGTTGGACTCTTGCAATTACATGTGAGCAGTCCAAAAATCACTCTTAAGCTCTGTGTACATATGGAGACTAAAAACAGCAATTACATAGAATTAAAATTTGGAAACAGGCCATTTGGCTGAGCCAACTGAGTGTTTATCCCCCACGTGACCAGTCATCCGAATCACATGCGGACCCTCTGCTCCCATGTCCCTTTCTCGCCATTTCCTTTAACAAGCTATTTAACTTATTCCTGAATGTTAACATGGGGCTAGGTTTTGTGAGTGAGACCATTTGACAGCCTACAAACTGTCAAAGATCTTTGTCTTTTCTCACAGGGTATAGGCTCACCATGCAATCTGCAGGCCACAATCAGTGCAGGGTTGGAACGGAGACTGAGACGGTGCACTCAACTCTCCATCACAGATCAAGGTGTGAAAACATTCACAATCACCTTTCTGAATGTTCCAGGTTTTTCAGTATTCTATTTTCTTCACAAAACCCTCAACCTGGCGTGCTTTCAATCAGCTTCCAAAATCCCCATCACCAACAAAATTGATGGGCATGATGAAATTAGATTGTTGTTCTTCATTTAAAATAGAAAGATAAATCTCAAAGGATTGGGACGGAGTGGGTGGGTGTGTATGTATGTGAGGAAAGGGGTGTGATGATGGAATTTTGTTTGCTTTTAAAGTAAATATAGTGATAGGCCTGAAAACAGGTGCTCTTCAATATCCCTGTGATATAGCCCTTCAACCTTGGAATCTACAGCTTGCATAATGGCTTCATCCAGGCCTGCTCCATTCTGCAGGATCCTTCCAGTGCTCCTGACAAATACAACCTTTAAGTTCCATTCCCTGCTCTTCTTTTCCACTCAGCCCATCATTTATGAACCTTTTTGAGTGGAGCCCCCATTCATTTCAGAGCCCCCCCCCCTTTCCAGTCAAAATGAACATAAAGTGCTGAAGAAAATCAGCAGATCTGGCAGCATCTGTGAGGAGAGAAGCAGAATTAAGACCAGATGACACTTCTTCAGAACTCCCCTTTCGACTTAAGTCTTGTCAACCATTGAGGCTGCCTCCCTTGGACCCAGCCTTACAGTGTAACTATGTGCTCAAAGAAATGGTTTGGTTTTGAGAGAGCCAAGCAATTGAAGATGTTCATACTCACCAAAGTTTGGAGAAAGTAGTTTACCCATTCAGGTACTCACTTCACTCGTATTTGGTTCAGCTTGCTAGTACACTGCTGTTGACGAACACAATTGAGCCTAGTGAGCAGTATTCCAGTAGATTGGGGTGATCATGAGTGTTAACGCACACTGATGAGAGGACCATGCCCTTGAGTGTTGGAGAGAATTGTCCCACCTAAAGCAACAGCAGTTGCCATACCACATTGTGATGCATCCAGATAGGATACTTTCTATGGCGTATCTGTAAAAACTAGTAAGAAAGAGTCTTTGTGGACATGCCAAATTTCCTTAGCCTCAAGAGGAAGTAGAGACATCAATATGCTTTCTTGGCTATGCATATACCAGGACAGAGTGTTGGTGATAATCATTCCCAGGAACTTGATGCTCTCAACCATCTCCATCTCAAACCATTAATGCACACAAGCCAATGGCCACTTCCTTCATTTTGTTGACATTGATAGAAAGGTTGCTGTTTTTACACCATGCTGCTAATTACACAAATCTCTTTCCTGAATTCTGCCTCGACACTGTGTGAAATCTGACTTACAACAGGATGTCATCAACAAACGTGTTAAGGGTATTAGGGTGGAATTTGGGCACACAATCATGCATGAATAAAGGAGTATAATAGGGGGCTAAGGCCTTGTGGGGCACCGGTAATGAGCATTATGGCAGAAATTGTATTGTCACTTATTCTTACAGATTGTGGGCTGTAGATCAGGAAGTCGAGGAGCTAAGACTTAGGTCTCGGATTTTAAGGAGAGTTTGTTTACATTTATGGTGTTAAAGATGGAGCCGTAGTCAATAAGTAGGAGCCTGATGTATATACCCTTTTTATCCAGATGTTCGAGAGGTGAAGGTAGGACGAAGGAGATGGCATCTGTTGCGGACCTGTTGCACCATTAGGCAAACTGCAAAGGATCAAGGCAATTTGATAGGCTGGAGGTGATGTGAGCAACAACTAACCTCTCAAAACACTTCATGATTATAGAGGTCAGAGCCACAGGGCCGTAGTCATTGAGGCACGCTGTACGATTTCACTTTAGCACCAGAATGATGGTGGTCTTCTTGAAGCAGGTTGGGGCCTTCAGATCATAGTAAGGAGAGGTTAAAGCTGTCTGTGAATACTCCTGCCAGCTGATCCACAAAGGATCTGAGTGCATGGGCGAGGACTCCATCTGGGCCAGTCGCCTTCTGTGGGTTCACTCTCAAGGTGGCTAATCTGGCATCTGCGTCCGGTGACTGTGGGTACAAGTGCATCGAGGCTGTTGGGATAGGTGACATCATTTCACTGACCATCTGTTCAATGTTAGCGTAGAATGCATTGAGCTCATTACGGAGGGTTGTATTGTTGCCCACGATTCTTTGCTTTGTAGCTTGTTATGTTGTGTAAGCCTTGTCACAACCAATGGGGTGCCCATGTGGTGAGTCTTCATTTGGTATTGCCTCTTGGCATCTGTGACGGCCTCACTAAGGTCATATCAGAATTTCTTGTATAGGGCAGGGTTGCCTGACTTGAACACCCCAGACCTGGATTTCCCAGTTCATCCATGGGTACTGCCAAGATAACACTTACAGAGCATCCCAGTGAATATGACTAAGAGATTGCAGCCTTTCATTTTCAATAAGAAATCCAAAACTCAGAACTTGTTCTTGAACAAAAGCAGCAGGAGCTTTAACAGTCAGTGCAGGCATATTTGGTCAATTCTCACATAGTCTTTTAATTGCACCTGGAGGCTAGTGAAGAAGGCAATTGTTATGAACTTAAATCTCTAACCACTGAAGCACAAATAATTTATATATCATGTTGATTTTTTCAAAGAACTTTGTCACAGTCAAAGGGTGGTTTTTGACTTCTTTAAAATAAAACTGAAATCCAGTGTTGGTTGATGAAATGATAACCTACTTTCTGGAATGCAGAAAGCGACACAACTGAACTGAAAAGTCCTTACAGGGAGCAACATGAAGATGACAGACAAGGGAGAGGAAGAAAACAGGAAATAAAACAGATGATTAGCAGAGAGACCCAAGGCACTCAAACCATTCCCATTGAAGCAGGGAAGACCAAAAGGATTTCATGAGAGATTTAAAATTAATGAAGTACTTTGATGAGAATTGAAGGACTAACAACACGTCGTTTTGACCAAAGATTAATTATGTCACCACACCATGTACAGTACTCACCCGGGATAATACATTTTAATGAAATACCAAATGTCTTATGTTCCAATTTTGATAAGGATTTTTGTATTGAAAATACAATTTTCACCCTCAATAAGTCCAGTAACTCCTTCCCGATACGGATTTGCAGCTCTCTTCTTTTTCTATTAACCAATATTTCCATACCTCCATCTAGCTTGTTGTTTAACCAGTTCCTGATGCACTAAAGTGATCCACACATAATGTATTCTTAAAAAATACTATTCAATCAGGTAGTCAGAATTATGAGGTATTCTGTACAATATTAACATGTCTGTTATTTAACATTTATTAATATGGGGAAACACTAGACAGGGCACTTTAGCACTGCTGAGAAAACTCATCTCTGGTTCCATCTATCTACCTACTCCATCAAAATTCAACTAGGATTTCCTTTTTGGCCACTGATGTAGCTCCGAAACAAATTTACTTCTACTGGAACAATGACACAAGTATAAATCCACAGCCCAACCCATCCTCTTTAAAACAACAAGGTGAGAAAATAGTTCCAAAAAAACAGAAGAGCATTTGGTCAGGGTCACAGCAATTGGCTGATTGGAGGAACAACTGGAGACTCCTGTCATGATTCAGTCACCAACAACAACAGTATTCAGGTTTGGGAAAGACCAGTTTTACTTGTGAGGTTCTTTATGAAGGAATATCACCCTACCTCCATGTAAATCTCCCAGGTTCTTAGCTAGAATTTGGCAAATCACTGCAGACTTGGTAGCATCTCTCTGATTGTATCTTGGCTGCAGCACAAAGATAAATTACATTTTGGAGCAATAGAGCACTTAGCTATGACTTTAATATTGGTTCACATCAGTTTCTGCTTCAAACCAACACTAAAACTGCAGTAGAAATCCCTGAAGGAACAAGGCAGTCTTTCAAAGTTAATTTTTTCTTAAACAGTTCACGGGCTGAGAGTGCTATTGGCTGGAGCAGCATTTGTCGTCCAGCCCTAGATGCCCTTAAAAAGGTGATAATGAGTGATGGCTTAGTGGTATTGTCACTGACCAGTAATCCAGAGATCCATGTTAATGATCTGGAGACCTGGGTTTGAATTCCACTGCAAATGGCGGAATGTGAATTCAATAAAATCCTGGAATTAAGGTCTAATGATGACCATGAATTCACTGTTTAAAACCCTATCTGATTCACACATGTCCCTTAGGGCAAGAAACTGCTGTCCTTACCTGGTGTGCCCCACGTGTGACTCCAGACTCATGGCAACATGACTGACTCTTAACTCCCCTTTAGAGTGGCCTAGCAAGTGTACCAACAATTAGAAACTCTCAACACTGCGTGGAGTAAATTCAGAGTGATACTCAAGTTGCCAAGGGACCAACAGATTTCCTAGGCATTATCCATATGTGATACCAATTTGAAACATCTACAGAACGAAGGTACAAATTATTACAGCTGAGCAAGGACTCAGTCTCTACAAATTCTCCTGAATGAATGAATTAACTCAGCAGGTCTGGCAGCATATATGGAGAGGAATCAGAATTAACGTGTTGGCTCCAGTGATCCTTCTTCAGAACTGAAGTATTGTTTAGTTAATTCAATGGACAGGATTGGAACATGCCTTCTAATGACCAACTGACTCAAGACAAGATATGTTCTTTCTGCTTTTTGTTGTCAATGAGGACATGTTACAAGAAGAGGTCATTTGTACAATAGCAGTTTTGGCATTGTAACTGCAGCCTTGTGACATAAACTGAAGATTTTCCACTCTCCCATTTCCAATGTTACCACAATTGTAGTGCATTTCCGCAGATCTTCTGCCAAACAGTCATTATCTTAACCTGGTTGAGAAATTGAATACATCGATTAGCCATGCCAAAATAAGTCCATCTAAAAAATGCCCATTATAATATCCCATCAGCCACTAATGGTGTTTTTAAGTGCACTTTAATCTAGTGATGTAAGAATGCAAATGACTGCTGTTGGAACAAGAAACAAGTGAGAATGCAGCAACCATGAAATAAAACCTGCAACTCAGCTAAGCACATAGGGAACAAAACAAAATGTACATCTCAGTCAAGACAATTCAAGCTATGATAGAAGTTTAACTATTTTGAAGGCTACGTAGCAGCCTGTGCTGCAATGAAACAACAGCATTGCCTCTCTTCAGGGAACACCATTTTTTTTCCCAATGGGGAGAAAGAGAATGTGGTTTACTTGTAGTACATGGTTTGCATCGTACCATCAAAGTGGCATCTCTAAATGAACATCAAGTAGCATGCACATGCCTTGGTACTTTAGGAGACTTCCCCTGATATTTCAGATTTCTATTAAATTCCTATTCCATCATCTGCTAAACCTCGACATTATCTGGGTTTGCTGGATTACCAGGCCAGTCACAATACCACTTGGCTATCACCTACCCTCCACCAGCTGCAATTGCTAGTGATCTCATAAAACAAAGGTGGGTAAATCTCCAGGTCATAACCAGGTGTATCCCAAGACATTGTGGGAAGCTAGGGAAGAAATTGCAGGGCCCTTACAGAGATATTTGTATCATCTGCAGCCATGGGTGAGGTACCAGAGGAGTGCAGGGTGGCTAATGTGCCTTTATTTAAGAAAGTCTGCAATGAGAAGCCTGGAAACTATAGACCAGTGAGTATGACATCAATGGTGAGTAAGTTCTGGAGGGAATTCTGAGAGACAGGATTTGCATGCATCTGGAAAGGCAAAGATTAGCAATAGTCAGCATGGCTTTGTGTGCGAAATTGTATCTCACAAATTTGATTGAGCTTTCTGAGGATATGACCAAGAAGATAAATGAGAGCAGAGCAGGAGACATTGTCTACATGGACTTTAGTAATGCCTTTAACAGGTTCTGGATGGTAGGCTGGTTAGTAAAGTTAGATCACATGGGATTCAGGGAGTGCTTGTCATTGGATGCAGAATTTGCTTGATGGTAGGAGACAGAGAGTGATGGTGGTGGTGGTGATGCATTACTTTTCAGACTGGTGGCTTGTGACCAGTAGTGTTCGCAGGGATTGGTGTAGGCTCCACAGTTGTTTGTCATTTATGTAAATGATTTGAATGAGAATTTAAGAAGCATGGTTACTAAGCTTGCAGATAACACCAAAATTGGTGGTCTAGTCAACAATGAAGAAGGTTACCTAAGATTACAAAGGGATCTTGATCAATTGAGCCAATGGGCCAATGGGCCAAACTAGATTGGATTTGTGATAATTTTTGATGTTGTATAGTATATTTTCACTTAGTTTGTTATAAAGTTTATTATTTTCTGTGAATAGCCTTTTTGTAAAGGAGCGAGTGTAGCATTCACCACTTGATTAAAGTGGCAATGGATATTAAATGGAACAAGAGGCCCAAGAAGCAATTGCTTTTAAGGGAAAAATAGCTACTGTTATGTACTGGCTGAATGCCAGCTTAACTGGTTCATTGTTTCAGTGCCATTTTCCTGGACACTGTTCTCTGAAATGTTGATTTTTATTTTTTAAAAAATAGCCTAACTTTCAGCCTGAGAACCATACTTCAGTTTTCATGATGTGTGGCTGCTACATTTTTAATATTAGATGTTCGGTGACTCTCGAGGACAAGTCTGCTCTGATTTTTTTTTTGCTCCAATTTGAACAGTGATTAAAATGTATTTACTGCTAATTGCTGGATACAGAATTCACTGTTGACTGAGACACCAAGTTTGTTTTATAATGCAGCAGGGGATCTAATACTGATTTAAAAACATCCTTTTTAATATGCTTTTTTTTTCCTAGCAGTACAACACTAGATTCCTTTGTGTTTGGAAGACTGGTAGATGGAGTTTAACTTGAATAAATATGAGAGATGAACAAGGGAAGGACATACTGAGTTAATGGTAGGATCCCAGGGAATATTGTGGAACTGAGAGACCTAGGGGTTCAGGTACATAGTTCTTTGAAAGTTACATCATAATATTCAAGGTGATAAAGAAGGCAATTAGCATGGTGCCTTCATTGCTCAGGTCTTTGAATAACAGGAGTTGGGACATCATGTTGCATTTTTCAGGACATTGCTGAGGCCACTTTTGGAGCATTGTGTACAGTTCTGGTCACCCCGTTATGTGAAGGATATTACTAAATTGCAGAGGATTCAGAAAAGATTTGCAAGAATGTTGCTAGGACTGGAGGGTTTGAGTTATATGGAAAGGCTGGGACTTTTTTCACTCGAGCGTGGAGGTTGAGTGATGACCTTATGGTGGTTTATAAAATCATGAGGGGCATAGCTAAGATGAATAGCAGGTGTCTTTTCCTCAGGATAGGGGAGTCCAAAACTAGAGGGCATTAATTTAAGGTGAGAAGAGAAAGATTTAAAAGGGACCTGAGGAGCAACCCATTTACACAGAGGGTAGTTCATATGTGGAATGAACTGCCAGAGGGAGTGGTAGATGCAGGTACAGTTATGAAATTTAAAAGACATTTGGACAGATACATGAATAGGAAAGGTTTAGAAGGATATGGACCAAACACAGACAAGTGGGACTAGTTTAGTTTGAGAAACCTGGTTAGCATGGATGAGTTAGAATAAAGGGGTTGTTTCTCTGCAGTATGACTCTATCAGAATTTAATTGATGGTTTTGTGTTATATGATATTGAACCAGTTCTCTATAGAAAGGAGCTGGAAATTTGAATTCCTTCTAAAGTTAAGACAGAAACATTCTCATATTTAAAAGCAAAAGGTTCCCAGACAATTAGCAAAGGTCACTAAAGCAATATGATAGCTGAGTTGGTGGCCAAAGTAGAGGTAAATGTTCTAGACATTATCATCTTTATAGATGCAGATTTACAAACCTGTCAAGATTAGGTAATAAAAGCAGCTTTCATTCCTTCAAGGAATTGTTCCATGCTGGCCCAGGCTGAAGTTTATCGTCTCCTCCTAACTGTCCTCAATGACAGTGGGTTATTCAATGTGTTAATGCCTTTAAACGTCAAGAAGTGCAGGTCTCTTGCTGAAGATGACATCTGTGCCACCAGAATGCTCCTTACTACTTATCAGCACAATCTGGAATGTGTTCAAGTGTTGTCATATGTGTATGGACTACTTAATGATATGAGAATGTATGAATGGGACTTAACATTATGTAATTATCAGTATATCTATGTTTGATGCACAGGAGGTAAGTATCATTGATGAAGCAGCTAAAGATATCTGGTCCTAGGACAGTGCTGTGAGCCAATCCTATATTGAAGTTCTGGGATTCAGTTGATTAGCCTCCAGAAGCAGCTTCCTTTATGGTAGCTATGATTCCAGTCAATGGGGAGAGTTCTCGCAATATCAACTGAATTCAATTTCATTTGGGCTCCTTGATACCAGAAGTTGTCAAGCACTGACATTTTGTCAATGCAGCCACTTTCAAGTCAGCTCTAGAATTTAACATATTTGGAACAAGGCTAGAATGTGGTTTGGAGTCAAGAGTCGCTGACACAAACCAAATTAAACATCAGTGTGCAGGTTATTGCTGAGAAAATGCTGCTCGATAACACGGTCAATGACCCCTGCCATCACTCTGACGATCAAGAGTTGATTTACTGGGTACTATTGACTAGACTGGATTTGTCCTGCTTTTTGTGAACAGAAATCTCTGGCCTATTTTCCACATTGTCACATAGATGCCAATTGTAGCTACACTTAAACAGCTTGACTAGAGGCACAGTTAGTTCTGGTGCACAAGCCTTCAGTGTATCAGTGAGGATTTTGCCAAAGCCAATGGACTTTGATGTACCCAGTGCTTGCAAATAGTGCTTGATATTAAGTGGAGTGAATCAAATTGGCTAAACAGAGTCAGTGATGGGGTAGACCTCAGGAAGACACAGAAATGGGTCATCCATTCCACACTTGTGGCTGAAGATGCCCATAAGTACTTCAGCCTTGACAAAAGTAAAATACTGTGGATGTGGAAAATCTAACTAAAATCAGAAAATACTCAACAAACCTGGGAACATCTGTGGAAGAGAAACAGAGATAACATTTCAAAGCTGTGATCTTTTAACAGCACAATTCCTGACAAATGGTAATTAATCTGTAACATTCTCTCTGTTTCTCCCTTCACAGTGGTTGCCAGACCTGCTCTTTATTTCCAGCATTTGCTATTTTTATTTGAGCATTATAATTATTTTGCTCAAACCAGGCTCACTTCTAGTCAAATATAACAATAACTACAAGAACTTCCAGTAAATGGAGCATTAGCATCGTATGAATTTGTAGTTGTCTAATTAATCATGCTTATCTGTAAATAAGTATTAGCCTTTGATGTGGCAAAAGATTATTCAGGATTCAGTAAAACCAAATTAGCACTGAGAATGAGTGAGGAGATCCTCTGTGGCCTTTATTTCATTGGCTGCAAACATATTGAATATTAAAACTCCTTGTGGATTAAGTGGGTAAATATTTGGAACAAGAATGAAGGATTACAAGGGATAGTTACAGTAATATCTTCTGTAGTTTCTTATAAAACTCTTGGAACGCAGTTTCCCCATGTTGCGGTCTTACAAGTAATACAGCTCTTTCTGAGACAAAGGTTGTGATTACCTGGCTTACTTTCAAAGATTTAATCTTCTTTCTACTATTGTACTAACAACTTGTTGGGATTGCCTTTACATTACAAATGATCTACTTCAATTTCAAAACCTCCTAAGAGCTCTACTACTGGCAAGAATTTACCAAAAACTAATTTACCATTGCAGCACCACCAACACGACCAACAATCTCTTGTCCATTATGACATGATAATGAATTTGAACATCTGAAAACCTGAACACAGTAAGCACACACAGGACAGAGTTTGGTGAGAGACTTTGATTGATTCATAGTTGTGAACAATGAAAATATTTAAATGTTTTCAATTCAAATGGAAAATGGAAGGTACGATGTCTATGGTTGTTTCAGGAATGTGTGCTCCCCTGTCAGATGATAACGCAATGAGGTTTTAACACTGTTTCAGGTGCAGTTTATTTTGCTTTCTGACATCAATGAGGACTCATCTTTTGCCCATATCTTAACACCATTTTTTGTCACACAAACAGCACTCAGATTAAAGGAAAGATCCCGAGATGGTTGCTGGAAAAAGGTGTCCAGGAACAAGAATTGGATAAACCAACATTTGGGATATCTTAAAGCAATCTTCATAGTAATGCTTACCTCTGCTGTTATAGTGATTCTAAGCGCATAGTAACAAGATTTAAAATGAAACAGTTCTTGCGAATCCTTAGTGGGGGAGAAAAGGAACAGAAGACATTTGAAGATTAACCATTAAATAATGATGAAAAGCTGTCAATTATACACAGAGAAGATGATATCGAGGAAAGAAGATTTTTTTTGTATGTTTCTATAAGAAACAGGAGGCTTTTGAGGATCCATATAGTTTAAATGTCTCCCAGCCGTGGTTACAAAGCCCAGCAGCTGCAGAAGCAGAGTTGTTATTCTAACCAAAAATGGTTCTATAGCAAAAGCTCAGCATAGAGAAAGCACGTATTCCCGATTGCGACAAACATAGTGGAATGTACCACTGGTACTGTATCTGGGGGAGGGGGATAGGTTGCCTCTTGAAGAGCAGTGTTCAATCATGAAACCTTAACATGGAATAGCTGACAGACTGCCCCATTTTAATAGTATTTTTAGAAAAAATATGAGAGTAGAAATAACCAGCCTGCCTACTCCCGAGGTAAGTACAGCTGGGCTCAGTTGTTTTTAAGCTGTGTGTTTCACCAGAATCCACAGCTGTTTTCCACCCAGCTATGCAAGGACACAGTCAAGGTGTCATTAGATTCTGACACAAGCTGTATAGGTAAATAATTTCATCCATTTTCATGTTATATCTCTGAGATTCTACTAGAGTTTTGATATTTTATTGATGGAACAACATAAAATAATTGAGTTACCAAATCAATCAGCATCAAGCTGTCAAGGAAGGGCAAGACAACAGTGATGATGGGTTGCTTCATCTTTCCTTTCTATTTTAAAACCGTGGTAATGAGTAAATGTGGTGGAGTTGCAGGAAAGGATGCGCACGCTCTGGTTTTGAGGCTGCACAGTGCAGCAGCATGTGAGTGCACCTCAGCAGTCCTCAAGGGCACCAAGCTAGGCAGCACAAATTTGTAGCCATAACGTGGCTCCTAATTAAAAAAAAGCCAGGAGACCTTTTCCCTGAGTAGCAGTCTGGCAAAGTCCCAGGCAGGAGGGCAGGGGTAGTCTGATGAGCAAGGTCCAAGTCCTGGGGGGTGTGGGGAGGGGGGAATACTGGGCAAGGCAAGATGAGAAGGTGGGGCAGTCAGTTTTCCTCGCAAGGTTAGTACCATCAAAAGTCTATCCCAAGCACGTGGGTGGAATGGGGGACGTGCAAAAAAAAAAGAAGCCAGTAGCTGCAGGGGGAGAGGGACAGAGGCTGTCAAAGGAAGCCTGTCACTGCAAAGATAGGAGACATTAAGCTGCCCCCCTCTGCAATGATATCAGATGTCAACCAGCTGAAATGTTCCAACCTGCTTCTATGCTACTCTGCTGGTAGTGACAGGTAGGAAATGGGGAATTGTGGTCAGGTTTCTCTGTGATGTTTTTGAAAAGTAAATAGCTACCGACATCCCCCATCTATCCTTGCATACAGAGTAATCACTTGCAAAAGATACCAGAAAGCTGCCAATGCCCCACAAAGTTATTAAGTCAACAACAACTCAAATCTATGTTATAATTTAGCATTACAAAGCATCCAGAACTAATCCATCGAAAACATCTTTAGGAGGCTTCAGAAGAAAATGAAGAACAGTCCTAAAGAAATTACATCTTCTTTGTTAAGCACAACACCAAATGGTACAGAGCAGTGTTCAAAGATAACATCTCCCACAGTATTACAGTTCCAATGTATAATCATTCAGAAACTGCTATCTGAAATGTTCAGCTTGTAATAAGTGATTCATCCCAGCCTTATTTATCTTTTGTAGCTGCTCAAATCTGAAAAAGACACAATGGTCACAAAAAATGAAAAGATTAAAATTACAAAATAAGATTAGGTGCCTTTTCTGAGAGAGATTGTTTTTTCAAACTGCATTGGTCTTGATGGTTTAATCGCTTTCTGTGCTCATCAAACTGAATCCTTGAATGACTCTGTCAGTCAAATCATATTGTGGACAAATGCTAACCAGAAGGCTCACTAATATTTTGCTGAGTTAACAGAGAGCAGAGGTAGCATTCAAGCTACTGTTGACTTTTGACTTGGTGAACCAGGTTGGGTGTAGCAGGGCGATATCAGAGAGAGGGAGAGAGAGAGAGAGAGAGAGAGAGAGCGAGAGAGCAAGAGGGCAAGAGGAGAAGAAAGAGAGAGAGAGAACAAGCAAGGGAGTCAGAGGGAGAGCGAGAGAGAGCAAAAGAGAGAATGAGAAATAAATTGAAGTTCCTACTCAGAAGTCAGTTTGACTGTTGAACGAAAAGAGTAGTGGATTTGCCATGGACATCCCCACCATCCTGATAACATTTACCATTGCGAATGGCCACCAGGTTACCACAGAGATGGATCACCTACATTACAACAATCACTTCACTTCAAAAATCACTTTTAGACCTAAAGTAAAGCATATTGGGGCACCTCAAAGGCCTGTACAAACATATGTCATTCTCTACCTGCTAGTTTTATTCTTGCCAACAGAAAACATTTCCTTGGAGCTCAAGTAAACTAGTTGTTTCTGGCTTACTCAGCCTTAATTCAGCTTTGTAGAACAATTTCATTGCTCATAGCAGCACTCCTGTGCCCTCTGATTGAACACTGCACATTAAAGCCCAGTACTCGGGGGACAAGCAAAGGAAATTATTCCCAGTTGTGATGGGGACTGAGTGCGAGGTCAGGAATTTGTTTCACATGGCAATTGAATGGTGTGGGAGAAGGAATTGCTCCTTTCTCTATTTCTTTAAGAAAGCTCCAGTCGCTGACGTCTTCTTCCTTTCTCTCCATACCTAGAAGTGCAATATTCTCTTAACTTAGCTAAGCAAACAAAAAATTAATTGATTGATTAAATAAATAAGATTGGATAGGCAGGGTAGTCGGCAGTATTTCGTAACTAACATGTCAAATACACTGCAATCCCTGACAATCACATTTGCAGTATGTGTCTGCAGTTTGGGCAACTTCAGCTCAGAGTTGCTGAGCCAGAGTTTGAGTTGGAGATATTGTGGGGCATCAGGGAGGAGGGGAGAATAACTTGAATGCTTTGCACAGAAGGCAGAACGTTAGAATTGGCAATGGTCATGGTGTAATTCTGGCCAATGTGAGGAAGCAGTGTATGTTGCTGGAACTGCACAGCCACTGACTTTGTCCAGTATGTATAAGGTGCTTGTTACCTGTGTGAATAAGAACAGGACTGCAAGGTGTATGAGTGAAGTGACCATGGCACCATGGTGCAGCATGTCGTTTAGGTTACAGGAGCAAAAAGGAATGTGGTTACAAAAGGAGATAAGCACAGCTGGATAGTGTTCTCTACAGCCCTGACCTCCTTACTTAAAGACATCCTGTTGAAATCATTTTGCTTTAACGGTTTCATCAGGGTCCACGTTCCAATGATGACACTGTTCCTCATTTTAACATTGGTGCTCAGTTTTAATCCATGTCGTGCTGTCAAAATCAACACAAATTCATTGGGAACAGTGACAACGTCTAGCACAATGAATTAACTCATGACTTTGTGGTCAAGGAAGCCTGACTTTATTCAAATCAAAGAGTTTACTGCAAGCAGAAAGCCCAACTCGTTGGCTGACCTTTCTTCACTGATTTTGGTTGTGGCTTGCGATACCATTTATGATTTTCAAAATATGTTAGTCTGTGTAAGGAATATCACAAACTGGAGGATTCTGCTGAGTCAGCAATCTGAAATTTATTCACAATTAGTTAACTATTTAGAAGGCCACAATGTCACAAATTTACACCCAGTTTGGGTTCTATGCTTACTGAAATTACTGTACATTATACGCACACATACACACACAAACACACCTAACTGACCACACTGACTCCATGACAGCGTGACTGCAAATGACTTCAAATAGAACTTGTACCATTCCAACCTCCTTGCTATAGAGGCCAATATGCCATCGGCCTACTTAATCATTTGCTATTTTCTGCATTCCTGAAACAAACACCTTATACCAGAATGTTCTATGTCATGAGGTCTTAAATGATAGATGCTTGTCTAATGTGAAATCCATTCCGTAATTCAACAGGTCACTTCTTATACTACACACAAGTGAAGTGAATGCCTTCCTTGTCTCAGGGCTTGTTCGGGTCAAAAGTAACGCACAGTTCCTGTCTGCAGCAGATAAGTCACAGGAACCATTCTGAAGACAGTAAGAAAGCAGGAGAGGCTGATGAGCCATTTTAAAGTCCCTTAAGTGTTAAAAGTCCCTTAAATGGTGAGCAAGTCTTACAATGTCTTTTAAATATAAGCTTGCTGCAGCAAAGAGATCAAGAAGATCTATCAGCTTAGAAGTTAAGTTGAATGTTTAAAAACAAAGCAGGAGAACGAGAGTCAAAAATGTTAGAATGCTTGGGACATCCCTTCCGACAGTGAGGACAATCCATGGTAAGACTGAAAAAAAAGTCAGAATGCACCAAGTGTTACACCTTTAAACGTTAATAATCACACGACATCAGGTTATAGTCCAACAGTCTTACTTGGAAGTATTAGCTTTCAGAGCTCAGCACTCCAAAAGCACTTTCCAACCTCCTCCTCAGCACTTCCAAATAAACCTGTTGCACTATAAAGTGATATTGTGTGATTTTTAACTTTGTCCACCTCAGTCCAACACTGGTTCCTCCAAATCATGGCTACCTTTAAATGTTGCAGTGACATAGAGTCATATAGCACAGAAACGGACCCTTCGGTTCAACTCATTCCACGACAGCCAAAACTGATCTAGCCCCATTTGCCAGCACTTGGCCCATATCCTTCTAAACCCTTCCTATTCATATACCCATCCAGATGCCTTTTAAATTACCTCCACCACTTCCTCTGGCAGCTCAGTGATCATTAAGCATCATTAAGAACATGAAAAGGCTCTTGGCTGTCTGGATCAAAGACCATAATTAGTGCCAGGTCACTCAGCTAAATGTTTATTAATGAAAAAGCCAAGATGGGGTCTTGGGGTGCGGTGGTGGTGTTCCTACATCTGGGTCTGAAGGTCGCGGTTCCATGCCCCACCTGCTCCAGATCTGTGTCATGTTTATCTGAACTGGTTGATATATAAAAGGAAAAAGCCAAAAGCCTGTATGAGTGTGGAAGAGTTTTCAGACAGCGTTCCAATACTAGTCACGGATGGTTTGATTGTTTCAAGAAGTGTTCTTGCCCTCACAACGTAAAATGTCTGGCCAGGCAGCCAGTGCAGAACAGCAGTACCTGGTGAATTCCCCAGCCATTTGAAGAGGGTCAGTGAAGAAAATGGCGATTCAATCAAGCAGGTTTTCAATCTTGGTGAAACAGGACATTTTTTTTAAAGAAATTAATGTCCCAGCAAACATGCATTTCACAAGAAGATGGCACGAGGATTGAAGTTGCCAAAGATCTCCTGACTGTTCTGCAGTTGAGAACACCAAAGGAGTTTTGAAGTTTAAGCACATAGTGGTGGTCCAGTCTGAGACACATAAGCATTGAGGAGTTGCTCTATGGAATATCTGCATGCCATTTATCCTACTCAAATAGGATAGCCTGGATGATGGGAGCACTCTTTCAGGTACGGTTCTCTCTGTGTGCCATTCCTGCCTCAAGGCCATATTTATGTGAGAAAAAACCTTGCCTTCAAAATATTGCATCTGTTTGGTAAATGTCCAGAAAATGCCATCTGCCTTGATTTTTAAAAATGTTATGGTGCTGTTCTCACTGCTGAACGTGACTTCATTAATGCACTCCATAGACAATGAGCAACAGCAGATACTTGGCCTGCTACACTTTGCCAACCTTTTCCAACTCATCCAGGCAACAGATGCTAAAAATACACCAGTCAGGGAATTTGGGCTCAGCTCCGAGGTTATGGCAATACAATTCGTCCCATGAACCAAGTCATGGTGTGGAGTTAGTCGTCTGAACATGTGCCAGCTGCAGAGAAATGGGGTTAGCATGGATGGATATATTGGTCAGAATGGATCAGTTTTGGTCAAAGGGCCTGTCTCTGTTGCAGGTCTCTACATCAGAGGTCAAGAGGAACCTCATGATGCTGTCCCTGAGGTTTAGCAAAAAATTATCTTGACCAAGGAAACTGGCTTTCCACCTATCACATAACAAAGCACCCAAAAGATGTCTTGATGCTTTACAGGAGGTAACCTAGGATACCAAATGGGACCAAGCAAAGTCAAGGAAGGTGTCAGGACAACTGATAGGTTTTAAAATCTTGAAGATGAAAATCTAGACAACTTCATCAGCCAAAGCCTAGCTTCACCTCTTGACAGTGAAATGGGTTTGGGAGTGGGCTAGAAGACGACCACTCAATATATGTAGCAGGTGTAGTGTCAGAATATAGAGAGCGAGATGAGATTGCAGAGGTGGGAGAAGAAATCAATCAGGGAATACTGTGGGGACTGGAAACCCACGGAGGTCAGTGATGACAGGTAGGTAGATTTAGTCAAGGAACTGTTTGAATAATTAACATCAAAAGGTGGCAAAAGAATACATTTGGATTTCAGCAGACACAAGGCTGAGACTAAAGCAAAGTTTTCTAATGTTACCAAGGTAGAAAGATAGATTTGAATGTGAATATTTTTCTCATGAGTTTATTGCAGTGATTTATGACCTTGTGCTTTAATGTTTTCTCTTAGTTACACTCTAAAACAACCCACACAGAATAAACTACGCAACTAATTCCTTGACTGCCTCATTATGTAAACAGACAAAAAAACTGCAGCTGCTGGAATCCAAAATAGATAGGCAGGAGGCTGGAAGAACACAGCAAGCCAGGCAGCATCAGGAGGTGGAGAAGTCGACGTTTCAGGTGTAACCCTTTTTCAGGACCTTGAAGAAGTGGAACACCCGAAACGTCGACTTCTCCGCCTCCTGATGCTGGGTGACTGGTGTGTTCTTCCAGCCTCCTGCCAGTCATTATGTAAAGAGACCTGTAGGATTATTGAATTAATAAATATTTCTATTAAATGCCAAATGTCAATTATTAATGATGATCATGGATAATTTGCATGTTTATTTTTGTTTAGGTAACAGGTTAGATAGCTTCCACATTCAAATCAATTCTGGTCTCCTTCTTATTGGAAGGACGTTGTGAAACTTGAAAGGATGGAGAAAAGATTTATAAGGATGTTGCCAGGGTTGGAGGATTTGAGTTTTAGGGAGAGGTTGAATAGGCTGGAGCTGTTTTCCCTGGAGCGTTGGAGGCTGAGAGGTGGCCTTATAGAGGGTGATAAAATCATGAGGGCATGTATGGGTTAAATAGACAAAGTCTTTTCCCTGGGGTGGGGGAGTCCAGAACGAGAGGGCATAGGCTTAGGGTGAGAGGGGAAAAGTATAAAAAGGACCTAAGGGGCAACTTTTTCACGCAGAGGATGGTGCGTGTATGGAATGAGCTACCAGAGGAAGTGGTGGAAGCTGGTACAATTGCAACATCTAAAAGGCATTTGGATGGGTATATGACTAAGAAGTGTTTTGAGGGATATGGGCCGGGTGCTGGCAGGTGGGACTAGATTGGGTTGGGATGTCTGGTTGGCATGGACAAGTTGGACCGAAGAGTCTGTTTCTATGCTGTACATCTCTTTGACTCTATGACTCTATAACTCTATAACTGTTCTTCAATGCATAATGTACCTAAAATACATCATAACCCGTGGTACACTTGGATGTACTAAACAAACTTGGATTGGTAGTTGTTTCCTAAGTTGTAAGGACACTAATTAACATGACTAGAGGTCAACCAATGCAACAAAGCATTATTTCTCTTCAACTTGCTTTTGCACCTTGTTACTTCAACAGATGTTTTGTGAAATGGTCTCAGAGGCGCACTTACAGCTTTAAGTATTTTTAATGCCGGCAATGAACTGCAAGAATGAGCCTGACGTATACAGCCATCTGCATTTCCCTGCTTCAAGGACTTCTGTCAGAATATACCAAGGGATAATTGAATTATAAAGTACAATTTTATAGCACAGAAAGTTGTGCAACCAAATGTGTCTCCAATGCTCTCTGAAAGAGTGTGCTTTTAATGTTCCATTCTTTAGTCTGCCCTCTACATCCTATTCACTTTTACCTTTTCAGGTACTTATTCAATTTTATTTCTAAACTATTATGAATTCTGCATCTGCATTGGTCCCACTCTGACCGAAAAACCATGTGCAGAATTGAGATGCGATATTTGAATTTAATGATTTACTGACCATGCCAATAGTTTATCCCATTTTCCAAATTAAAACAACACTGAATGTTCACATTTTGAGCAGCTACATTAGATTTTCTCTGAACATTCACTGCTCTTCATTACTGAAGCCTTTCATCCCTGATTTTATCTCTGTGAATCAATTACCTATCACGGTAATAGCCTTCCAGAAGCAATGCAGCCAAAGCTGGATACAATGGGACATGAATTCACCTTGGATGGAAATGCAGACATTCATTAGTGAATTGATAACTCATTGCCAGGCTTAATTTTTTGCATTGGAAAGAATGTAAAAAAAAAAGGTACTGATTCACCATTGATAGTTATTTACTATCAACCAAGACAGACTTAAAAGTTAGTGTTCTGTTATCAATTTAATGACTTAATAGCTTAATCATTTTCTTATTGATTTTGTATTCTCTAACTCCAATTAAAGGATGGTAAGAGGGTTCCAACACTCTGACTTTTATAGGTTTCTTGTATTCAAACACGTAAATTTATTTGTTTTTCTAATCTTTTTAAAGTTGCACCAAGTAGTTCTGTTAACTCAATCATTCCTTTTTCTGAAATCAATTGTTGCAAGGGAATCCCTCAGATGCACATTCCCCAGGCCAAGTCTTCAGTATTGTAGGGGGAACGCTCTGCATTTGTAGCGATATTATCTTTTTGGATAAGATTTTTAGCTGTACTCCATACTACTTACACCTGTGTAAGGGCTCCGTAACAATGGCATTATTCATGCTCAAATTAAGAACAGTCAACTGGACAACACAGTAGATGGATGCTACCACTGTAGAACTATACCTACCCACAACACACTGACTCCCACAGAAACCATGACAGCTTTTTCGCATACATTAAGGCATTGTGCATAGTGTTCGGAAGAGCAAAAACAGGAAAGTAATAGAAGCCACTGCGTCCTGAAAAGTTAATTTAGATGAAGGTTCTTAGGTGAGACTTATTTAAAATTTCCTCATTCAGATCTGTTTATTTTCCACAAATAAATCATACTTTCTTCTGTAAAATAGCTTTAGTAAATCTGTGAACAATACCATTAATACACCAGAGTAAACACTAGTGTGGACATATACAAGAGAAATGTCTGAGAAGACATTGAGATACAAGTTCCATAAACCACTGTTGCAAACCTAATCTTAAGAAATAAAATTAATACACGCCCGAGTTATCAATATAAAAAATTGAACAGAGGCTGATTGCTATAATTGAGAGTTGCGGAAGTGCCAGCTGATATCTTATAACCCACTATTATCATTCAACAGAGCCAACATTTCCAATAAATTCTCTAATTCAGTTTAATGGAATTCATGTATTATCTCATACTGAATATTTAGAAGCTTCACAACTTCAAAATTCTTCTATAAAATTTCCACATCGCTAATCCAATTTAAATAAGGGAAGTAAGTATATTGTGTAATGATGCAATATTGCTTTCTGTTGATTTGAAAAGTCATAGAAAGTATTTATAGCCTTGATACTTTAGGAAAAGTTGTAAAAAGATTTAAAATAAGCTAATTTATTCATTTCACCACTACCCTGTCTAATTTTTTTCAATTAATAATGAGCTTCAATCACTGAATGCCAACTCTTTCTTTATTGAATGGTGAAATGTATCTGGATTAATATTTAAGGTTCAAACATATTTTATTGCCTGATTACTAGAGTTTCAACCCCTTCCTCCAACCATTAGGAAAATCTCTTACTAATTTCATGTCATGACTTATTGATGATTCTGTTAATGAAAGGAAGACAATTCCTTTGGAGGCAATGATATACATTTGCAAATTTTGCATTTCAGCATTTCCATGCAGCTGACCATTCAATGCAAGGAAGAACACTAGGATATTTGCAGTCTGCCAAACGTTCATAGGTAACCCAAAACATCAACACAAGTTCGATTAGTTAAATGCAAAATTAATTAGAAATAACTGAAACTATTAAATTATTTACCATTCACTCTAGCTTCAAACATTTGCAAATAAGAATTGCAGTTCAGAAACAATAGTATTTTGTTACAATGGAGATTTTCCAAGATGTAATTATTTACTCAGTGCATGGCATGGACAATGGAATTATCTTTTTAAGGCAAATAGACAAAACAACAGAGGTACGGGGGCACAGTGGTTAGCACTGCTGCCTCACAGCACCAGAGACCCGGGTTCAATTCCTGCCTCAGGCGACTGACTGTGTGGAGTTTGCACATTCTCCCCGTGTCTGCGTGGGTTTCCTCCCACAGTCCAAAAATGTGCAGGTTAGGTGAATTGGCCATGCTAAATTGCCTGTAGTGTTAGGTGAAAGGGTAAATGTAGGGAATGGGTCTAGGTGGGATTGTGCTTTGGCGGATCGGTGTGGACTTGTTGGGCCGAAGAGCCTGCTTCCACACTGTAAGTAATCTAAATACAGATAACATAAGGCAAACTAATGGGTATCGTACAAAATTATTGTTCTTCACTCCAGCCAGGAGTAAAGTTAAGGGATTCAACAGTTCCAGTAACATCAGTTCTACTTAAATTTCTAGAAACAGATATTCAAGATAGAACTAATTGTCATGTGGGTTAATAAAGGAGAGCAAGCTTTGGTTTGTTAAAGCAACATTGCATCTAACTAACATGTTGAAGCTTTTTGAAGAGGTGACAGGGTTGAAAGCAAGGCTTTGATATGGTGTGTAGGGTCTTCCAGTGTCACACTACACACTTGTTAGAAAAACCTTATGGGTCATAGAACAAAAAAGGACTGTTGCAACATAGATCTAATACAGGCTTTTTAAAACAAAAATTGACTCACAGGATGTGGGCAAGCTGACTGAGCCAACATTGATTGTTCATTCCCATTTGCACTTGAGATGATGATGAGCTGCCTTCTTGAACCACTGCAGTCTATTTAGCGTAGGTACACCCACAGTGCCATTAAGGAGTGAGCTTCAGAATCCTGACCCAGTGACACTGAAGAATCAACTATCTATTTCCAAATGTGGATGATAAGTAGATTGAAAGAAAACTTGCACATTGTGTTGTTCCCATGTACCTGTTTTTCTTGTTCTTTTAGATGGTAGTGGTTCTTGGTTTGAAAGGCATAGTCTAAGATGCCTTGGATACCAAATAGCTAGCATTTACAGCTGCTACTGAGCATTGGTGGTGGAGAGACTGAATATTTGTGCACGTAGTGCCAATCAAGCAAGCTGCTTTGTCCTGGATGGTTTCAAGCTTCTAAAGTGTTGTTGGAGATGCACTCATCCAGGAAAGTGGGGGGTATTCCATCACACTCCTGACTTGTGCCTTGCAGATGGTGGAGAGGCATTGGAGAGTCAGAAGGTGAGTTACTTACTGCAAGATTCATAGCCTCTGACCTGCTCTTATAGCCACCGTATTTATATGGTACATCCTGTTCATTTTCTGCTGATAGGTAATTTCCACGGTGCTGATTCAGGGGGACTTCGTGGGTATCAGACTGCTTCAATATGAGAAACATTGGAGATGGCGCTGAAGATTGTGCAGTCATCAGTGAACATCCCCATGTCCGACCATATGCTAGAGGGAAGGTCCTCTGCAATTTGCCTTGCAGACTCCATTTCCCTGGCCCTACACTCATCCTTGGAACAGCTGGATAACAAGGATACCTATGTTAAGCTCTCTACTTATTGACTACAGTTCCACCTTCAACATCATATTTCCAAACAAACTTATCCCCAAACTTCGAGGCTGACTTCAGTGGTGGGCAAGTTGTTAGAGGGAATCCTGAATGACAGAATGTACATGTATTTGGAAAGGTAAGGACTGACTAGGGATAGTCAACATAGCTTTGTGTGTGGGAAATCATGTCTCACAAATTTGATTGAGTTTTTTGAAGAAGTAACAAAGATGATTGATGAGGACAGAGCGGTATACATGATCTACATCGACTTCAGTAAGGCGTTCAACAAGGTTCCCCATGGGAGACTGGTTAGCAAGGTTAGATCTCATGGAATACAGGGAGAACTAGCCATTGGATACAGAACTGGCTCCAAGGTAGAAGACAAAAGATGGTGGTGGAGGGTTGTTTTTCAGACTGGAGGCCTGTGACCAGTGGAGTGCCACAAGTTTCGGTGCTGGGCCCTCAACGTTTTGTCATTTACATAAATGATTTCGATGTGAGCATAAAAGGTACACTTAGTAAGTTTACAGATGACACCAAAATTGTAGGTGTAGTGGACAGCAAAGAAGGTTACCTTAGATTACAACGGGATCTTGATCAGATGGGCCAATGGGTTGAGAAGTGGCAGATGGAGTTTATTTCAGATAAATGTGAGGCGCTACATTTTGGGAAAGTAAATCTCAACAGGACTCATACACTTAATGGTAAGGTCCTAGGGAGTGTTGCTGAACAAAGAGACCTTGGGAGTAGAATTGACATTGACTTCAGGCAATAGAGTGGGGGTGTGCCCAATCTGCATCAATGGTGCTGAGGTGAAGATAGTCAAGGGTGTCAAGTTCCTGGGAGTTCCTGGATCTGTCCTGGTCCACTCACGTTGACACTATGGTCAAGAAAGCACATCAACATCTCTACTTCCTCAGAAGGCTAAGCAAATTTGGCATGTCCACAAGGCCTCTTACCAATTCTTATAGATGCACCAGAGAAAAAATCCTATCTGGATGCATCACAGTATGATGAGTATAGCAACTGCTCTTCCTAAGACTGTAAGAAAGTACAGAGAGTTGTGAACACAGCCCAATCCATCATGCAAATCAACCTCCTGTCCAATGATTCCACCCATACTTCCTATTGCCTTGGAAAAGCAACCAGCGTAATCAAAGATCTGCTCCCCCCCAACCCTGTTTATACTATCCTCCACCCTCTTTCATCAGGCAGAAGGTATAAAAGTTTGAATACGCATACGAACAGATTCAAGAACAGTTTCTTCCTCACTGCTATCAGATTTTTGAACAGACCTCTCAAATGTTAACACTGATCTCTTTCTCTGCACCTTTTCTGCAGCTGTAACATTGTATTCTCACTCTGTGCTGCTACCCTGATGCACTTTTTATGGAATGATTTGCCTGTACAACACACATAATAATAATTTTCACTGTATCTCAGTCCATGTGACAACAACAAATAAATCTATGAATGAAGAAGCAGATGAAGATGGTTGGGCCAAGGACACAACTCTGAAGAACTCCTATAGAGATGTCTTGGAGCGGAGATGACTGACATCCAACAACCACAACCATTTTCCTTTGTGCCAGGTATAACTCATTGCCCATTGATTCCAATTTTGTTAAGGTTCCTTGATGCCACACTTGGTCAAATAAAGTCTTCCTCTGGAATCCAGCTCTTTTGTCCATGTTTGAACCAAGGGTGTAATGAGATCAGGAGCTGAGTGGCCCTGGCAGAACCCAAACTGGGAATCACTGAGTTGGTCATTTTTTTTCCTGTTTGTTTTTTTTCTTTTTCTTTTTTTTCTCTTTTTTTTAATTAACCCCCCCCCCCCAACTGCGGTAGTGCTTATTTACTGAGTTGGTTATTGCTGAGAAGTGCTGCTTAAAACCACTGTTGTTGACACCTCCCATCACTTTACTGATGATACAGATGATGGGGCAGTAATTGGCCGGTTTGGATATGTCCTGCTTTTGTTTGCAGAACACCTTGGCAATAATCCACACTGTTGAGTAGATGTCAGTGTTGTAGCTGTAAAGGAACAACTTGGATTGAGGTGCATTATGGGAGAGCTGAGAAATAAAAAACCAAGACTAATGGTGAATGCACATTTTCAGGCTGGAGGAAGGTTTGTAGTGGAGTTTCTGGATTAGTGGTGCTGGAAGAGCACAGCAATTCAGGCAGCATCCGAGGAGCAGTAAAATCAACTTTTCGGGCAAAAGCCCTTTATTCCTGATGAAGGGCTTTTGCCTGAAACGTTGATTTTACTGCACCTCGGATGCTGCCTGAACTGCTGTGCTCTTCCAGCACCACTAATCTGGTTTCCAGCATCTGCAGTCAATGTTTTTACCTTGTAGTGGAGTTTGCCAGAGGTAAGAATTGGGACCTTTGATATTTCTGATTTTTTTAAAATTATCTAGAACTTGGCATGTAGGGGACAATGTCAAACTTTGTATATAATCAAAAACTTGGGAGCATTGTAAGCCATAAAGGGGCTAAAGCAGAACTGCAAGAGAGTAACGTCATGTTTATAGAATGCACGAAGAGTTGGCAGATGAAATTCAATGTGGAGAGGTATGAGGTCATACACTTTGGTATAAAGAGAAAGAACCTGGAGAGACAGTATAAAACAAAGGTACTACTTTAAAGGATTTGCAGCAGCAGAGAGTTCTGGGTATACAGAGGCGTAAGTCTCTAAAAGTGGATGGACAGGTAGAAAGAGCAGTTAAGAAAGCATACAGCATTCCAGGCTTCATTAACAGATTATAGAACGCGAGAATGAGAGATAATGCTGAACTTGTTTAGGACACTAGTTCAGCACCAACCAGAGTATTGTGTCCAGATCTTAGTTCCACACTTCAGGAAGGATGAGAATGCATTGGAGAGAATGCAGAAGAGGTTTAAGAGAAAGTTATCAGGAATTAGAAACTTTAGTTATGAAGACAGATTGGAAAAGTTGGGACTGATTTCCTCAGAGAGAAGATCTGATAAGAGCTCTCAAAACCATGATGGGACGAGAGAGAGAGTAGGTAGGGAAAAAGTGTTCCCACTTGTAGGGAGACTGAGAACCACTGGGTATAATTTTAAAGTGCATTTCAAAAGAAGGAAATGCAAGCTGAGAAAATATTTTTCACACAGTGAATGGCTGAGATCTGCAATGCACTGCCAGGAAGCATGATGAAGGTAAGTTCAGTTGAGGCATTTAAGAGAAAAATAGATGATTATTTCAATAGAAAGAACACACGTTATTGAGAAAAGGCAGGATATTGGCACCAAGTCAGAATGGTCAGAGAGCTAGTGCAAACATGATGGGCCAAATGGCTAACTTCTGCACCATAACGATTCTGTGATTCTGTCATAAACTATGTGACTATCACTGGAACAATGGTGATGGTGTGTAACAAAATCCATTACCTCATACAAATAATCATTTTTAGATTGTCCCCATGACAACAGAAGATGAAGCGCAGACTGAAAAATTAGTGGCAGGAAGTAGCATATCCATTCAAAATTCCAGTAACATTAAAGCTTAAGTGGAAGGAGGATGACTCATCGTTTTATGACTAAGTCTATTAGATGCTACTGATTTTGACTTGGTCCATTAACATGCAAGATGCATTAAATGCCAAACTATATTCTAATTTGTAACATAGCTTTAAATCTTAGACAATAAAACTACATGAAAGATTGAGGAAAATGAAACAAACTGAGTCCCCTGACATTGAGAATTGACAGACTTTAGACAACATCCAATGGATCAAAATCCTACAATTACCTTCCTGACAACATTGCATAAGTACCTACCACCTCACGTCCCCACCATTCCCCCCTTCCCTGCCCCTTATACTGCAACATTTTAAGAAGGCAGCTCATCACTACCATCTCAAAGCTAGACAGTGACATCCACATTCCACAAACTAAATTAAAACAAAAATTGTTTCTCCTTTCCCTCCTCCAATATTTCTTCTTTCAGCTGTCCTGATGGTGACTCATGTTCAGAGGGAGGACTAATTAGAGAAATGTTTATGCACACTTTTATTTAAGAGTGTAAAAAAAAACTCATGGAGCTATCAGCGGATGTGTCAACAGACTTGGCACAAACCAGTCATGTCACTTTAACAGGTGGTCTAATTGGATGAGCTAAACTCAGAGTCTACTAATAGTCAGGGGTATGACTACTGACCAGAGAACCACAGCAAGGAGCAGGAAACTTGCTTAAGTTCCTGAAACCAAAAGAGAAAATGCTGGAAAATCTCAGCAGGTCTGGCAGCATCTGTAAGGAGAGAAAAGGAGCTTAAGTTCCTGCTTGGTCTCCAGGAACTTTCTGGAATGTAAACAGATCAGATTCCACTGAATAGGGACACAATTAGGTTCGCCTCTCTCTAATGCACATGGTGATTAGTCTTCAGACATATACTGTCAAATGACTGCTTTAGTTCGGCAGAAAGGTTTGTAGGATCCTTCGAATCATCCCAGCATGATGCAGCAACTTCAAGAGACAGAATGGAAGAAAACAAGGACAAAAATTAAAATCAATGGAAAAACAAAAGACATCGCAGTACAATTAAAAAAGGTACAGCCCTGTGCCTTCAGAAAATTCAACAAAGGACCTTACCTCAATATTTACTCAAAAAATATCGCACCAAATTGTTTGGCACTAACTTCCTTCGAGTTCCAGTTAAATGTTCTTTCTTTCTTTTGATAAAAGCAGACATTGATTATCGGTGGGGAAACTAAATCAGAGGAGTGTTGCATTCCTACTTTCAATCAATATCTGTTACATTAATGCTCACAATGAGCATCATTTTTAATTTTGATAAATAATAACAAATAATTAAATATTTAGCGATGACTGTTTTCCCACCAATAACGTTGGACTACAGTCAAGAATCTTTTCTTTCAAGGCAAGAACAAACTACTTAAGGCAGGCTTTTCTGCCATCATGTATTGGTGCAAGGCGCACAAAGGAAGGACAATGAACAAGATATGTTGGAAAGACAACCATCTATGCAAACAAAATTGCAAAGTTCTTGGAACACAGACATCTCCGACACATATCCATTGATTTACAAGTTAAATACTTCAGCAGAAGATGCAGTCAGAACTCCAATGCACTAAGTATTAAGCCATTCCAGTGATTTCGCCAACTTCACCCACAGTGCAAGTCCCAGCACCCCTGGGCACATAACAGCAACATTTGAGCTCGGGTTCCAACATCTGATTGCTATTTTATGGGTCTTGTTGCAAAGGGTAAGAATTTTAGGTGGAAAGAAGATTATGTTTGATTGTATTGGCTTCCCTAGTTCTTCAGTCCATTGACACTCATGGCCTGGGTTCATGCAGGAAGCACCAGTGCGTGCAGCCCACATACTGACAGTACATTCAGCTTTATTGATGCAGTGTCTTTAATGCACCAGATGACCAAAGTTGTGCAAAATGGATGTGATTTAATAAAAGGATGAGAAGAAGCTATCAAACTCAAAATCAAGAAAGCCTTCCAAGATGAGTGGAGGTACATAGAGAACTCTCAAGTTTATAAGGTCACAAGAATTGAACAAGGTCAATCATTCAAGACTTTAAGACATGGCCACTTGTTTGAAGCACATGCAGTGTTTTTGCCACATAATGCTACAAGTTGCAAAAATGAAACTGATAAGTCAATCTCTTGGATAGTTGGCTACTAGCTGGCTTTGTGTCTGTCCTGAAAGGTAAGGAAAGACAGAGATGCTCTGAGCCTGTTAGCTCTGAGAGGGCAAAACGCAAATGGACAAGGCTGAGCACGTTTAACTACGTCCAAATCATGAGATCGGTGTCTATTCCTACATGAAAAACGTACTTGCAGCAACATTCTGATGACAGGTACCATCCAAAATATAACATTTAAGTGCAGATCTGTACTGTAAGTGGATCAAGGGCCATGATGATATGGTGAGACCTGTATATGCTGGTTGTCACTTTCTATGTATGCAGGATTCCCTGAGATAGAGTCATAGAGTCACACAGCACGGAAACAGACACTTCGGACTAATTAGTCCATGCCAACCAGGTTTCAGAACTAATCTAGTCCCTTTTGCCTGCATTTGGTCCATAGCCCTCTAATCCATTTGTATTCATGTATCTGTCCAAATATCTTTGAAATGTTGTAACTGTATCTGCACCTACCACTTACTTGGGCAGTTCATAAACACACCATCTTCAGTGTGAAAAGTTGCCCCCTTATGTCCTTTTTAAATCTTTCTCCTCTCATCCTAAACTTACGTTGTCTAGTTTTCAACTCCCCTACCCTGGGGAAAAGACCTTTATTATTCACCTTATCCATGCCCCTCATGATTTTATAAACCTTTATAAGGTCACCCCTCAACCTCCCACGCTCAATATGGATTTGAACTGTCCTCCCTGTCTATCTTCCTTCCCAGCTATCCACTCCTCTCCGACCTATCACCTTCACCCCCACCTTCATCTATCTATCATATTCCTTGCTACCTTCCCCCCAACCCCACCCTCTCCCATTTATTTCTCAGCCCCCTTGGGCCACCCCTTCATTCCTGATGAAGAGCTTATGCTTGAAACGTTGACTCTCCTGCTCCTTGGATGCTGCCTGACCAGCTATGCTTTTCCAGCACCACACTCTCCAATTTATGGACTATCAGTTTCAGCCTGGGCAAGGAGAACAGAGCAAAGGTGTCTGGGTGACAACTTGGAGAAAATCAGTTGTCTCAAGTATCTGGTGTCAGAAGTGTGGAATTGGAACTTAAAGATGGGATTAACTCTGGTTAAAGTCATTGAAAGAAATGCAACTGATAGGAAAGGATCACTGAAACTAAAGGAAGAGAGCTGTATCACCCCTGACATACAGTGTAGCAATTTGAATAACATGGAGAGGAGCAGTGACTGGATACTGTCGAGATGTGGACGCTGAGACTAATGTGTGGAATAATGGAAATGGGCAAATTCAGATGCCAGAACAATCAGCAAAGGTTATGCTAGCAAGGAAGAAGGACATTGTGTGGGGATTGAAATGGTATGGTCATCTATTGTAGAGAGAGAGGAAATATACTGAGGCTAATGTAAGTGGTGAAATTATCAGCAACAAGGAGAAAGGCAAAGCCCAAGACCAGATGTGCTGACGAGAGATTTTAATGTAGTGGACTGGAAGAGAGATGGGTGACTGACAGGAAGAGAAAAGAAAATGATTAGGTGAGGTCGAGGTAGTGGGTTTGAATGAATCGCAGAAAGCCAGTATGCAGGTCCAGCAGGTCATAAAGGACGGCAAATCAAATTTTGGCATTTATCACTAAAGGAATGGGGTATAACAATAGGGGAAGTGTTGCTGCAACTGTATAAAGCATTAGTGAGAATACGTTTGGAATATTACATACTGTAGTCTTGATCCCCTTGACGGAGGATGCAATTGCATTGGAGGCAGTTCAGAGAAGTTTAACCAGAATAATTTCAAAGATATGGGGCTTGTCTTATGAGGAGAAATTGAGCAGCTCAGGCCTATATTCACTCGAGTTCAGAAGAATGAGAGGAGATTTGAGGTAAATAAGATGCTAAAGGCAATTGACAAAGTAGCCATAGAGTGGATGTTTCCCCCTGTGAGGCCATCTAGAACTGGGGTGAGGGAGTCACAGTTTTAGGCCAAGGGTGGCAGATTTCAAACACAGATGAGGGGGAATACAAAGAGTCATGGATCTCTAGAATTCACTACCTCAGAGTGCATTGAACACCAGGAACACTGAATAAATGTAAGAAGGAGATACAGATTTTTAATTAGTAATGGGTTAAATGAATGTGGAGAGTGGGCATGAAAACGGAGTTGAGGCCAAGATGAGACCAGCCATGATCATATTAACTGGCACAGCAGGCTTAAAGGGCCAACTTGCCTACACCCGTTCTTCTGTTCTTATGTTTGGAAGAGGCTGTTGAAGGTGGTGAGTTACGGAAATATGTGCTGTTCAAGTGTGTTACTTTGGCCTGGATAGTTTCAAGCTTCTTGAGTGTTGTTGGAGCTGCACCCATCTAAGCAAGTGGGGAGTATTCCATCACACTCCCGACTTGTATCTTGGAAAAATATCACTGTTGGGATGTCAGGGATAGCCATTTCCAGCAGAACATACTCTGATCTGTTCTTGTAGCCACAGGTGATTTGGAATGCAATACTTATATTTGAATAAGGTTTTCCCAGAGGGACAGGCACCACCAAGGTCCAAAATAAAATCATTTCACTTCAGTTCAATGATTACAGGATTGGCTTTGCTCACCCAACCTATATTGAACAGTCACATTCAAGCAGCTATATTAAATTGGAATCTCTTCAAGAGTCAGGCATTCAAAATGAGAAGAGACAATACAGAGGATTTTTCCACATAATGAAGCAAATGCTTTGAAAGGAAAAAAGCAGTTTGTATACACACCATTATTTCTTCATACATTCAAATCTCTCAGCCTCAGCACTCCCTATCTCCATAAACTTCTCCAGTACAATATCCCTCAAAGAACCCTATTCTGCTTCAAGTCTGGCCACCTTCACAACTCAGTTTTCCTTTACTCCACCATCGACAGCTGTGCCTTCAGCTTATCATTCCAAAGCATTGAAATTCCCTCCTCAAACCTCACCACCTTCTTGCAAACCACTGCCCGAAACCCACCACTGACCAAACTTTTGGACCCAATGTCTCAGCAGGTTGGTGTCACTTCTGGTCTGATAACGTTCCTCTGAAGCCAGCATGTGATGGTTTCCTACATTAGAAGCATTTGGTAAGTTTTGTTATCTGTTCTGAGTCAGGCAGCGTCCAAGGAGCAGGATAGTCAACGTTTCATCAGGAATGTAGCTGGGGGTTTGGGTGGCGGGGGAAGGGGGGGAGCGAGCTAAGAGATAAATCGGAGGGTGGGGGTGAGGCTGAGGGAGAAGATAGGTGGGATCCAATCCTCCAACTCAGCACCGCCCTCTTAACCTGTCCATCTTCCTTCCCACCATCCTCGCCACCTTCCCTATCAACCTATCACCAACACCTCCCAGCTGCATCCACATATTGCCTTCCCGGCTGCCTTCCCCCTGCAGCCCCACCCTCACGCCCCTGTTTATCTCTCAGCCCCCTTGCCCCTCCACATTCCTGATGGATGGATGTTCTGTTATCATCCCAGTTTTTATTTTGAATTAGTGCACAAAATGAAATGGAGAATAGATTGGATAACAATCCACGAGCTACACTGTACACTTGTGTGTTTTGTTCCTTACACAGCCAAACTTCCAATGTCTAGGAGAGGCTGTATAACTTCATCCCAGGGACGAGAGAGAAACTTTATGTAGCTTCAGGAACGACCTGGGAGCAGTCACCTATTCAGCATCTCAATCAAGAGTGGAAAGGGCATATTAATGGATGTTACTTATCATGGACTTGCAGGAAGTATGCAGGAAGGCCCTGCATAAAAGGCAGCAAGCTAAAAGCTCAGGTTTATGTAATCAAGAGAAAATACTGAACTGACTAGAAGAGTAGTGAAGCAACATGAGGTACAGAGTACAGATAATAAGCAGATGTAATAATTGGCAGGACATCACGAGAGGGATCCACAGGGATCTATGAAACCTTTAAGTATTTACCGTATTTTTTCATGATTTTGATGAGATAAAAAGCTACATGTCCAGGTTTGCCAATGACAAAAAGGTTGGCAGTATTGCTAGAAGTGCAAATAAATCAATCAAGCAGATTAGATCTATCAATTACTATGTGCAATACAAGTAAATGAGCAAAACTGCAGAAAGTGGTTTTCGATGTCAGAAATGAGAGATTATAAGATTATCTTATTGAGAGGATAAAGAATGGAATAGGGTAGATTCTAGAAAGTGGAAAATTAGAAACAGGAGGTCCAAATGCCTTAGAAGTCCACCTACCTCCCCATACTATAATCCACGTGTGATAAAGATGGACTGTTAATCCTTCCATCCAGACAACTAGAAGACAGAGAGACAGCGGGAAGTAAAAGTCAAGCTCTGGCCCTGGTTAGACCACACCTGGAAACATGTGATATATTGGCCTGTGGACTCACCAGAAACAGGATTCCAGGGGTTAAATTAAAAGCTGATGTCATGCAGCTAAATTTTCAAATTATTAAGGAAAATGGAAGTAGTTTTTTACATTTGCCTTTCCATTATTTTGTGAAATCCAACACTGACAGAGTCTAAAAATTGGAACTAGACCTTTTAAGAGTGAAATTAGAAAGCACTGCTTCATGCAGTGGGTGGGAACAATTTGAAATTCTCGTCCACAGAGAGCTTAATGCTTAATCAACAGTAACTTTAAAGTAGAGATTCATATATTTTTGGTGAATGGAAAGCTACTAACAGATATTAAAATTCCAAGACTCCCTAATGTTATGCAGTATGTTAAAGCCATTAATCCACTGTATTAAATTATTCCAAACTATTACTGAAACTTTTATTTCTTAATCAAGAAATTGTATCAAATAAAGTTCAAAATGGTGCAGTATATGGAGATTTATTATCCATAATAAAATAATTGATCAATATGCTCTGTAACATGGCTGATCAGCCAAGATTTTATTGAATGGCAGAGCAGGCTCAATGGATGAATGGTCTACTTTGGTTCCTGTTTTAAATATTCCTATTTTTAT